>NC_092373.1:186410502-186767007 GCF_030028105.1 Mobula birostris | reverse complement strand
GAACAAATTGTCCATCTATCTTCTGAGTCAGAAACTGATGTTAAAGGCAGAGAGAAAAGCAATGAAAAAAAATAATGAGGTAGATTGTGAAATTGTCTTTGTTCCTCTGGGAACTGATTTTGAAACCTGCCTAGACTAATGGGATAAACATCTTCATTCTCCACTTCAAATGAATTAAATATCTCCAACCCTGTTTTTCAGCATGTATAAGTTGGCAGCACAGGAAGAAAAAAAACAAAAAACATGTACAAAATTGGCAGCAAATTGTTATAGGTGATTAATAAAAATGGAATTAGGAACAGAATATGCACGTTGGTGCAATGGGACATTGGGGGATGGATGAAGCTTTCTCCTCCCTCTGGCTGTGCCAGACGTGCTTAGTGCATTTTCGATCATGCCCGAAAGGTATGTCTTTCCCCTGTATTGACAACGAAGCTTCATCAGCAAACAAAATAATGAGAAATAAATATAAATTTAGCGGTTGCGCAAAAGGTAATTGATTACATAGGTCAATATACATGCTGATTTTATTTAACTTGAAAGAGTATAATAAACCCACTGTACACAAAAGATCTATGGCTTTCCATTAAAGACAAGAAAGTAAATCTTACAGATACAGGAATCTTATTAATTTTTAATATTCATTCTGGAGCCAAGGGAAATGCTGGCAAGTCAAGCATTTTATTGTCTCCCCCTAGATCCCTTTAGAAATTAATGGTGTGCTGCCTTTTCAATCTGTCCATGTGGTGAAGTAATTCTTGGTTAATGAACATTCCAAGGATTTGACCCAATGACAATGAGCAAATGTTGATTTTTTTTCTAGGTCAGGATAAGTAGTGACTTGAATATGAAGCAAAATGGGTTGTCAGGTTGGGTTGAACCAGGAGTTTCTATCGCAAAGTTCCATACCTTTGACCTGTGGACTACCAGGAGAGGCATAGACCAGGTGGACCCAAGTGCAGAGGAAACCAAAGGCAAGGATGGAGTTGAAAGAAGAATCTTTACTTGAGGATTGTCTTGTGGAGAATGCAGGCTAGAACCTAAGAATCACCACACACAAGGTAGGTAAACTCAGGACAGAACAAAAATCAACAAAACAGAGGGAAAATAAATAAAGAAACAAAACAAAGCATAGGTGCCGGGAGGGAGATCGGTGGGAAGGGATGGGGGGGAACGAATGGACAAGGGAGTCGCGTAGGGAGCGATCCCAGCGGAAAGCAGAGGGGGCGGGAGGGAAAGATGTGCTTGGTGGTGAGATCCCGTTGGAGGTGGCAGAATTTACGGAGAATTATATGTTGGACCTGGAGGCTGGTGGGGTGGTAGGTGAGGACAAGGGGAACCCTATTTCTAGTGGGGTGGCGGGAGGATGGGGTGAGAGCAGATGTGCGTGAAATGGGAGAGATGCGTTTAAGGGCAGAGTTGATGGTGGAGGAAGGGAAGCCCCTTTCCTTAAAAAAGAAGGACATTTCCTTTGTCCTGGAATGAAAAGCCTCATCCTGAGAGCAGATGCAGCGGAGACAGAGGAATTGCGAGAAGGGGATGGCATTTTTGCGCTTTCACTGCCCTCAAGTTCACCTGGTCCATTTCCGACACCTCCCTCCCCTTTCTTGATCTTTCTGTCTCTATCTCTGGAGATAGCTTATCTACTGATGTCTACTATAAGCCTACGGACTCTCACAGCTACCTGGACTATTCCTCTTCCCATCCTGTCTCTTGCAAAAAGGCCATCCCCTCCTCGCAATTCCTCCGTCTCCGCCGCATCTGCTCTCAGGATGAGGCTTTTCATTCCAGGACAAAGGAGGTGTCCTCCTTTTCCCCCTCCCCTTCTTTCCGCAGGGATCGCTCCCTACGCGACTCCCTTGTGCATTCGTCCCCCCCATCCCTTCCCACCGATCTCCCTCCCGGCACTTATCCTTGTAAGCGGAACAAGTGCTACACATGCCCTTATACTTCCTCCCTCACCACCATTCAGGACCCCAGACAGTCCTTCCAGGTGAAGCGACACTTCACCTGTGAGTCGGCTGGGGTGATATACTGTGTCCGGTGCTCCCGATTCGGCCTTCTATATATTGGCGAGACCCAACGCAGGCTGGGAGACCGTTTCGCTGAGCACCTACGCTCTGTCCGCCAGAGAAAGCAGGATCTCCCAGTGGCCACACATTTTAATTTCACGTCCCATTCCCATTCTGACATGTCTATCCACGGCCTCCTCTACTGTAAAGATTAAGCCACACTCAGGTTGGAGGAACAACACCTTATATTCCGTCTGGGTAGCCTCCAACCTGGTGGCATGAACATTGACTTCTCTAACTTCCGCTAAGGCCTCACCTCCCCCTCGTACCCCATCCCTTATTTATTTATTTGTTGATTGATTGATAGATTATTATTTTTAATTTTTTCCCCTTTGTTTTCTCTCTCTGTCCCTCTCACTATAACTCCTTGCCCATCCTCTGGGCTCCCCCGCTTCCTTCTCCCTAGGTCTTCCGTCCCACGATCCTCTCCCTTTTCCCGCCTCATATCCCTTTTGCCGATCAACTGTCCAGCTCTTGGCTCCATCCCTTCCCCTCCTGTCTTCGCCTATCATTTCGGATCTCCCCCTCCCCCTCCCACTTTCAAATCTCTTACTATCTCTTCTTTCAGTTAGTCCTGACGAAGGGTCTCGGCCCGAAACGTCAACTGTACCTCTTCCTAGAGATGCTGCCTGGCCTGCTGCATCCACCAGCATTTTTTGTGTGTGTTGCTTGAATTTCCAGCATCTACAGATTTCCTCATGTTTGTGCTGTTTGAAGATGTTTCATTTTGCATTGTGGACTTTTTAGTGACTATGCTATAGTCTGAATTCTGCTATTGTTATTAGCTTCACTTCTCTGAGAGTCATCACCTTGTCATGGTGGATAATCTGGTGAGTTCCTGAGATCCCAAGAGCTGTGCTGCCTGGAGCTTATCTCCTGTTAGGCTCACTGATGATGGTAAGGTCAAGTGGGAAGATCCAGACGAAGAGTAATCCAACTGGTGCCTCATTGGTTGATCTGGCAAAAGATGATGGCACACCACAACAGCAGTGAAGGCAGAGGTGGGCTGCAACAGTGAGGGGTCCCCAGCCAGTTTGCATTCCACGTCACTGGATTCTGACCCTGATCTGACAAGGACTGTGTGGTGGCTGCCTGTGCATTCGCCTCCCCACGTTGTACAAAGTCATGCACATGTGTCCTCCATTAAGGGACTAACTCCTCAGGAGAACATCATTCTCAACCTGAGTGATCGAACTATTGGCCTCCATATTCAGGCCTATTTTTGCCTGAAACTTTGATTGTCCAATGAAACTGACTGTGATTCAAAGCAAGCTTTGACATAAATATTTATACTAACTCAGGTCAAAAGTTACTGTGCTCTAATGTGCAGAAGGAAAGAATAGTGTGGCAAAATGGAGAAATCTATACAATTAAAAATGTGGACACGTACAGTATTGTACTATATTTAGATGCATTACTCAGAGGTGAAATTCACAGGCTCTGTGGCTCTGATCTATTAAATGTGTACTTGCAGCATTGTAGTGCTGGTCTGCGAAGTTGTACTGACAGTTCACTTATATCTGACTGAAAATATATTGGTGAGAATAGTGTGTGAACAACCTATTTGCTCTTTCCTCACTATTGCCAGGGGCTGCAACAACAAACTAATCCTGCCACATATCCTTGCTGTTCCTGGGCAGCTGAATGGGGAAATTGTACATCAGTTTATAATCTTTATGGGGGATTGTATCACTGGACTATGAAAATGGAGTCTGAATCAATTTACTCATCCACCCCATGACCATGACCTCTTCCTTGGAGCCTGTAATGACTCACCTGTTTCCATTGCCTGCTTCATGATATCGTATATGTGAGCATTCTATGAAATAAGATTGTGAGGATAGTTCATGAAGGAAAGCCCTGCAAAATTGTCTAAGGCAGAACCGCTGGCTCTGTTGCCCTGGGTGCTATTTGCAGCAACTCATTTCATTTAAGAAGCAGAGCTTTGAGCCAGTTTTCTCTCAGCTGAGCAATCCACAGCAGGGGTGCGTGAAAAGATTTACTTTTTAATCAGAGCGGCGATCAAGATTTTGCAGGCCGTGTTACGCCACAGATTTTCTGACTTGCGGAGTGACCAATCAGCAAGAGGGATTCATTAGAAAGGGCCAATAGGAATAATCCAAGTGCAAGTGGAATGGCCATTCATTTGGAGTGTGCCAGTCTTTAGAGTGACTTTGGCTCATCAGCCTCAGGCAAGATCAGGCATGGGTGAGGTAGATTGTTTTGTAAGTTGCTGTCTCTCTGTCTTATTTGTTCATTCCTCATTTGTTACAGCATGGTAGTTAGTGAGAATGGCTCCAGAGGTAGTGTTCTGTACCGTGTGTGGGATGTGGGAATTCAGGGAGACATCCAGTCTACCAGATAAACACATTTGCACCAGGTGCACTGAGCTGCAGCTCGATGACCTTTGACATATGGGAGAATGAGAAGGTGATAGACAGGAGCTACAGGGAGGTAGTCATCCCTAGACTGCAGGAGACAGGTAACTCGGTGACTGTCAGGAGAAGGAGGGGAGATGCACAGCAAATGCAGATTACACCTGTGGCCGTTTCCCTCAATTTACAAATATATAACCTTAGATACTATTTAGGGGAAAACCTATCGGGGGAGCCACAGTGACCAGGTCTCTGGCACCAGGTCTGGTGCTGTTGCTCAGAAAAGCAGAGAGGTAAAGAGGAGTACAGTACTGATAGGATATTCCTTAGTCAGAGGAACAGAGACAAGGTTCTGTGGGCATGATAGAGACATCCTGATGGTATATTTCCTCCCTGATGCCGGGATCTGGGATGACTCCAATCGTGTCCATAGCATTCTCAATGGTAAGGGTGAAAAGCCAGAATTCTTGGTACATATTGGCACCAATGACAAAAGTAGATAAGGTGAGGAGGTCCTGAAGAGAGATTTTAGGGAGTCTGGTGGACAGCTGAAAAACAGGACCTCCAGGGTAGTAATCTCTGGATTGCTGTCTGTACCATGTGCCAGTCAAGGTAAGAATAGAATGATCTGGCAGATGAATGCGTGACTGAGGAACTGGTGCAGGGGACAAGGGTTCAGATTTATGGATCATAGGGATCTCTTCCGGGGAAGATATAACCTGTACAAAAGGGATGGGTTATCTCAACCCAAGGGGTTCCAATATCCTTGCCTGCAGGATGGCTAGAGTTGTTTGGGTGAATGTAATCTAGTTTGGCAGGGGGATGTGGAACTGGAGTGATAGTGCTGAAGATGGGGTAGTTGGTTTACAAACAGAGGCAATGTTTGGTGAGGCTCCTAGCAAGGAGAGGCTGATGATAGGGCAAAATCACAGTAAACAGGATGAATTGCAACATAAAAGGTGGACAAAATCAAAAAAGGTGAATACAGGACCAGAAGTGTTATGTTTGAATGCATGCAGTGTACAGGATAAGATTAATGAACTGGTGGCAGAGTTGCAGATTGGCAAGTATGATGCTGTAGGCATCCCTGAATCATGGCTAGAAAAAAAAGAGTATAGCTGGGAGCTTAATGTCTAAGGATATTCATTGTATTGAAAGGATAGGCAGGAAGGCAGAGTGGGTGCCATGGCTCTGTTGATAAAAAATTAAATCAAATCGTTAGAAAGAGGTGACATAAGATCGGAAAGTGTAGAATCGTGGATAGAGATAAGGAACTGAAAGGGTAAAAAGACCATGATGTAAGTTATATACAGACACCCAAACGGTAATATGGATATGGTCGGCAAGTCACACTGGGAGATAGAAAATGCATGCCAAAAGGGCAATGTTACAATACTCATGAGAGATTTCAATGTACAGGTAGATTGGGAAAATCAGATTGGTGCTGGATTCCAAGAGGGGAAATTTTTAGAATACTGACAAGATGGCTTTTTAGAGCAGTGCGTGGTTGAGCCCACAAGGGGATCAGCTACTCTGGACTGGGTGTTGTGCAACAAATCAGAATTAATTAGAGAGCTTGAGGTAAAAATGAATTCACCCTGAAATTTGAGAAAGAGAAGCTAAAGTCAGATGTATCAGTATTACAGTGGAGTAAAAACAATTACAGAGGCATGACAGAGGAGTTGCCCAGAATTGTTTGGAAAAGAACACTGGCAAGGATGATGGCAGCGCAGCAATGGCTGGAATCTCTGCAAGCAATTTGGAAGGCACAGAATGTATACATTCCAAAGAGGAAGAAGTATTCTGAGGGCAAGATGACATAACCATGGCTAGTGAAGGAAGTCAATGCCAACATAAAAGCCAAGGCGAGGGCATATGACAGAGCAAAAATTTGTCAGAAGTTAGTGGACTGAAAGCTTTTAAATACCAACAGAAGGCAACTAAGAAGTCATTAAGTAGATAAAGATGGAATATGAAAGTCAGCTAGCCAATAATATTAAAGAGGAAAGCAAAAGTCTCTTCAGATGCAAAGTGTAAAACAGAAGCAAAAATAGATTTTGGACCACTGTAAAATGATGCTGGAGAGGTAGTAATGGGGCTACAAGGAAATGGAAGATGATCTGCGTAAGTATATAGCACCAGTCTTCACTGTGGAAGACATTAGCAGTTTGGTGGAAGTTCCAGGCGGCAGGGGGTCATGATATATGTGAAGTTACCATTACTAGAGAGAAGTTTCTTGTGAAACTGAAATGTCTGAAGGTAGACGAGATGGTGTACACCCCAGGGTTCTGAAAGTGGTAGCTGAAGAGATTGTGGAGACATAAGAATTAGTCTTTCAAGAATAACTAGATTCTGGAATGGTTCTGAAAGACTGAAAAATTGTGGATGTCACTCCACTCTTCAAGAAGTGAGAGAGACAGAAGAAAGGACATTATAGGCTAATTAGTCTGACATCAGTTTTTGGGAAGATGTTGGAGTTGATTATTAAAGACATGGTTTTGGGATTCTTGGAGGCACATGATCAGGTAGGCCATAGTCAACATGGTTTCCGCAAGGAAAAATCTTGCCTGTTGAATCTTTTGGAATTCTTTGAGAAATTAACAAGCAGCATAGGCAAGAGAGAATTGGTTGATGTTGTGTACTTGGATTTTCAGAAGGCCTTTGACAAGGTGCCACACATGAGGCTGTTTAACAAGATGGTATTATGAGAAAGATTCTATCATGGATAAAGGAGTGGCTAATTGGCAGGAGGCAAAGAGTGGGAATAAAGGGACAGTCACAACACGCTGGAGGAACTCAGCAGGTCGGGCAGCATCTGTGAAAACGATCAGTCAACGTTTTGGGCTGGAACCCTTCTTCAGGACCCCAGCATCTGCAGAGTATTTTGTGCTTTGTGGGAATAAAGGGAATCTTTTCTGGTTGGCTGTCCACAGTGGTGTTCCACAGGGGTCTGCGTTAGTACTGATTCTTTTTACATTAAATGTCAATGATTTGGATGATGGAATTGAGACTTTGTTGCAAAGTTTGCAGATGATCTGAAGATCGGTGGAATGACCGGTAGTTCTGAGGAAATAGGGAGGTTACAGAAGGACTTAGACAGATTAGGAGATTGAGCAAAGAAATGGCAGTTGGAATACAATGTCGGGAAATGTATGGTCATGCAGTTTGGGAGAAGAAATAAAAATGTTGACTATTTTCTAAATGGAGAGTTGGTACTAAAATCGGAAGCACAAAGGGTTTTGGAAGTCCTGGTGCAGAATTCCCTGAAGGTTAATTTGCACGTTGAGTCTGTGGTGAGGAAGGCAAATGCGATGTTAGCATTCATTTCAAGAGAACTAGAATTTCTTCAGGTAAGCTGCGGGTGCGTATCCAGGCAGTGGCCTCTCTGGGGCCAACAGAAGGTACATTCTTCCTTGTTAACAACTTTTATGTGTGTTGCTTGAAATTCCAGCATCTGCAGATTTCCTCGTGTTTGCGTTCTTCCTTGTTAAATGTGTTTTTATACATAGTAAGACTATTCTTTACTCCAATAACTACTTGTACAGCAGGTGCATCACATCAGTGAGCTGCTCATTGTTCAGAGTAGCCGGCCACGGTGTCACAAAAGCTGGTTGATGGTTTGGATAGGGTGAGTCGGCCCGTTGGGTGGGGGAGGTCAAATCAGCTTGTCAGGCCAGGGAGTTCAAACGGGCTGTTGGGCTGGGGATGTTGAACAGGCCATCGGGACTGGGTGGTTGAGATAGACGTCAGGCCAAGAATGTTGAATCGGGCTTTTGGGCTGGGGGATTCAAGTCGGGCCATCGAGTCACTGGAGGAGCTGGATTGGGTTTGGAAAAGCTGACCTGGGTGGAGAGCACGCTGCTGCCTGCTGCTCGGAGGGACTGGAGTTGGTACGAAGGCGGCGTGCAGTGAAGCCGTAAGTGACCTTCTTGGATGTTTCTTTTGCAATTTCAAGACTCTGTTGGATATAGATTACTGCAGGCCTGCTTCATAGAAACATAGAAACATAGAAAATAGGTGCAGGAGTAGGCCATTCGGCCCTTCGAGCCTGCACCGCCATTCAGTATGATCATGGCTGATCATCCAACTCAGAACCCTGTACCAACCTTCCCTCCATACCCCTTGATCCCCGTAGCCACAAGGGCCATATCTAACTCCCTCTTAAATATAGCCAATGAACTGGCCTCAACTGTTTCCTGTGGCAGATTCACCATTCTCAATGTGAAGAAGTTTTTCCTAATCTCGGTCCTAAAAGGCTTCCCTCTTATCCTCAAACTGTGACCCCTCGTTCTGGACTTCCCCAACATCGGGAACAATCTTCCTGCATCTAGCCTGTCCAATCCCTTTAGGATTTTATACGTTTCAATAAGATCCCCCCTCAATCTTCTAAATTCCAACGAGTACAAGCCTAGTTCATCCAGTCTTTCTTCATATGGAAGTCCTGCCATCCCAGGAATCAATCTGGTGAACCTTCCTTGTACTCCCTCTATGGCAAGGATGTCTTTCCTCAGATTAGGGGACCAAAACTGCACACAATACTCCAGATGTGGTCTCACCAAGGCCTTGTACAACTGCAGTAGTACCTCCCTGCTCCTGTACTCCAATCCTCTCGCTATAAATGCCAGCATACCATTCGCTTTTTTCACCGCCTGCTGTACCTGCATGCCCACTTTCAATGACTGGTGTATAATGACACCCAGGTCTCGTTGCACCTCCCCTTTTCCTAATCGGCCACCATTCAGATAATAATCTGTTTTCCTATTTTTGCTACCAAAGTTGATAACTTCACATTTATCCACATTAAATTGCATCTGCCATGAATTTGCCCACTCACCCAACCTATCCAAATCACCCTGCATCCTCTTAGCATCCTCCTCACTGCTAACACTGCCGCCCAGCTTCGTGCCATCCGCAAACTTTGTTTCCTTTGGTGGTGAGACAGGTGGTGAGGCAGCAGTATCACCTTGGTTGTAGTGAGGACTAGGCTTGAGTCCTCAGGCTTGCGTTGTAGCATGGTGTCCAGACTTGATTGAGGGTGGCTGCTCCTGTCATTGCTGCCCTCTAGTGGTGTATTGGTGGAATTGCACTTTGGATTGCCAGGAACTATCAACTTGTGGGACTTGTCACTCAGGATATTGGTCTAAAACCTTGCTTTCTTATATGACTATGTTCTTACTCCCCCTTTCTCGTTATCTTGAATGTGCATGTATGTTTTTGTACCTTGGCCCCAGAGGAACACTGTCTCATTTGGCTGTATCCATGTATGGTTTGAATGACAATTAAACTTTATTTAATTTGATTTGAATATAAAAGCAAGGGTGTAATATTGAGACTTTGTAAAACACTATTGAAGCCTCACTTGGAGGGTTATGTGCAGTTGTGGGTCCTTATCATAGAACATAGAACTCAATGGGCTGATTGGCCTACTTCTGCTCCTATATCTTATGATCTTATGGTCTAACATAGAACATAGAAAATCTGCAGCACACTTCAGGCCCTTCAGCCCACAATGTTGTGCCAACCATGTAACCTACTCTAGAAGCTGCCCAGAATTTCCCGACTGCATAGCCCTCTATTTTTCTGTCTTAAAAAGGATGTGCTGAAACTGGAGAGGTTTCAAAGGAGCTTCACAAAAATGATTCCAGGATTAAACGGCTTGTTATATGAAGAGCTTTTGATTGCTCTGGGCCTGTATTTACTGGAATTTAGAAGAATGAGGGGTGCCCTAGTTGAAACCTATTGAATGGTGTAAGGCCTTGATAGCGTGGAAGTGGAAAGGATGCTTCCTATGGTGGGAGAGTCTAAGACCAGAGGACACAGCCTCAAAATAGAGAGGTGAGGAGGAATTTCTTCGGCCAGGGAGTGGTGAATCTACAGAATTCATTGCCACAAGCAGCTATGGAGATCAAGGCTTTATGTATATTTAAGGCAGAAGTTGATTGATTCTTGATTGTTCAGGACATGAAGGGTTATGGGGGGAAGGCAGGACATTGGGGCTGAGAGGAAAAATGGATCAGCCATGATGAAATGGTGGAGCAGACTTAATGGGCCAAATGGCCTACTTCTGCTTCTACACCTTATAGTCTTAACGTCTAATTCAAAAGGTCATCACCTTTTCATCGTGGGTATTTAGGCTCCTGTACCTCCTTCCTGATAGTAATAATGTGAAGAGGGCATGTCTTGGGTGGTGACTGTCCTTAATAACGAGTGACACCTTGAGGCACCACCTTTTGCAGATGCTTGGTGTTGGAGAGGTTTATGCCCATGATGGAGCTGGCTGTGTCTATAACCCATTGCAGCCTCTTTCGATTCCGTGCATTGACGCCTCCATACTGTGCACAAACAGAGCCCTTTGTCATGCTTTGTGCATGTCAACTGTTCTGCTCATCAGTTTGTTTCACTTTGTAACTATTGAGCTTCAGTTTATGAAAACTACTGAGTACACAAATGAAACCTTGCAGAGTTAAATAATACCTTTGCTTTGAAGAAGACAACCTGAAGATGATATATTTGCAGAGTAGGAATGTGCAGAAGCATGCACATTAAAGTTCAAGATTCAACGTCAATCAAAGTGCATAAGACCGTAAGACATAGGAGAAGAATAAACCTATTTGGCCCATTGAGTCTGCTCAGCCATTCAATCATGGCTAATCCTTTATTTTCCCCCTCTTCAGCCCCACTCTTTGGCCTTCTCCCCGTAACCTTTGATGCCGTGGCCAATCAAGGACCTATCGATTTCTGCCTTAAATACATCAAATGACCTCGCCTCCTCAGCTGCCTGTGGTAGCAAATTCCACAAATTCACTACCCTCTGCCTAAAGAAATTACTCTGCATCTTGGTTTTACATGGAGACCTCTCTATCTGGAGTCTCTTGTCCTACACTCACCCACCATGGGAAACATCCTTTCCACATCTACTCTGTCTAGGAGATGCTTTTGCCAATCCGAACTGAGTGGCTACTGCAAGTGAAGAAATCCAGGATCCAGTTGCACAAGGATGTATTGAGGCCAACGTCTTGAATCTTATTGATTAGCTTTGAGGGGATGATACTATTGAATGCCAAGCTGTTATTGATAAAGAACATCCTGATGTGTGCCAGATGTATCAGGGTAGAGTGAAGAGCCAATGAAATGGCATCTGCTGTGGACTTGTTGTGTCAGATCCAAGTTGCTTTTCAGGCAGGAGTTGATGTGTTTCATCATAAACCTTTCAAAACACTTCATCACTGTGGTTGGGAGTGCTACTGGACGACAGTCATTGAGGCAGGTTATCATGTTCTTCTTAGGCATCAGTTGGATTGAGGCCTGCTTGAAGTAGGTGGGTACCTCAGTCTGCTGAAGCGAGGGGTTAAAGATATCGGTGGGTACTCCAGCCAGTTGATCAGCAAAGGTCTTTTGTGCTCAGCCATGAACCCCATTTGGGTTGGATGTTTCTGTGGGTTTATCCTCATGAAGGATGCTCTCATGTTGACCTCAGAGTCTGAAATCACAGTGTCATTGGGGGCTATAGGATTTTGTGAGTATCTCTCTATATTTTGATGGTCTAAGTGAGAGTAGAAGGCATTGAAGGTATCTGGAAGTGAAGCCCTGTTATCCCCTTTGTCGCTTGATTTAATTTTGTAAGTGGTAATAGAATTCAAACCCTGCCACAGCTGTTGAGCATTCTTCATTGATTCAGATTTAGTCCGGAATTTTTTTTTTAGATTATGAGAACACTCAGTCCTCTTTTATTGTCATTTAGAAATGCATACATGCATTAAGAAATGATATAATGTTTCTCCGGAGTGACATCACAGAAAACCGGACAATCCAAAGACTAACACTGAATTACCACTTTGCCCATGAGATGCCCATTTGGAGAACGTAGCTGGACCTCTTGTACTTGCTTAGTCGCCAGAACTGAATGCATCTGATTTGGCCCTCCGCAGATTGTAGATCTCCAGGTTCATCCAGGGCTTCCGTTTGGGAAAGACTCTGAATGATATTGTGGTGACATGTTTATTTACAACTGTTTTTCTGGAGTCCATGACAACTGCAGTGTTTTGATTACTATTTATTGCTGTAACAATGGTGTACTCATCTCTAGTAGATGAGTACATAAGATTTATAGAACATGTGGATGTTTTCTCTAAGCATTCTAAGGACTTGCATTTATTATGTAATTTCGTTACAATAGAAAGTAACATCTTTGTTTATCCAATCTGGTGGACAGTGTTATGAATAATTATGAAGGAGGCAATGTTATTGAATTTTCACTAAGTGCTCACCTTTGGTGATATTAGTCACATCAAAGAGCAGCTCCTACTGAGAGAACAGATGCCCCATTCATGTAGCGATTCCGGTCTATTCAGCCCGATGTGGACTTTGGAAAGCTTCGATCACCAGATGCCTTGGAGCGGCTGTATTCAGACTGCGCAGGGTCACCAGAGACGTCACTCAGACAGCTGGCAGGACCGTGCTCAAGCTCATCCACACATTGGGACGTAAGTCACTATTTGTGCAGCTAGTGACTGGATGGGGAAAAGCATATTTCTGGCATTTAACAGCTGTTTGTCGGACGGTAGAGCCGGCAGTCACCTGCAATTACACTTCACTCCAGTCAATCCACAAATCCTTTTGCTGAAGCAGAGTATCATAGAATTATATGAGCGAGCCATCTGGTTCATTGGGCCCTCGTGGCTCTTTCAAAGATTTACCCAGTAATTTCCACTCTCCTGCTCTTTCCTCAGAGCTCTGCAATTTTCACATCTCAAGAACACGTCTTATTCCCTTTAATGTCCTTCTTCAAACAATGGGCCTTCCCCTCCACTATTGATGCTGGCCTCACCCGCATCTCCTCCAATTCCTGTACATGCTCACCCCATATTCCCTCTTGTCCTCAACTATCACCCCATCAGCCTCCACATCCAACACATTATAGTCTGGAACTTACACCATCTCCAAAGGCCATCTACCACTAAACATATCTTTACTTACTGCCCCCTCTGCTTTCTGCAGGGAGCACTCTCTCCATGATTCCCTTGTCTATTCGTCCTTCCTCACCAATCTCCCTCCAGGCACTTACCTCTGCTGGCAGCCTAAGTGCTACACCTACCCATACACCTCCTCCCTCACCTCCATTCAGGGCTCCAAACAAGTCTTCCAGGTGAGGCAACACTTCTCCTGCAAATCTGCCAGAGGCATTTATTGTGTCCAGTGCTCCTGATGCGGCCTCCTCTACATTGGAGAGACCTGTCGTAAATTGGGCGACCACTTTGTTGAGCACCTCCGCTCCATCCACCATAAGCATGACATTCTGGTGACCAGACATTTTAATTCCAATTCCCATTCCCGTTCCAATGTGTCGGTCAATTGTGCCAAGATGAGGCCACCCTCAGGGCGGAGGAGCAACACCTTATATTCCATCTGGGTACCCTCCAGCCTGATGGCATGGACATCTAAACTGCATGTCACAGTTTCCAACAATCTCCGTGAGACAATCAAGACAAATAGAAGCAGAAGGTGTAGAAAAAGTGAAATAATTGAAGAGATTGATTATCTGAAAGATGTCATCTGAGGAATTGTTATTCACTGGCACCCTGTTGGCCAGAAGGTTGTGTCCATGATGGAGCTGCCAGACTCTACAACCCTCTGCATCTGCTTGTGATCCTGTGCACTGGAACCTCCCTACCAGACTGTGATTTAACCAGTCCGAATGCTGTACATCCACAGAAATTTGCAAGAGTCTTTGGTGACTCAAACTCCTAACAAAGTAGAGTTGCTGGTGTGCCTTCTTCATAACTGGATCAATATGTTAGGCCCTGGATAGGTCCTCTGAGACATTGACACCCAGGAATCTGATACTCATCACTACCTTTTTATGGAGAGTTAGGGCTGTGCAGTAATGGCTGTCTTTGCCTACAGTGACCAAGCTAAAGAAAACAAATAAAATAAACCTTGCTAAGAGCCTTTCAGTCATTGCAGCAGACCTTTGGCTTCCCTAGAATTTCCTTATTCCTTTCACTTTCAGCAGAGTTCCTCGCCAAGAAGAGGCTTCTGCTGAAGTACCAATATGAATATTAAAATGGCTTTTCTTTCTCATGTGTCAGGAAGCACAGACAGCTGGAAATGATATCCTGTCACTATTCCTCGAGTTCATCTCAATGTTTAGCAGTGTCTGATTCCCTCCAATAGTGATGTCCTAAATTTGATGACTTATAAACTAGCTTGGGTTTAACAGAATACAAGCAAACCTGAATATTTATGTCTTATGTGGTATCATCACTGTGCAATGATTTCTAACACAATGGTTCATTCTCGTGCAGAAAGGATATTCATTACAGTGTGATAAGCTTTAGAAATAGTTTACTATGCGTATTGATCTTAATGTGTTAAATAGGAGGGGCATGCCAGCTTCATTCTGATTCACTCTGGGACCAAATTAAAATATCTAAGATGATCTGTTTTTCATAGCCACCAACCTAATGGCATGAACATTGATTTTCTCCAGCTTCCAGTAATTCTTTCCTATCCTCATTCCCTCTTCTTCATTTCCTCACTCCACCATCTTACCTCTTCTCTTCGCCAGCCTATCACCTCCCCAGCACCCCAACTCCCTCTCTTTCTCCCATGATTCACTCTCCTTTCCTAAAAGTTTCTTTCTTCTCCAGCCCTTTGCTTTTCTACTTATCACCTCCCAGCTTCTTACTTCATTCCCCCCCTCCTCCCCCACCCACCTGGCTGCACTGATCACCTTCCAGTTTGTCCTCCTACCCCACCCCTACCTTATTCTAGCCTCTCCCCCCTTCCTTCCCACTCCTACTGAAGGATCTCAGCCTGAAACATCAACTGTTTATTAATTTCCAAAGGTGCTACCTGACCTGCTGAGTTCCACCAGCACTTTTTGTGTGTTGCACTGGATTTCCAGGAAATGTGGAATGTGTATATTTTCCATAGTTTTGGTTTCTCAAGCAGTTTGACAAATTTCTATCCATCCAGTAATTATGAGTACACTTCCAAACCAATGATAACAATAGTGTTAATTAACGATGCTTCTGATTATTTGACATAATGTAGTGGTACATATTAAACTCTTGTGTTGTAGTGGTATAAATCACTTCATTATGACGCATTAATAGGGGCATACACTCGGTGGCCACTTTATTATGTCACTTATGTCAAAATGCTGTTTTTTCAGCATTCAATGCTGTTGTTCCACAGACCTTGGTGAACAAACTCTTACTTCTTCATCCAAGTACACCACTCTGCAGCTGGGTGTTGGACTTCTTAACCAATTGATGCACAACAACTCCTCCCTCCTCATCATCCTCCTCGCCGGTGTTCCCTGGGGCTATGTGCTGAGTCCATTGCTGTACGCTCTGCTCACACGTGACTGCATGGCTAAACGCTCAAGTAATCACATTGTCACATCCGCCGATGACACAACAGTGGTGAGGCTCGTCACCAATAATGATGAGATGGTCTATAGAGAGGAGCTGGAAGAGTTCAGGGCCTGGTGCCAGGCTAATAACCTTTTGCTCAATGTCAACAAGACAAAAGAACTGGTTATCAGCTTCAGGAGAACTTGCACCAGTCATGCCCATCTTTCCATAGACAACATAGAAGTGGAAACTGCGAGCAGTTTCCCGGGAGTGCACATCTCGCACAAACAGTCATGGTCCCAGAACACATTCTACAGAGTCAAGAAAGCTCAGCGATGCCTCTACTTTTGGAGAAGGCTGAAGAGAGCTAGACTATGCATATCTATACTCATGTCCTTCTACTTTCTCCAAGCAGTAAGGCTGATCAACACCTCCATCCACTAACCCATCCCTCCGCAGCCCTCACCTCCACTGTCTTATCATTTCCTGTCAGAATCACCTTATGTAATGGCACTCCTGTACATAGCATCACTTTGTGGACATACAATCAATCAATTTTTCTGTGCCACATCAAACCTGGAGTTACAATTATTTTGTTATCCTATAATAATTATTTTAAGCCACTGAATATGCGTCTGGTCAGACATTTTTTACAAGAATATTTAAATAATTTTCCATCTATACAAGATTCTGACCTGTTAGACACAATTTTACAAATCAACCCTTTAGTGAAAGGTTTTATTGGGAAAATTTATAAGTTACTATTACAACAGGATAATTATCCTCTATTTAAGATTAAGCAAGATTGGAAAAGAGAACTTAACATGACCTTGATAACAAAGGATTGGTTGCAAATTTTGAAGTGCAAGTTGATTTATTTCCCATGTTTCCAGTGTTTTCAGTTGTTTCCTGCATCTATTGATGTGGAAGATGACACTAGAGACGGCTGATTCTGGAATCTGGAGCAACAATCTTCTGGCAGAGCTCAATGGATTAAGCAGCATCTGTGGGGGTGGGGGTGGGGGTGGGAATGAATCATCCTGATGTAAGATATGACCCAAAACTTCAACAACTCCCTTCTTCCCATTAATGCTCCTCAGTCCACTGAGTTGCTCCAGCAGTTTGTATGTTGCTCAATTTATTTAAAATTTCATGCACGATCCAAATTTATTTTATCTGGTTTCAATTGTAACATTTAAGAGAAATCTGTGTAGGTACACAGGCGGGAAGGGTTTGGAGGGGCGTGATCTGGGTGCAGATTGTTAGGACTAAGCAAAAGAAAAGGTTGGCACAGATTAGATGGGCCGAATAGCCTGATTCTCTGCTGTAGTACTCTATGACTCTGACTTTGGGTGTGGTTTCACAGGCATGGCTGCAAATTGCTGTTTGATAGAATGATAGTGGGCTGTCTTTCTGTCCTTTGTTACACTGAGTGGTTTAACACAAGCAAGAAACTGGCCAGATTTTTTAGAGGGTAGATCATTAAGGTGTCGCAGTAGTGTAGTGGTTAGTGCTACGCTATTACAGCTCAGGGCGTCAGAGTTCAAAGTTCAATTCTGGTGTCCTCTGTAAGAAAGTTTGTATGTTCTTCCTGGGTTTTCTCCCGGTGCTCCACAGTCCAAAGATGTACTGGTTGGTACGTTATTTGTCATTTGTCCTGTGATTAAGCTAGGGTTAAATAGGTGGGTGGTCCTTTGGGCCAGAAGGGCCTGTTTCACTCTGTATCTCTAAATAAAACAAACAAATAAATAAATAATAGTCAACCACATCAGACATATAGCAAATATTAAAGGCTGTCTATTTCCTTCCCTACAGTCATGGACAACCTTATAGTGCTAGCTATTTCTAGATTTTGTAATAGCAGATTGTAACAAATTAACTTGTTGAGAAATTACTGGCTTTGTGGTCTAGTAGTGAAAATGTACCTGACTGTTAAGTGAGTCCAAGTCAATCACAAGATCCAGTGATCTACAAAAAGAAAGCAATGTGATATTCTGACTTGCTCTCTGGAAAGATTTGTTTGTGTCAGGGCATCATCTCGTTGACTGTTTTAACTGACAGCACATCTCCAATGGTTCATTAAATGGTTAGTTGGTCCACATTCAACTAAATTTTCAAGCTGGAGTTAATGACTGGTCCTCTGTTCCGTGGGATTTCTGGTAACAGAAGTTTAGCATGGGCATAATGACTGCAAGCAAGTTTTTCACTGTACTTCTACTTCACCATCCTTATGCACATAATAATAATTATTATTATTTATGGAGCACTTTTCATAGAAACGATGTAGTTCAAAGTGTTTTACTATTGAACAAAGTGTAAACGTAAAATACAAAATAATGTGAGTTGAAAACAGGTGAAATAAATAGGTGTTTAAAATGAGTCTGCATTCTTTATATTGTAGGTATTGAGTGACACAGTTTAGGAAAGTAGTTTAAAAAAGCTGACCTGCCAATGTTTTCAGAGTGAGATTGTTTAAATTTAAGAGGCCTCTCTCTCTCTCTATCTCTATCCCTATCTCTCTCACCAAAATAAACTTCTTTTTCAATCTTATTTTAGAAGTAACGTTCTGGGGCTTAAACTGCAATGATTGATGCCTCCAATTTAAAATCTTCCAATTTTACTCAATTGCATATTGCGGGCAAGCACTGGCACATCTTCTCTGCTGCTATCTGTATCAGGCACAGAGGGTGGCAGTGAATCTTTTCACGTTCTCAATCTTTAGCCACATGTAAGGAGGAAGGGAGAGACATATTTTAAAAGATCAGGGTCCTGAGTTATGGGAACTGAACAGAAGAGGAATTGGGGTGCAAGGCCGTCCAGTCATAATCATGTTAAATGGACAGACAAGCTTGAGTAGCTAGGTGACCTATTTCTGCTCCTGTATACTTGTGGTCTTGTGAGATAGCAGCAGATATGAGAATTAGTCATAGAAATGGAATGGAAAGCATTTGCTTAGCTATGGCTATTAAGTAAGTGAGTGAGCCCAATTTGATTACTTTTTCAAAGAGCTGGCACAGCAAGATAGAATGAATAGCCTCCTTCAATGCTGCAGAGTTCTATGAATCTATTGTAACAATCCCCGCAGAGCACAGAATCGTATATTCTCAGCTAAAAAAAGTACCTGGGTCAGTGAGGAGTAAAAAAGGGGTGACTGAAGGGAAGACGAGATTGAATGGGAGATTCGACTGAGGGAAGGGGAATGTAAAAAATGGGAGGGGATATGATTAAGGTAGACGTGATAAGAGAGGGAGACAAGGAAAAGAGATTGGGGACAGCATGCTAATGGCATGTAGTTAGAGTGTGAACTTCACTGACATTTATTTTTGGCCAAGAAATTAAGATCGTAAGAGTTGGAGAAGTTTGGTATACCACCAAAGACATTTGTAAATTTCTACAGATGTACCATAAAGAGCATTCAAAGTGGTTGTAACACTGTCTGGTATAGAGGGCACACTGCACAGTATTGAAAAAGCTGCAGAACTTTGTAAACTCAGTCAGCTCCATCACGGGCACTAGACTCCCCAGCATCCAGGACACCTTCAAAAGGTGATGCCTCACAAAACTGGCATCCATTATTTAGGACCCCCTTCACCCAGGACATGCCCTCTTCTCATTGCTGCAGGAGCCTGAAGACACACACTCAACATTCCAGGAAATCCACCTTCCCCTCCGCCATCTGCTTCCTGAATGGACAGTGCACCCATGAACAGTACCTCACTATTTTGCTTTTGCTCTCTTTTGCACTACTTACTTAATTTGAAATTTTATATATATTTCCTATTGTAATTTATAGTTTTTTAATATGATGTATTGCAATGTACTGATTCCACAAAGCAACAAATTGCATGACATATGTCAGTGATATTAAACCTGATTCTGATTCTGAACCATTGATTTAAATATACTCAGAGTCTTGGCCTTCAAAGCCATCTGTGGTAATGAATTCCACAGATTCACCACCCTTTGGCTAAAGAAATTCCTCCACATCTCTGATATAAAGGGACATCCTTGTATTCTGAGTCTGTGCCCTCTGGTCCTAGACTTCCCCACTATAGGAAACATCCCCACCATGTTCACTCTATCTGGGCCTTTCAATATTTAATAGATTTTATTGAGATCCGTACCCACCCCCCATTCTCCTAAATTAAGGCAAGGATATTTCTTGAAAATAACCTTATATTTAACACAAGAAGAACATTATGGTCTATCTGCGCAGCAGTAATTTTGTGCAATTTATCACAGTTATATAATTATGCGGCAGCCATTGAATTCTTCAAACCATTGAATTTTTGCCTTAATGCTGTCATTCTTGCAGGAATATTTATTTACCTGAGAAATAAGCTGGAAAGTCAGTGTGAGCAGACAGTGCACATTCATACATCTATTACTTTGAAGTTAATTGGAATCTTTATGATCGAAATGATACTAACTGCTGGATTCAGTCCACATTTATGACAGAGACGTAACGTTCCAGATACTGAGTATGTGAATGGCAGATTTATTCCTGCTTCCAATTCTGAGTCTGGTCCTGTGAAAACTTGATCATAACCTTTTACTGATTTTACTCTTTGACAGTGTTTAGGAGTCTTCTGATTCTTTATGTTGGTGATTTTCTATTGCATTGCAGTCATATCTTCAATGAAATGGAAATCCATTTATCCCTCCTACAATGTGGTGCCTGGACTAAGATGCAATATAAAGACCAGAAAGTGGCGTAGCAGATCAATCCAAAGCTGTGATTGTCACAACCTCCTTGCTTTTGAACAATGCCTCTATGAATTGGATGAATATCCTGTCAATTTTAACAGCTTTATCAATTTGTCCTGAATCTTCCTTGTGGGATCCAGAGCGAGACCTGATTTCACTCATTTTCTGCGATGGTCACTCCTCTATGGCACTGAGGCAATGAAGGCTGCCCTAGCTATTGTGCTCTGTGCCCGCGAATATAATGACCTGATAAGCGAGGCTTTGGGCCTACTCCAGGCTGATCCGGGGTTTGAATCTGAGGACTCCATTTTTAGTTTGGATTGTTGTTGTTCACTTCAATTGATCGCATAATTTGTGCTTTTTTTTCTTTCTCTTGCGTATTGGGTGTTGGTCTTTTACTTCTCTTTTTATTCTTTAATCTGTTTCTTTTGGGTTTCTTGCTTTATGGCTGCCTGTTGACAAACAAATCTCATGGTTGTATAATTTATACATTCTTTGATAATAAGTATACTTTCAATCTGAATCCTCTCCATCAACAAGATTAACTTTTTTTAATGTTGGATCATTTAACTTATAGATGGAGTTGTGGACTGCTTCATACATAGTCCTTCCAATGCCCCTGAAATGGTTGCATTGACCTTAAAATCACTCACCTATTTGTGGACTGTGTGTTTTCAAAGAAGGTTTGGAAAAGGATTCAAGGGTCCTTCTTGAACAGCAGAATAGCAGCTGTCTTCTGCATCCATGTGTGCTTCCCAGGGATACATTTTGAGACAAACATCGAGTCCTATTGGAAGATTATTAGCTTGGTTAAAGGTGCACTTTGGTCTGCACTAAACATGCTGGGCTTTCCCATATAATGAGATTCCTTAAGGAATATTATCATCTGATACATGCCAGGCTGCAGGAGAACGTACCAAGAGACACACTAAAGTAGCAAAGTCTTTGTGGGAGGACTACAATCTATCTTGCTGCCGCTACTGGGCTCTTAGTGGCTGGGCCCTGGCCTCCTAAACACCCAAAGGCTACAGTTTTCAGAGGCCACATGACAGCCATTGGCGCTTTGTATATAGAATGCATCAACTTGATGGAACTGCGAATGTCCAGACCTGTTAACACTATTAATGTAAAGGCTGGATGACACTGAAAATAAAGGCATGTAATATTTTGTATTTTTCTATCTAATTTTTATGAGCAAAGTTTATTTTTGGACAAAGAAAAAACAGAGATTCTTGAGGTACGTTGTGCAGTTAGCCCGTGACTAGAATGAATATAGGAGGTGAGAATCAATACTGCGATCTGATGATAAGTTTTGCACAGGTTTTGAGGTCTTGATCTTCACTTTTTCCTCACTTAGCCAAAGGCTGTGCCAGTGCACTGAAGGCAATGGTAAATTTCATCATCAGTATCTGCTTTTGTAGGCAGGTGGTCCCTGAGGTATGGAAGCAGTTCACATTTTCCTGAGTTTCAACATGGAGGTTTATCATGCAGTGTGATGCTATACTCTAGTGGTGAACAGTGATGATTGGGGAATGTTACTTTGAAGATATAATGTGTAAGACCCATTTATATACTTCAGCAAATTACCTGTGAACTGCTGCTTAAAGCCTGCATGTGAGATGACTCTGGGGTAGTGGTGCAGGGTAAGCACCACTGCCTGTGTCTTCTCCCAGTCCAACATTTCTTTGCATTGAGACTATAAGTACAGTGTGTAACCTCAGATGAGGAAGGCCATATTGTTCATCAGACTCAGGTTCAGATTAATATATCACATGTACAGTGAAGTGCGCCATTTGTGTTAACAGCCAACACACTCGAGGATGTGCTGGAGAACAGCACAAGTATTGACGCACATTCCAGCATCAGTAAAGCATGCCCGTGATGTTAAATACAGCAATACAACACAACACACAACAATACGAACAGCAGCAGCAACAGAACAAAACAAGACAACAATGGCAAACAGACTGCCTCCAGGCCTCCAGTCCTTAGCCCCGGACTCTTAAGCTCACAGATATCAGGCTTGCAACCTCCAGCCTCTGTCCCAGACTCCCAGACTTGCATGTGTCGGCCTCCAACCTCCGGTCTCTCGACTTCTGAAACAAACATTCTGTTCCGACCTCTGTCAGAGAAGATTACTCACATTGCAGATAAGATGAGGCCTCTTTGCAAAGTGTAATGTTCTCATTCTTCTTAAACATATCAGCTCTCCTGGGGCAGTAGCTCACCAGTGTCCTCAGTCCCAGGCCATTCTTTTGTGTTGTTTCTACGTGTAGCCCACCTTCTTTGTGTATCCTTCCTCTCCCAGGGGTGAGGCCTTTGGAGCTTCTGTTCATATTTCTGTAGCTCTGGGTTTTTACGGGATAGGGTTGCTAGCCACATGCCCAACCCTCTTCCTTTCACAGGCGGGCTTGGGACTGTCCTTGGAAGAGTTGTAATGAGTTGTAATAGACATTCTTGACCCATGATCACGTAAAATGGAGATGGCACATTTGGGATGGCAGTGAAAACTTTGAATAGGAGTACACAGAATCTGGTGTAAATGGAGAAAGTAATTCATGACATCTCTAATAACCCATTAAGTACCTCCTACTTCCCTATGTCAGAGTCTGTTGGTTCCAACTGGGCCTCATTATCCACTTCAGAACCTCAGAGTTAAAATGGAGGCAAAATCACCCTTAACCCAAAGGTACTTACCAAACAAAAAAAATTCAGTTAATATTGCCTCTCATCATTTCCTTCCAAAATGTATCACATCAGACTTCTCTGGAATAAACTTCATCAAGTGTTAACGTGCCTTTGTCCTCTTGTACTTTGTTTATTATTTATTTATTTAGAGATACAGGATGGTACCCCTCCATCTGGCCCAATGAGTCCCCGCTGCTCAGTTGCATGTGACCATGTGACCAATTAACCTGCTTAACCTGTACGTCTTTGGAATGTGGGAGGAAACCAGAGCAAAGCCACGCGGTTGCGGGGAGAACGTAAAAGCTTCTTACAGACAGTAGCAGGAATTGGATCTGGGTCACTGGCACCATAATAGCGTTTGCTAACCGCTACACTACTGAGCTGCCACTTGCCACTAGACTGCTCCTGTACGGTTATTTGCTCAGTTTCAAAGCTTTGTGATAGCTACAAATTTTGAAATTATGAACCTTGGACACAACTCACCCAGACCATTGATATATATCAAAGCAGGGCATTGGTGCTGCTGGTGAAACATGGATACCACTGCTATAAAATCCCCCCCAGTCTCAAAAACAAGTTTACTATTTCTCTTTGTTTTTCATTTCACAGCCAATACTAAATCCACTTTGTTACTCACCTTTAATCTCATGGATTTAAATTTTGCTTACTAATACGTTGTACTTATCTATGACCTTTTGAAATTTCTTTTTGTGTAAGCAAAATTAAATTACAACAATGAAGCCGTTTTGTGAAAATTCTGGGTCTCTGAACTGTGACATTATAATGTTTGTTCATAATATAAACCTGGAACTGAGGCAGCAATCCATCTGTTAACAAAGCAGAGCATTCTTCTGACCTCCTGGCATGAAACTGGGTTACAAAGTTCATTTTCAACTCTGTTTTGTGCATTTTTTTATCCAGATAGTGTCGGATCTTTGGGCACCAGTAATTCTTAAAAGGCTGTTGTTTTGCCTCAATGGTAACTGGCCTAATTATTTGAAACCAGTGGAGAGGATGATACAAAATATTTCACCTGGGATTTTAGAACAGATGTGAACTAGACTGGAAGTTTCAAAGCTCTATCTATATTTCTTGCTGCCTCATTAAAGCAGACTTCACCCACCGCAGACATAGTCGCTTCTCTTCTCTCTATCAGGCAGGTGATACAAAACACGCACCACCAGGCTCAGGCACAGTTGTTATCAGATACTTGAATGGACCTCTTGTACAATAAGATGAACTCTTGGCCTCACAATCTACCTCATTATGACCTTGCCCTTCATTGTTTACCTGTATTGCACTTTTTTGGTAGCTTTTACAATTTATTTTGCATTGATATTGTTTTACCTTAACACAATGCAGAATGATTTGATCTGTATGCAAGACGAGCTTTTCACTGTATGTTGCGACATGTGACAAAAATAAAACAATCCCAACACCTAGAAGAAAGATTACATGAACTGGAGTTTCAAATCATTGAAATGTTCATTCTTAGAGGGATTTTCTTGTCATAATGTGCTAAAATATGTTTACTTTTCTGCTCGTGTGGGTGACTATCGGAAGACCTATCGCTTGATGCTGCCGGCCACCAGTCTCTGTGTGACGGACTATCGTCTCTGCATTCCAGTGATCCCTCTCTCTCCCTTGATGTTGCTGGAGGATGTTACCAAAGTTCTGTGATTTATGGATTGGACTATGGACTGTGGCACTTCCAGTTTTATAGCTTTTGTATTCTGTGTGTTTACCCATTTGGCACGTTTTGTTAACTTTTTATGTATTGGGGGGGTTAGGGTTCAGTAATGATCTTGTTGCTGTTTGTGTAAATTTTTTGCATGGGGGAGGTTGATGATCATGTTGCTATCTTTCTTGTTGCTGTGATTTGTTGTTTCTTTTTGTCTGCAAGGTTGGGGTTTGCTGTTCTTGCCATTTGTATGATTGTGTTTTTTTTTGTGTGGGGAGCAGGGTTTGATGTTTACCTTTGAATGACTATGGTTTTCTTTGTTTCATGGCTATCTGGAGAAGATGAGTCTCAGAGTTGTATACTGCAAACATACTTTGATAATAAATGAACCTTTGAACCTTTGAAGGACCACACAGAAGTATTAAGTGCATGAGGTAACGAATGAAATGGCCACTGAGTGTACATGGAAGAAATGGGTTTGCATTGCCTAGCAACTTGCCCATACAGATGCCTTCACAGATAATACTTCCTGCTGTGCGGTAAATGTTAAAGAACTTCCCAAAACAGATGAGCAGAAAAATCTTTATGATGGTGTTGTCCGAGTGATAAAGATGGTACAAGACTCTCCCCAGCTCTTCTCCGAAATGGGATTTTTATTTCTGATGAAAGAATATCTCACCCAAAATACTGAACCTTCGATGGTTTTTCTTCAGTACTTCATATATAGCTCAGCTGCAGTTTGGCTTTCAAACCTCTGTAGTGAAACCTCAGCACTTTGTCTTGATTTCCCTTCAAGAATTAACATTTCATTGTTGATTTCAATGGTATGTTAATTAAGTTTATGTCCTTATGTTTGCTATAAGACCATAAGTGACCATAAGATGTAAGGGCAGAATTAGGCCATATGGCCCATTGAGTCTGCTCTGCCATTCAATCACGGATGATTTATTTTCCCTCTGAACCCTATTCTCCTGTCTTCTTCCCGTAACATTTGACATCCTTACAAATCAAGATTCTGGCAACCTCTGCTTTAAATATATTCAATGATCTGGCCTCCACAGCCATATGGGGGAATGAATTCCACAGATTCACCACCTTCTCGCTAAAGATGTAATGTGCTGTTGCTACAAAAAGCAAATTTGCATAGCACTTTACTCTGGGTATGCATGCCCATGCCAGTGAACTTGAACTTAATTTAGCCCATGACCTTTTGCCAATGGAGCCACAGGTAAACCTTATCATGGTACCATAAAATAGAAAACACAATTGTGGATTTAAAAAAAAGTTTCAGGTGTTCTTTGTGATGAACACCAACTTTGGATGGGGAAAAACTTCAAACCAATTGTAGAAGGAGATTCTCTGAAGAGTCCTAAAGTGGTGATGTATCGTTCCTGAGAGGCCAGGAAGGACTAAATCCTTTCTCCACATTTCAGGACAACACAATTAGTCCACATGAATTTCCATAAATAAACTTCAGTAAATACTGTTATTTGGTTTGAGACAATAAACTGCTGGACCATTTAAAAAAAAAGCTCAAAAAATTTGGTTACAAAAGCCTTTGGCTTAACCTAAGCATTTCATGTCATTATTTGAGGGTCACATTTTGAGGATAAAGGGGAAGCCTTTTAGGACTGAGATTAGGAAAAACTTCTTCACACAGAGAGTGGTGAATCTGTGGAATTCTCTGCCACAGGAAACAGTTGAGGCCAGTTCATTGGCTATATTTAAGAGGGAGTTAGATATGGCCCTTGTGGCTACGGGGATCAGGGGGTATAGAGGGAAGTCTGGTGCAGGGTTCTGAGTTGGATGATTAGCCATGATCATAATAAATGGCGGTGCAGGCTCGAAGGGCCGAATGGCCTACTCCTGCACCTATTTTCTATGTTTCTATGTTTCTATTACAGAGACCATGAATTTTGGGAGATTCCAGAGGAGCCCAAACCCCATAGCCCCACGATACAAAGATTGGAGGTGTAGTAGCCACAGTGAGGAAGGTTTTCAGAGCCTGCAAAGGGACTTGGACCAGCTGGAAAAATGGGCTGAAAAATAGCAGATGGAGTTTAATACGGGCAAGTGTGAGGTATTGCATGTTGGAAGGACAAACCAAGGTAGAACATACAGGGTTAATGTTAAGGCACTGGGGAGTGCTGTGGAACAGAGGGATCTGGGAATACAGATACAAAATTCCCTAAAAGAGGCGTCACAGGTAGATAGGGTCGTAAAGAGAGCTTTTGGTACATTGGCCTTTATTAATCAAAGTATTGAGTATAAGAGCTGGAATGTTATGATGAGGTTGTATAAGGCATTGGTGAGGCCGAATCTGGAGTATTGTGTTCAGTTTTGGTCACCAAATTACAGGAAGGATATAAATAAGGTTGAAAGAGTGCAGAGAAGGTTTACAAGGATGTTGCCGGGACTTGAGAAACTCAGTTACAGAGAAAGGTTGAATAGGTTAGGACCTTATTCCCTGGAGCGTAGAAGAATGAGGGGAGATTTGATAGAGGTATATAAAATTATGATGGGTATAGATAGAGTGAATGCAAGCAGGCTTTTTCCACTGAGGCAAGGGGAGAAAAAAGCCAGAGGACATGGGTTAAGGGTGAGGAGGGAAAAGTTTAAAGGGAACATTATGGGGGGCTTCTTCACACAGAGAGTGGTGGGAGTATGGAATGAGCTGCCAGACGAGGTGGTAAATGCGGGTTCTTTTTTAACATTTAAGAATAAATTGGACAGATACACGGATGGGGGGTGTATGGAGGGATATGGTCCATATGCAGGTCAGTGGGACTAGGCAGAAAATGGTTCGGCACAGCCAAGAAGGGCCAAAAGGCCTGTTTCTGTGCTGTAGTTTTTCTATGGTTTCTATATAGGAGCATCGAGTCTGCTCTGCCATTTGATCATGCCTGATCCATTTCTCTTGAAGCTCCAATCTCCAGCCTTCTCCCCGTATAACTTCATGCCCTGGCTAATCAAGAATCTATCAAACTCTGCCTTAAATATACATAAATACTTGGCCTCCACAGACGCCTGTGCCAATGAATTCCATAGGTTCACCACTCTCTAGGTAAAGAAAGTTCTCCTCATCTCTGTTCTAAATGGACATCGCTCTATTCTGGAGCTGTGTCCTCTGGTCTAAGACTCCCCCACCATAGGAAACATCCTCTCTACATCTACCTTTTTGAGGCCTTCCAACATTTGATAGGCTTCAATGAGATGCCCCCTCATGCTTCTGAATTCCACTGAGCACAGCCCAGAATAATAAAACACTCCTCATATGATATGCCCTTCAAACCCAGAATCATTTTTGTGAGCCTCCCTTGAACCCTCTCTAATGTCAACACATCCTTTCTTAGATAACGGGCCCAAAACTGCTCACAATACGTTATGTGAGACAAGTGACTTATAAAGCTTCCACATTACATCCTTGCTTTTATATTCTAGTCCTCTCTAAATGATTGCTAACATCACATTTGCCTTTGTCACCACAGACTCGGTGTGCAAATTAATCTTTAGGGAATCCTTCACGAGGACTCCTAAGACGCTCTGCAGCTCAGATTTTTTGAATTTTCTCTCTACTTAGAAAATAGTCCCCACTTTTATTTCTTCTACTAAAGTGCATGACCATATACTACACGACACTATATTCTATCTACCACTTCTTGCTACTTTCCTAATCTGTATAAGGCCTTCTGAAAATCCAAGTACACAACATCAAGTGATTCTCCTTTCTTTATCCTGCTTTTTATTTATTCATAGATTTCCAGCAGGTTTTTCAGGCAAGATTTTCCCTGAAGTAAACCATGCTGACTATGGCTTATTTTATCATGTCCCTCCAAGTACCCCAAAACCATATCCTTAACAATCGACTCCAACATCTTTCCAACCACTGAGGTCAAACTAACTGGCCCACAATTTTGTTTCTTCTGCCTTTCTTCCTTCTTGAAGAGTGGAGTGGCATTTGCAATTTTCCAGTCCACTGGAACAATTCTACAATTTCTAGTTCTTGAAAGATCATTACCAATGCCTAGAAAATATCTTCAGCCATCTCTTTCAGAGCCCTGTAGTGTAGACCATCTGGTCCACGTAACTTATCTACCTTCATAATTTTCAGCTTCCCAAGCACCTTCTCCCTAGTAATGGCAACTTCATACACCTCTGCCCCTGACACTCTCGAACTTCAAGTATACTGCTAGCGTCTTTCACAGTGAAGACTGATGCAAAATACTTATTCAGTTCATCAGCCATTTCCTTGTTCCCCCATTACTACCTCTCCAGTATCATTTTCCAGTGGTCCAATATCTACTTTTGCCTCGCTTTTATTCTTTGTGTATCTGAGGAAACTTTTGGTATCCTCTTCAATATTATTGGCTACCAACTTCATATTCCATCTTTTTCTTCTTTATGACTTATTTAGTTGCCTTTTGTTGATTTTTAAAAGCTTCAAATCCTCTAACTTCCCACTAGTTTTTGCTCTATTATATATCCCCTCTTTTGTTTTTATACTGGTTTTGACTTCTCTTGTTAGCCACAGTTGTGTCATCTTTCCTTTAGAATACTTATTCATCTTTGGGATATATATATCCAAATTGCTACCAGAAGTTCCAGCCATTGCCACTTGCTGTCATCCCTGCCAGTGTTCTTTTCCAATAAATTCTGGCCAGCTCCTCTCTCATGCCTCTGTAATTCCCTTTACTCCAATTTAATACTGATACATTTGACATTAGCTTCTCCTTCTCAAATTTCAGGGTGAATTTGATCATAATCTGAGTACTTGCCTCTAAGGGTTCTTTTACCTTAAGCTCTCGAATCAATTCCAGTTCATTGCACAACACTGAATGCAGAATAGCTGATCCTCTAGTAGGCTCAATCATGAGCTGTTCTAAAAAGCCATCTCACGGGCACTCCAGAAATTACCCCTCCTGGAATCCAGTACCAACCCGATTTTCCCAATTTACCTGCATATTGGAATCCCCATGCCTATTGTAACATTGCCCTTTTGACATGCAATTTCTGACTCCTGTTGTAATTTTTAGGCCATATCCTTACTACTGTTTGGAGATTTGTATACAACTCCCATCAGGGTCTTTTTACCCTTGCTCTATCCACAAAGATTCAACACCTTCTGACCCTATGTCACCTCTTTCTCATGAATTGAGTTCATTTTTACAAACAGAGCAATAATGCCCCCCGTCCTCCTGCCTACCCTTTGAAACAATGTCTATTCTTGGACATTAATTTCACAGCTATAATCCTTCAGCCATGATTCTGTGATGCCTACAACTTCATACCTGCCAATCTGCAACTGTGCTGCAAGTTCATCTATCTTATTCTGTATACTGTGTGCATTCAGATATAACACCTTCTGTTATGTATTCACCCTTTTTGATTTTGTCCGGCTTTTATGTTGCAACTCATCCTGTTGACTGCAATTTTGCTCTATCGACGGCGTCTCCTCACTACACATTGCCTCTGTTTGTAAACCAGCTACCTCATTTTCTGCACTATTATCTAACAGTACTTATTGCCTTGAAATATACACAGGTCAGGACACTAGTCTCACCAAGCTCAACCTTTTGATTCCTAACTTTGAGGTTTTACCAACATCTGTCTCCACAAACTCTCCACTAACTGTTCTGGCATTCTGGTTCCCATGCCCTGAAACTCTGGTTTAAACCTCACCATGCAGCATTAACAAACCTTCCCTCAATGATACTTGATACCTCCTGTACAGGTGAAAGCCGTTCCTTCAGTGCAAACCCCACCTTCCGTGGAAGAGAGCCCAATGATCCAAAAATCTGATGCCCTCCCTCCTATAACAACTCCTTAGCCACGTGTTCAACTGTATAATCTTCCTACTTCTGGCCTCTCTAGCATGTGGCACAGGTAGCAATCCTGAGGTCACATCCCGGAGGTCCTGCCCTATAACTTAGCACCTAACTCCCTAATCACACTTTTCAGGCCTCGTCACTCTTCCTACTTATGTCATTGATACCTACATGGACCATGACATCTGGCTGTTCACCATTCTGCTGAAGAATTCTGAGGACTTGATCCAAGATGTCCCAGAGCCTGACACGGACAAGGCAAAAGACCATCTGGGAATCTTGTTCTTGCCCACAGAGCCTCTTTTCTCATCCCCGATCTAATGAATCCCCTGTCACCACATCGTGTCTCTTTTCCCCATTCGCTCTGAGTCACAAAGGCAGGCTCAGTGCCAGAGACACGACCACTGTGGCTTCCCTTTGTGTGGTCATTCCCCCCCCCCGACAATATTCAAAGTGATATACCTATTGTTGAGGGGGATAGCCACAGGGGTACTCTCCACTGGCTCCTTAACCCTTTTCTCCTCCCTGACTGACACCCAGTTTCCTGTGTCCTGCACCTTGGGTGTAACTACCTCTCTGTTTGTCCTACCTATCACCCCTTCAGCCTCCCGAATGATCTGGAGTTCATCCGGTTCCAGCTCCAACTCCATAACGCAGTTTGTTAGAAGCTGCAGCTGGATGCACTTCTCAGTGTTGTAGTCATCAGAGACACTGGAGGTCTCCCTGCCATCTCACATTCTGCAAGAGGAGCATTTCACTATCTTACCTGTCATTCCTACTGTCCCTAGCTGTGAAGATATAACAAGAACTAAAAAACTTGAACTTGTCTTTCTTTCTCTTTGCTGAAGCTTTGAAGAGCTAAAGCCTTACGATCACTCCTCTATGTCCACTCAGACGACGGCCACTGCACATGCCTCTGCCTTCCATTAATTTGCTCTTACTAATTAATCCCAAATGCTGATTGGCCACTGGTCAAAGTTCTATTATGTTGCCATGAAACACTCCTGCCTTTTATCCTCGGCCAGTGGACCAAATTGAAGACCCCACCTCTCCAAACTTCCGAAGATAAGCAGAGGGACAAGAAACTTTGAGGAAGTAGATAGGCTACAGAAGGACTTAGACAGATTTGGATAATAGGCTAAGAAGTTGTAGATGGAACACAATGTTGGGAAGTGTGGTCATGCACTTTGGTAAAAAAAATTAAAGGGTTGACTATTTTCTAAAAGGAGAGAAAATACAAACAGAGGTGCAAGGGACTTGGGAATACTTCTGAAGGATTCCATACAGGTTCATTTGCAGGTTGAGTCAGTGGTGAGGAAGCCAAATGCAATGCTAACATTTATCTCAAGAGGACTAGAATATAAAAGCAAGAATGTACTGTTGAGGTTTTATGAAGCACTGGTGTGGCTTCACTTGTGAGCTGTTTTGAGCCGCTTCTCGAAAAATTATTGTGCTGACATTTGAGAGGGTTCAAAGGAGGTTCCGAAAAATGATTGCGGGATTGAAAGGCTTATCATATGAAGAGCATTTGATGGCTCTGGGCCTGTATTCACTGGAATTCAGAATAATGAAGGGTGACCTCATTGAAACCTATCAAATTTTGAGAGGCCTTGACAGAGTGGATGTGGATAGGATGTTTCCTATGGTGGGGGAGTCTGCAACCAGAATACACAGCCTCAGGATAGAGCGGTATCCTTTTGGGATGCAGATTAGCCACAAGTGGTGAATCTGTAGAATTCATTGGCACAGGCGGCTGTAGAGGCCAAGCCATACGCAATGTAATTTGTACTGACTAGTGTGCACAAATACCTTGTGCTGTGCAACTTTTCACCTGGTGACAACAAGAAGTGTGCACTGAGTAATTTCTTCCATAAAGACAGTCTAAATAAGCCAGTTATAAAATCTGCAGACAAATCATCCCAAACTCCGTATTGTCAACACCGTCTGAATCAGAAACTGGAAAACAAAAGGTGATTGTGTAGGTTTGTGAAATATACTTAGCATGCCAGTGAGGTAGAGGATCTCCCTGCCATCCCACATTCTGCGAGAGGAGCATTTTACTATCATGCCTGCGACAGGATCAGGAAACATGACAGGAAAAGTTTGCTCAAAAGTTCAAAGTAAATTCATTATAAAAACAAACAAACAAATAAATATATATATCTGTGTGTGTGTGTGTGTGTGTGTGTGTGTGTGTGTGTGTATTTTTAAATAAATTATAATAGAAATAGAAGAAAGAAATAAAAGTTACTTCCCAGCTGCGGTCTCCTGCTTCCATCTTCCATTATCTGCAGAGATTCCTCTTCCGTGCTTCCTCCAGACACCTGGCATTTTATGTAAACGGCTTCAAGTCTTGGAAATGGAAATATGCAGACTAGAATTAATCACCTGTCACTCCAGTGTTGGTAACAGGGATTTCCAAAGCCCTTTTCACACAACTTTTGAGATGACAAGAACAGAAATAGAATAAGGACCCTCTCACTGCCAGATCATACATGGTCCTGATTGAAAATGTTTCATCATTCCTTCAATGCCTGGGGTCAAAGTCTTGCAACAACCTTCTGTAACTAATAGCTTTATGGGTTGCATCTTCATGTCTCAGGTTTCAATGTTTCAACTGGAGTGTCTGTAATATCCTTCCTAAAGAAAATGTTGGTAATTTATACCTTCTTTTAATAAAAGTGATCCAGATTCAGAATAGTTTATTATCATAAACACTATTTTGCAATGAAGGCCCTTGCTTGGGTGAAGCTCAGAGAGTAAAGAGCATACATGGAAATAATCAAGTTGACAGTAAATACAGTGGGAAGTCCAACCCAACAGAATGGTGCAAAAGATTGTAGTGCAAACGGAAGTAGTGAAAAAGAAATTCTGAAATGATAATTCTGGAATAACGAATTAAGAGTCCAAGAGTATGGCAGCCCGCAGGAAAGGGGATATGAAAGAGGTCATTGGTTCAGAAATCTGCTGTCATTCGAGAAGAAGCTGTTCCTAACTATGGATGTCCTGGCTTTCGAGCAGGCGATACTATTTGCCTTCCTGAAGTAATGCAGCATGAAGACGGACTGGATGGAAGGAAGTGATGGACTAGGCAGTGCTTATCGCCTTCTGCAAATTCCGTCAGTTCAGAGCGGAGCAGATGCCACATCAGGTTGAGATGCGGCCTGTCAGGATACTTTCTATGGTGTGTCTGCTGACATGCTAAATCTTCTCACATGCCTGAGAAAGTAAATAAGTTAATGCACTTTCTTGATCACTGCATCAGTGTGACCAGGTCAAGCTGTTCTTGGTCTGAATGCCGAAGAATCTGAAGCTGTCAGCCATCTCTGCAGCAGCCTCACTGATGAGGACAGGCTTATGATCACCCACACCCCCATGTCCCCGCCCACACCAGCTACATCCAGGACATATCCTCTTCTCATAGCTACCATCTGGGCATTCTCATTCTCAGGGAGGAGGTACAGGAGCCACTAAAGATGCTCACTCAATGTACTTGGAACAGCTTCCTCCCCTCCGGGTTTCTGAACCTTCCATGAACCCGTGAGCGTTATCCCACAATTTTGCTCTTTTCGCTATTTATTCAGTTATTTTTATATTTCTTATTGAAAGCTATATTATTATTTTAATATATTGGACTGTACTGCAGCTGCAAAGCAACAGATTTCATGACATGTGTACGGATAACAAACCTGATTCTGATTCTGCTCAGCTTCTTTAGGTCAATACTTAATCCTTTCAACACTTTCAGTCTCTTTCCTATGCAACATGCCATCATTGTTGTTGACATAAAAGTGATATCACCTGCGAACTTAAAGATTGAGCTGGTGCAGTACTGTACCTGGCTGCACAGTGGGAAGAACAGGGCGTGCAGCTATGGGAGCAGCAGTTAAGAGCGTCTTCTGTCGAGCATTTTATTCTGTTTGGAAATTGCAAGGGCTCACATTTGGAAAATGTGAGGAAAGCTGGTGATGGCCATGGTCTATTACCAGAATCTCAAAGAACTTCTTTACGATCAACATTAGAAGCACTGGTTGGTAGTCATTGAGATGGAAGGCTTTAACCCTATAAGACCAAGTTCAAAGTACATTTATTATCAATGTATGTATAATTTATACATCCTTAAGATTTGTCTTCTAAGAGGCAGCCACAAAACAAAGAAACCAATAGAACCCATTAAAACAAAAGAAGACCGTCGAGCACCCAATATGCAGAAAAAATAAAACAGCAAGTCGTGCAAACAATGAAATTAAGTAAATAGCATTCAAAAGATCGTGCCAGCCAGGCATCACTGCATCCAATTTAGAAGCCTGTTAGTTGCAGGCCACAGCCTCAGTTCAGCACAGGGACGAGTAAATGTCACGGAGCAGCGAGCTGAACTGACCCACCCTTAGCCTCCAGACCCGACACCTGACCTTTTCAATTTGGCCTGGTGTTAAAATCGTCCACACTTCCGGTCTTTTCTGGCTTTTGGACCTTGGCCCTGCCACTTCGATATGCTTTCTGGCCTGAGTCTCACCACCTCAATTCGACCTGTATCTGAACTTCCCAATTCAGCTTGTTGCTTAAATCAATCAAACCTCAGATCTTTCCTTGCTCTCGGGTCCGGGTTCGGCTTCAACTCTGCCTTGCCTCTGCTTTCCTTGCTTCGTTCCTGCCACATCAAATTGCCTCTAAGTCTTCCCCAGCAATAGTCATACATCGGCTCATACCCCACATTCCGGCCTGGACCCTGCTGCTTTGATTCGGCCTGTACAGGCTGCGTTGCAACTGTCCTGCACCTTCAGGACTTCAATTAAAACTGCAAAATGACAGTTCGTATAGGAGGTTCAAAAGCTCAACTCAGACAGGGAACTTACGGGCTATTGTTTGCAGTGATTGTTTACCAGAAAAAGTGTGATTAGTAAAGTGTTTCAATCACAAACAAGAGAAAATCTGCAGATGCTGGAGACGCTGGAAGGGTCTCGGCCTGAAATGTCGGCTACACTGTTTTCCATAGATGCTGCCTGGCCTGCTGAGTTCTTCCAGCATTTTGTGAGTGTTAATAAAGTATTAGGTTACTGAGTTTTTTTTTTGTTTTATTTGTCACCTGTGCCATCTTAAACTGGAGCAGGGTCACAGGAGCAGAATTGGGCCCACCAAATAATCTCTAAAACTCTTACCTCTTAATCTTAATCAGACCAGAAGATGTAGGAGCAGATTTAGGTCATTCGGCCCATTAAGTCTCCTCTGTCATTCAATCTTGGCTGACTTATCATCCCTTCCAACCCCTTCTTCACTTTTCCTTTGATACCCTTACTAATCAACAGCCTATCAACCTCCACCTTACATATACCCAGTGACTTGGCATCCACAGCCGTCTGGGGCAATGAATTCCACAGATTCAACACCCTCTGGCTAAAGAAATTCTTCTTCGCCTCTGTTCTAAATTGCCACCCTTCTACTCTAAGGCTGCACCTGATGGTACTAGATGCCTCCACTATTGGAAACATGCTCTTTATATCCAATCTATTTCAGCTTTATAATATCTGATAAGTTTAAGTGAGATCTCCCCTCATTCTTTTAAGCCCCAGAAAATCAGGCCCAGAAATATCAAACTCTCCTCATACATTGACCCTTCCTTCCTGGGATAATCTTCATAAAGCTCCTCTGGGTTCCTGAACGCCAGCACTCCCTTTCTTAGGCATGGGGCCCAAAATAGCTGACAGTACCGCAAATGTGGTCTGATCAATGCCTTATAAAGCCTCATTATTACATCTTTGCAATACTGTTCTTGGGGACACTAAAGATGGAAGTTTCCTTGAAGCAGATGGGAATTGAAGTGAGAGGTCAAAGGCCAGTTGATTGAACCGTTCGGGAACTCCACCTGGCCTAGCTGCTTTCTGAGCATTTACCTACATGAAAGCAACCTTGACTTCCATACCAGAGATGTGAGGGACAGACCACTGGGGGATGGGGTAGCAGCATAAGGTCATAAAACCATATGATCTAGCAGCCGAACTACGTGATTTGACCCATCATGTCTGTTCTGTCATTTCATCATGGCTGATCCATCTTTCCCCTCAACCTGTCTCCTGCCTTTCCCCCTTATCCCTACATGCCCTGAGCAATCAAGAATCTATCAATATCTCCCTTAAATATACAAGAAAAAGGACTCCGCTGCTGCCTGTGGCAACGAATTCCACAGATTCACCACACTCTGGCTTAAGAAATTCTTTCTCATCTCTATTCTAAAAGGACATTCCTCCATTCTGAGATTCTGTTCTCTGGTCTTAGACTATCCCACTATAGGAAACATCCTCCCAACATCCACTCTATCAAGGCCTTTCACCATGCGATACGTTTCAGTTAGGTAACCCCTCATTCTTCTGGATTCTAGTGAGTACAAGCTAAGAGCCATCAAATGCTCTTAATATTACAAGTCGTTCAATCCTGGAATCATTTTTGTGAACCTCCTTTGAACCCTCTCCAGTTTCAGTACATCCTTTCTAAGATAAGGGGCTCAGAATTGCTCACAATACTCCAAGTGAGGCGCAGCAGTGTTTTATAAAGTCTCAACATTACATCCTTGCTTTTAACTACTAGTTCTCATGAAACGAATGATAACATCACATTTGCCATCCTCACCACAGACTCAACCTGCAAATTAACCTTCAGGGAATCCTGCACAAGGGCTCCCAAGTCCCTTTGCACCTCAGTATTTTCTCTTGATTTAGAAAATAGTCAACCCTATAATTTTTTTCTAACACAGTGCATTCCCAACACTGTATTCCATCTGCCATTTTTGTCCATTCTCCTAATCTGTCTAAGTCCTTCTGTAGCCTCTCTACTTCCTCAAAGCTACCTCTCCCTCCACCTGTCTTCATGCTGTCTATAAACTTTGCAACAAAGTCATCAATTCCATCATCCAAATCATTGACATAAAATGTAAAAAAAATCAGTCTAAACACAGATAACGAGTCACCGACAGCCAACCACAAAAGGCTCCCTTTATTCCCACTCCTTGCCTCCCGCCAATCAGCCACTGCTCTATCCATGCTAGAATTTTTCCTGTATTAACATGGGCTCGTAGCTTGTTAAGCAGCCTCATGTGTGACACCCTGACAAAGGCCTTCTGAAAATTGAAGTACATGACATCAAGTGATTCCCCTTTGTTTGTCCTGCTTTTTATTTCTTTGAAAAATTCTAACAGATTTGTCAGGCAAGATTTTCCCTTGAGGAAACCATGGTGACCATGTGCCTCCAAGTACCCTGTGACCTCATCCTTATTAACCGACTCTAACATCTTCCCAACCACTGAGGTCAGACTAACTGGCCTATAATTTCCTTTCTTCTGCCTCTCTCCTTTCTTGAAGAGTGGAGTGACATTTGCAGTTTTCCTGGTGTGTACACCATTTGCTCCCGGTGACTATCTACCTTCAGAACTTTCAGTTTCCCGAGAACCGTCTCTCTAGTTATGGTGACTTCACACATTTCATGACCTCTGACACCTGGAACTTCCACAATAATGTTAGTGTCTTCCACAGTGAAGACAGATGGAAAATATTTAGTTTGTCCGCTATATCCTTGTCCCCCGTTACTACCTCTGCAGCATTGTTTTTCAGCAGTCTGATATCCACTCTGGCATGTCTGTAACACTGTAAGTATCTGAAGAAACTTTTGTCATCCTCTTTAATACTATTGGTTCGCTTACTTTCATATTCCACCTTCCCATTCCTCTAACTTCCCTCTAATTATTGCTCTGTTTTATGCCCTCTCTTAGGCTTTGACTATTTTGGCTTTTACTTCTCTTGTTAGACACGGTTCTGTCATCTTTCCTTCTTCATCTCTGGGATGTATATATCTTGTGCCTTCTGAATTGCTTGCAGAAATTCCAGCCATTGTTGCTCTTCCATCATCCTTGCCAGTGTGTTTTTCCAATCAATTCTGGCCAACTCCCCTCTCATGACTATGTAATCCCTTTTACTCCACTGTAATACAGATACATTTGACTTTAGCTTCTCCTTCTCAAATTTCAGGGTGAATTTGATCATATTATGATCACTTTCTCTCAAGTGTTCTTTTGCCTTCAGCTCTCTAATGAATCCCAGTTCATTGCATGAGCTGCTCTAAAAAGCCATCTCATAAGAATTCTAGAATTTCTCCTTCTTTGAATCCAGCACCAACCTGATTTTCCCAATCTATCTGCACATGGAAATCCCTTATGATGATTGTAACATTGCCCTTTTGGCATGCATTTTCTATCGCCTGTTGTAATTTGTAGACCATATCCTTCCTACTGTTTGAGGGTCTGTATACAACTCCCATCAGGGTCTTTTGACCCTTGCATTTTCTTAGCTCTCTCCTCAAAGATTCAACACCTTCTGACCTTATGTCACCTCTTTCTAATGATTTGATTTAATTTTTAACCAACAGAGCAACACCACCCCCTCTGCCTTCATGCCTGTCCTTTCAAAACACTGTGAATCCTTGGATGTTAAGCTCCTAGCTATAATCTTCTTTCTGCCATGATTCAGTGATGCCTCCAACATCATTCATGCCAATCTGTAATGGTGCTACAAGATCATCTGCCCGATTCTGTATACAGCACGCATTCAAATATAATACCTTCAGTGCTGTATTCACCCTTTTCAATTTTGTCTGCCTTTTACACTGTAACTCATCCTGTTGACTAATTTTGCTTCTCTTGCTATGAGTCTCACTACATATCGCCTCTGTTTATAAACCAACTACCTCATCTTCAGTATTATCACTCCAGTTCCCATCCTCTTCCAAATTAGTTTAAACCCACCCAAACAACTCTAGCCAACCTGCTCACAAGGCATATTTTGGTTGAACTTCCTTTGCCTGCTTGAAATCAGCATAAACTACATTGACAGCAGGAATTCTGCAGATGCTGGAAATTCAAGCAACACACATAAAAGTTGCTGGTGAACGCAGCAGGCCAGGCAGCATCTCTAGGAAGAGGTGCAGTCGACGTTTCAGGCCGAGACCCTTTGTCAGGACTAACACATTGAGTTCATCTGGTGGAGATGCACTTTTGTGAGAGATCACCTTCTAAACTTCCAGCGTGTAGTGAGTTCACGCTAACTGAGTGTGCTTTAATGCACTGCTTGTTCCAGTTTCTGTCTTCTTTTTCTCCCATGTGTTGCCTGTGGTTGTCATCCAAAGTTCAAAGTTCAAAGCTTCAGTTCCACAAGATCCCACACCTTCCACCAGTGAAACCCTCTCAGCAAGTGTTAGTAACTTCAAAAAAAGTTGAAAAATACCATTAGGGATCTATTTGCATTTGAAAATTGTTTTAGTTTATATTGGGTGTGTTTATCTAATGTTTTTTCCAGATTTTTAACTATCGTGGTGGTTGTCCATCATAACAGGATAACAGGAGACCTGTGTAGGAATGTTTTTAAAGTGGAAAAGCCATTGACTGGGGCAGTTCCACTCTCTCAACCTCAGAATTCTGGGTCCAGTGGCACGAATAAGTGTCACAAACTTGATTTTCCTTGGTTGTAGTGGACGAACATGACATCTTCAGTGCCTTGTCCTGCCCTTCATTCTCCACGGAAGTTGTAGTCCCACCTTCCTAGCCATTAGATCTCATCCACCCAGCCCGCCAGAGCTAATTTTGCAGGCTAGGACAAGCCTGTCCCTCTCTCATTGGGGTATGAGGCTGCCAACTGCCCTCACTTGGTTCAGCCCACCTGTCGAAGTGGTATTCTGGAGTGTGTGGCTGCTGTCGCATGAGCTGCTTGGAACCATAGGTGAGAGCTGAGTGTCTGGTGGGGGCCAAAGGTGAGTGAGCTGCCCTGAAATGGACACAACCAGCTCCTTCACCAAGGTGCTACCCCTCCCTGGACACCCCACACAATCGTAGTCTAACAGTTTAGCAATAAACCTTGGCTCCATATGGGTAAACCAAAACAAATTGAACAGGGTTATATAGCAGGGTGTCAAAGTGGAATGAAGCAGAATAACTGAATGTGTATTGTTTCTCTGAGTGAATGAGTTTATTTTGGCCTTTTGTAATGTGAGGTCTGCAGAATAGAGGAGCTTTCTCTAATTTTGTGAATAGTTGTCAAAGTATAAAATGCACTCAGTGGCCACTCTATTAGATACACCAATTTACCTGCTTGTCATGCAAATATCTAATCTGTCAATTGTGTTTCAACAACTCAATGCATAAAAGCACGCTAACATGGTCTACAGGTTCATTTGTAGTTCAGACCAAACATCAGAAGAGGAAGAAATGTGATCTAACTGACTTTGATTGTTGGTGCCAGATGGGGTGGTTTGAATATCTCAAAAGCTGCTGATTTCCTGGGATTTTCATGCACAACATTCTCTGGAGTTTTCAAGGAAAGATCCAAAAAACAGGACATATCCAAGGAGAAGCAGTTCCATCAGCAAAATTGGCCTGTTAATGAGAAAGGTCAGAAAAAAAATGGGCAGACTGGTTAAAGCTGACAGTAACTCAAAGAACCACATGTTACAACAATGGTACACAGAAAAACATATCAAAATGCACAAAATGTTCAAACCTTGAAGTGAATGAACTGCAGCAGCTGAGGATCACAAACATATATTCAGCGAGCAGCTGAAGAAATGGGAAGGGGTAAGAGAGGAGCCAGAACGGGGAAAGGAAAAGAGAGAAGAGCGATTGGCAAGAAATTATTGGAAGTTAGAGAAATCAAAGTTCAAAGTTCAAAGGAAATTTACTATCAAAGAACATACAATCCTGAGATTTGTTTTCTCTGGGCGTACTCAGTTGTTGTGGCACCACTCAGCCACTGATTCATCACCACCTTTGATTTGGCCAACTGTGGTGTCATCAGCAAACTGAAATGTGGCATTGAAGCTGTGCTTAGCCTCACAGTCACATGTCTCAAGTGAGTAGAGCAGGGGGCTGAGCACACAGCCTCGTTCACACCGTCAGATTGGAAGCTACCCAGACAGAATATGAGGTGTTGCTTCTCATATGAATAGCTGCCCAATTTAGCTTGCTGAGGAGCCAACTGTACCAGGTGCATGTGGAACCCAAATAAAGAAATGAGTGAGCTGTCCATGAATTGTTATTTCTGATAGATGGATCTACAAATCAATGATGTCAAACTGGAACTGAATTAGAGTTGAAAATAATCTGAGTATATTTTACGGACAGCCCTGACTTTAGGCAATTCAATGCTTAATAAATCAGTAACTTATTTGCACAGCAGGGAAAGCTTGTGCTCCATTAAGCTCCTGTAAAGTGTATTATGTTTAATTTTGATTCTTGAAGATTTTTTTTTGTTTTCTGATATACAATCAGCAGAAAGCCTTTGACATTTAACCGAGTTTAGGAACGCTATTTCTGTTGCTAAGGTGCAATATCATTGTGACTTGCTGATTTATTCCTGTAATCTGGTTGCTGGAATTTATAGTGCTGGCCATAGAGTCACAGAGCACTACAACACAGAAACAGGACCTTCAGCCCATCTACTCCATGCTGAACTATGAATCTGCTTAATCCCTTCAATCTGCACCTGGACCATATCCCTCCATACCCCTCCCATCCATCTACCTATCCAAATTACTCTTAAATGTTGAAATCTAACCCAAATCCATGAACTCTGTTGGCAGCTTATTCCACGTTCTCATCAAGTGAAGAAGTTCCTTTTCATGTTCCATTTAAACAATTCTCCTTTCGCCCTTAACTTATGACCTCTAGTTCTAGTCTCACCCAACTTCAGTGGAAAGAGCCTTTTCGCATTTACCCTATCCATACTGTACCTCTTATCATTTTGTGTATTTCTATCAAACCTCCCCTCATTTTCAAATACTCCAGGGAATAAAGTACTAATTTATTCAGCCATTTCCTATAACTCAGGTCCTCAAGTCCTGGCAATATCTTTGTACATTTTCTCTGCACCCTTTCAGTCTCATTGATACCTTTCCTGTAGGTAGGTGGCCAGAACTGTGCACAATACTCCAAATTAGGCCTCACCAATGTCTTCTGGTAAACTTCTGGAGAATTTGTAAGGAAAATAGAACCTCCTATAATAACAGAATCAATTGTTTAAAACAATTGTGTTTAAAACAAAAGGGTAGTTTGAAGATGGATATTCATTTATTCTTTAGGCACAAGAGATTCTGCTGACGCTGGAAATCTTGAGCAACACCTCATATTCTCCAACCTGATACCACCAACAATGATATTGCCAACTTCTGGTAACCTCTCCCCTCTACTTTCTTTATTCGATGCCCACCTCAACAGTTTGTTTTCCCTCATTTCCCTCAGTTCTGGCCACCTACCTACAGGAAAGGTATCAATGAGACTGAAAGGGTGCAGAGAAAATGTACAAAGATATTGCCAGGACTTGAGGACCTGAGTCCCCTTAGCCCTTCTCTTCCCTTCACCACCTTCACAACCTGCCCATCCCTCTGATTCCCCATCTCCTTCCCTCTATTCCATGGTCTTCTGCCCTCTCCTATTGGAATCCGTCTTCTCCAGCCCTTTGCTTTCCACCTCCCAGCTTCCCACATCAATCATTTCATCCCTCCCTCCCCCAACCTATCTTCCTCCTCATTTGAACCTATCGATTGCCTGCCAGCTTGCGCTCCTCCCTCCCCCCAAGGTAATTACTCTGGCTTCTGCCCCCTTTTGTTCCTGTTGCATTGAAGGATCTCTGTCGGAAATGTCGATTATTCATTTCCCCGCATTGTTGGTGCCTGACCATAAGACTAGAAGACCATAAGACCATAAGGTATAGGAGCAGAATTAAGCCCATCGAGTCTGCTCTGCCATTTCATCATGGCTGAGCCAATTTTCCTCCTAGCCCCAATCTCCTGGCTTCTCCCCATATCCCTTCATGTCCTGACCAATCAAAAATCTCCTCTGCCTTAAATATACATAAAGATTTGGCCTCCATAGCTGCCTGTGGCAAAGAATTCCACAGATTCACCATCCTCTGGCTGAAAATGTTCCTACTCATCTCCATTTTAAAAGTATGCCCCTCTATTCTAAGCCTGTGTCTGCTGGCCTTAGATTCTCCCACCACAGGAAACATCCTCTCCACATCCACTCTATCGTGTCTTTTCACCATTCAATAGAGTTCAATGAGGTCACTTGTTATTCTTCTGAATTCTAGTGAATAAATACCCAGAGCCATCAGACGCCCTTCATACGACAAGTCATTTAATTCCGGAATCGTTTTTGTGAACCTCCTTTGAACCCTCTCCAGTTTCAGCACATCCTTTCTAAGATAAGGGGCTCAAAACTGCTCATGATATTCTAAATGAGGCCTCAGCAATGCTTTATAAAATTTCAACCTACTGATTTCCTCTGGCATTTTGTGTGTGTTACTCTTTAATAACTATTCATCAAGCATTTGGAGGGATGAAACTACTGTGTTACAACTCCAGAGACTTAAAAATTATTTAATTCTTACGTAAACTATTTTTTGAAAACTTCAGCTCAAATGACTGATGCAGAGGACTGCGTGCTGAGGTCCTGTTTGCACATAAAACGTGATTTCAAAATTTGTCTTGACTTGACTTCAATGGCTCAGACCTACTGTGCCATGCCAATGGCTTCTGGGGCAATCTGGTAAAGGAGCCATTGAAATAAAACTAGAGGAAAGGAATTTTAGCAAAGTCAAGTTTCTTATTCTATGTAAGAACTAGAAATCAATTGTAAACAAGGTGGGAGAACAGAAACCTGATTGGATGAGTACTAACCAATCAGGAGGGATGGATGATGGAGTTATAAATGCCACTGGACTAGACATGCCCAGGTATCATCCCTGATGAAAATAGAAGAGTTTGTCATCGAAATGTTGATTATAATCGATATCTGTACCTGGCTAGAAGCCCGAGAACAGTTTATTCATCCCTATTTTTCCTTAATAATAAGAATCTGACAGTGTGTGACTTGACAATGCTCAATAAATAAGCCTCCATTAGGTGATCAAATCTCTTCTCCACTCTGTCTTAAATTCATGACAGTATAGGCTGACTGACTCAATTTCTCTTCATATGACAGGGAAGAGTATCCTGACTGGCTGCATCATGGCTAAGTATGGAAGCACCAATGTCTAAGAACAGAAAAGCCTGCAGAAATTGATGGATACAGCTCAGACAACCCTAGGCAAAGCCTTACCCACCTTTGACTGCATTCACCCAGGAGAACCGTCATGAGAAAACAGCATCATTAAGAAGTCCTGCCGAAGGGTTTCAGCCTGAAACGTATACTGTACTCTTTTCCTAGATGCTGCCTGGCCTGCCAAGTTCCGCCAGCATTTTGTGTGTGTTGCTCAGATATCAAGGACTGTCACCATCCAGCCATGCACTCTTCTGGCTAGTACCATTGGGCAAGAAGTACAGGAATAGGTCCAGGAACAGTAATTATAACTCCCGAATGAATGTGGATAACCTCAATGCAGAACTGCCTCCACAACCTATAGACTCACTTTCAATGACTCCACAATTCAGTATTATTTATCTATTTATCTATCTATCTATTTGTTTATTTATTTATTTAATTGCTTATTTTATATTTGCCCAATTTGTCTTCTTTTGTAAATTTGTCAGTACAGTATTTGATTATGTGTAATTTTGCATAAATTCGCTTGTATTTATTTTCCTGTATGTGCACATCTTCCTGCAAGAAAATTAATCTCAAGGCAGTATATGATGACATATATATGTTTTGATAATAACTTTACTTGACTTTGCTAAGTTATTATCAAAAGTGATATCAGAAACAAAGTAATAAATGCACTGAAATTTGAGGGGATTGAAGCACTGAGTACCAGCCAGCAGAACAGTGAAGGAGTTAGCTTCGAATTGACAAAGCCATTAAGTATTAGATGGCTTCAAGATGAAGCCAAGTACCTACAGCAACTTTTATGGTGGTGAGGGGGTGGGTTAAAATTTTAGAGAGGGTTTGTTCAGGGGAGTTTACTTGGTAAGATAGAAGGAGAATGGTTCTTTGATTGGTGATAGAAACCAGGATATTTATTTTGGTATTTTATTGTTTTTATAGGTATAGTTGTACTTTCAAGATAGGATACTGAATAAGGCAATTTGTTTCATCTCTCTGCAGTATGAAGCTTGGTTGAGACCTTGAAGAGGAGGAGGTGAATATCCAAAGCAGGCATATGAAAGCTGAGCCATGTTTACAGATGATTTTGCCCTAAGTAGGTGCAGTCCCAGGAAAGGTGCAGAGACATAAAACACTACAGCTCAGAAACTGGCCCTTTGACCCATCTAGTCCATGCTGAATTGTTATTCTGCACAGTACCATTTAAAAAAATATATTCATTTATGGGATGTGGACGTTGCTAGCTAAGCTAGCATTTATTGCCCATCCCTTGTTGCCCTTGTGAAGGTGGTGATGAGCTGCCATCTTGAACTGCTGCAGTCCCTGCGGTGTAGGTACACCCACAGTGTTGTTAGGGAGGGCATTCCATGATTTTGATCCAGTGACAATGAAGGAACGGCGATATGTGTCCAAGTTAGGATGTTGAGTGACTTGGAGTGGGATTTCCAAGTGGTGGTGTTCCCAGGTATCTGTTGTTTTCGTCCTTCCAGATGGTAGTGGTCATGGGTCTGGAAGGTGCTGCCATAGGAACTTTGGTGTGATATTGCAGTGCATCTTGTAGATAGTACACACTGCTGCAACTGCTCATCAATGGTGGAGGGATTGGATGATTGTGGAAGGGGTACCAAACAAGTGGGCTCCCTTGTACTGGATGGTGTCAAGCTTCTTGAGTGCTGATGGAGTTGCACTCATCTAGACGAGTGGCAAATATTCCACTACAGTCCTGACCTGAGCCTTGTAGATGGTGGACAGGCTTTGGGGAGTCAGGAGGTGAGTTACATGTCACAGGGATCCTCGCTTTTGACCTGATTTAGTCACCATGGTGTTTATATAACTAGACCAGTTCAGTTTCCTGACAATGGTTACCCCCAGGATGTTGATAGTAGGGCACGCAGTGATGGTGATGCCACTGAATGTCAAGGGACGATGGTTAGAGCCTCTCTTGTTGGAGATGGTCATTGACTGGCACTTGCATGGCTCGAATGTTACTTGCCACTTGTCAGCCCAAGCCTGGATATTGTCCAGATCCTGCTGCATCTGGAAATGAACTGCTTCACTCTCTGATGAATCATGAATGGTGCAGAACATTGTGCAGTCATCTGTGAACATCCCCACTTCTGACCTTATGAAGGAAGGAAGGTCATTGATGAAGTAGCTGAAGATGGTTGGTCCTAGGACACTGGTTGGTCCATTGATCTGCACCTGGAACATAGTCCTCCATATCTCTCCCACTCAATCGCCTACAGTAGACAAGAGTATATCTGGACAAGAATGACAAGGTAAGCTATTGGTAAAATATGCTTCTGCCCACCACTGAGCACATCCACAAGTAGTGCTTTTGCAGGAAAGCAGCATCCATCATCAAGGTTCCCCACCATCCAGGCCATGTTCTCTTCTCACTCCTGCCATGAGGTGCAGGTACAAAGCCTCAGGATCCGTACCATCAGGTTCAGGAACAAATATTACCCCTCGCTCGTCAGGTGTTTGAACCAGAGGCGATAACTTCACTCAAGTTCACTCACCCTAACTGTTCCCACAACCAATGGATTTATTTTCAAGGAATCTTCATCTCAGTTTCTCGATATTTATTGCTTATTTATTTACTATTATTTCTTTCATTTTGAATTTGCGCAGTTTGTTGTCTTTCACACATTGGTTGTTTGTCTTGTGTGCTGCTTTTCATTGATTCGGTTATGTTTCTACTTACTGTGAACGCCCACAAGAAGATGAACCTCAGGGTATATGGCAACATATCAGTCCTTTAATAATAAACTTAGTTTGAACTTTAAAAAGATGGATAATTGTAAGCCTCGGTGAAAGGAGGGCCTCAATTCCCCACAATGTGAGAGAGGTATTGGAGGGCAACGATGTGCTTGACATGGTAAGACTAGACAAATTTCACAGTTATCCAGGTGGCAAATCGCATTATGAGACACTGAGATATTGTTTATGAAATTGATTTGGAGATCTTCAATGCTGTTTTGTGTTGAAGAATGCAAATGATGATCCCATGAAGCACACAGATCTTACTTTGTGAAGCAAGAGGAATAGTTTTACAACTGAGTGAGATCGCAAGGAAATGATGAATCATTGAAAGACTCATCCTTTATATGAAACATTAAACCTAAACTGCAGGTTTTAAGACCATAAGACATAGGAGCAGAATTAGGCCATCTTGCCCATCGAGTCTGCTCTGCCATTCAATTATGGCTGATCCTTTTTTTCTGTCTCCTCCTTAACCCCGGTTCCTGGCTTTCACCCATAACTGATACAATGTCCAATCAAGAACCTGTCAATCTCTGCCTTAGATACACCCACTGACCTGTCCACCACAGCTGCATGTAGCAACAAATTCCACAAATTCACGACCCTTTGGCTAAAGAAATTTCTCCGCTTCTCTGTTTTGAAAGGGCACCCCTCTATCATGAGGCTATGCCCACTTGTCCTAGACTTTCCCACCATGGGAAACATCCTTTCCACATCTACTCTGTCTAGGCCTTTCAACATTCAAAAGGTTTCAAAATGAGATCCCCCTCATCCTTCTGAGTTCCAGCGAGTACAGACCCAGAGCCACCAAACGTTCCTCGTGTGATAACCCTTTTGTTCCTGGAAACCTCTCAAATGCCAGCACATCTTTTCTAAGATGAGGGGGCCAAAACTGTTCACAATATTCAAGGTGAGGCCTCACCAGTGCCTTATAAAGCCTCAGCATCACAACCTTACTCTTGTATTCTAGACATCTTGAAATGAATACTAACATGGCATTTGCCTTCCTCACCACCGACTCAACCTGCAAGTTAACCTTCAGGGTGTTCTGCACAAGGACTCCCAAGTCCCTCTGCACCTCAGATTTCTGGATTTTCTCCCCACTTAGAAAATAGTACGCACATTTATTTCTACTACCAAAGTGCATGACCATGCATTTTCCAACATTATATTTCATTTGCATAAAAAGAAGTAGTCCCACCACCGACCCCGGTGGAACACTACTAGTCAACTAGTCTGGTTAGCCTCCAGCCAACCAGAAATAGTATGTATACTGACATCTTTAATAAGCAGCACCCACAAAAATGCTAGTGAACGCAGCAGGCCAGGCAGCATCTATAGGAAGAGGTACAGTCGACGTTTTGGGCTGAGACCCTTCGTCAGGACTAACTGAAAGAAGAGATAGTAAGAGATTTGAAAGTGGGGAGGAGGGGGAGATCTGAAATGATAGGAGAAGACAGGAGGGGGAGGGATGGAGCTAAGAGCTGGAAAGTAGATTGGCAAAAGGGATAAGAGGCTTTAGAAGGGAGAGGATCATGGGACAGGAGGCCTAGGGAGAAAGAAAGTGGGGGGGGGGGAGCCCAGAGGATGGGCAAGGAGTTATAGTGAGAGGGACAGAGGGAGAAAAAAGAGAGAGAGAAAAAAAAATAATAATAAATAAATAAATAACAGATGGGTTACAAAGGGGAGGTGGGGCATTAACGGAAGTTAGAGAAGTCAATGTTCATTAAGCAGACTGTTACAAACTTGTCTGCTGTTCTCGGCATCCTTCCCCTCTCTGCAACTTTGAACCCACTTGTCTTCCCACTCTTCCAGTTTTGATGAAGTGTCCTTCACCTGAAACGTCAGCTGTTTCTCTGCTCACTGACACAGCCTGATCTGCTCAGTACATTTACCACCTTTTGTTTCTGATGTGACAGAATCAGGTGGATCAGCAGTTCATCTCATTAATGTGAGATATTGCTGTCACAAATGGCTCACAAAGTGAAAGTGACAGAGATCAAAAGGTAACCGATAGTGTAATGTGTGGATCTATTTCTTTCAGAGCAATAACTTCCCTTAGCACAACAACAGATTGACAACTTACCAGCGCATTGATCTGTTGTCTACGCATGCATATGGATCTGCTTTCACTCACAACATGCTGGAGGAACTCAGCAGGTCGGGCAGCATCCGTGGAAACGATGAGTCAATGTTTCCGGCCGGAACCCTTCGTCAGGACGGAGGAAGTCCTGTCGAAGGGTTCTGGCCTGAAACGTCGACTCATTGTTTCCACGGATGCTGCCTGGCCTGCTGAGTTCCTCTAGCATGTTGTGAGTGTTGCTTTGACCCCAGTATCTGCAGATTTTTTTGTGTTTTTGATCTGCTTTCTCTCTCTCTTGCTGTAATGTGAATACACCAGTTAAAGCCATTTCCTGCATGTGTTTTTACTTAATTGATATGTAGTTACAAATTGGCAATGAGTACGAACCTGAATGTCAGAGAATATCACCAATTGTGCAGATGGTTATGGGACGAGACAGTGAGAGAAAAGAGTTAAACAGGACTGAGTAGGTCGTCACTGATGCTAACAAAGGGACACATGAGTGACTGCATTGCACACGGTGAAAGACACACAACTAGCAAAGCCAAAGTGAACATAATGTGGTAATGACTTTAATCTGAAAAGTTGATGCATTTGATAGTGCTACTGAAGGTTGGGAGTCATATATCTAAATGGTTGAACTGTATTGTAAGGCGAACAACAAAAGAAAGCCGCCATGCTTCTTAGCTTAATGGGTGCTAAAAAGTACAGTCTCTTACGTGACCTCGTAACTCCTGAAAAGCCAGCAAGCAAGATGTTCAATCAAACTGTTGAAATTTTACAAAATCACTTGAGACCTAAACTGCTGGTAATAGCTGAGAGATTTAGATTTCACAAAAGGACCCAGTCAAAGGATGGAAACATTTCTGAATACATTGCAGAACTGCGCAAACTTTCCCAGCACTGTAAATTTAGAGACAGGCTTCCTGATGCATTAAGGGACAGGCTTGTATGTGGCACGCATAGTCAAAGCACTCAAAAGTGGATACTGTCAGAAAGTGACCTAGCCTTAGAATGGACATTGACCATTGCAATATCATTTGAAATTGCAGCAAAGAATGCAGCAGAACTACAGAAAAAGAGTTCAGCATGTGAAATGCACCAAATGTCCCTGAATGGTGCAAAAAGACAAAAATGTTATTGACGTGGCAAATCATCCCATGATGCAAATGATTGTTGGTTCAGAGGAAATGTTTACAGGAAGTGTCACAGCCAAGGTCACGTACAGAGAGCGTGCAAGGCAGACAAAAAGCACAACCAAAGAAAAAATCCCCACTGAGTGCAAAGTTTCAAACACAAAATGAAGTAAGTACATAAAGTGACTGAATGTGAAACAGAATCAAAGAACACAGAGTCTGAAAAAGGTGAGTTCTCATGCCTAGAATGGCATAATATTGAATCAGATCACAAAATCATATGGATCATAATAGATGTATTTGATGTAAAACTGGAAATAGAGCTGGATACAGGGTCAGTTTTGTCTATAGTCTCAGAGGCTGACTACAAAAGACTATCTCTCTAAACCACCAATAGAGAAGACCTCAATGATGCAGGAGACCTACACAGGCAAAAAAGTGTCTCCCAAAGGCAAACTGAAAGTGAACATGACATATGGAGGCCAAACCGAACAGTTGGTGGCATGCAAAAGTTTGGGCACCCCAGTCAAAATTTCTGTTACTGTGAGTAGTTAAGCAAGTAAAAGATGACCTGATTTCCAAAGGCGTAGAGTTAAAGATGACACATTTCTTCAATATCTTAAGCAAGATTACTTTTTCATTTCCATCTTTTACAGTTTCAAAATAACAGAAAAAGGAGAAGGGCCTGAAGCAAAAGTTTGGGCACCCTGCATGGTCAGTACCTAGTAATACCCCCTTTGGCAAGTATCACAGTTTGTAAATGCTTTCTGTAGCCAGCTAAGAGTCTTTCAATTCTTGTTTGGGGGATTTTTGCCCATTCTTCCTTGCAAAAGACCACAGACAATAGACAATAGGTGCAGGAGTAGTCCATTCAAGCCAGCACCGCCATTCGCTGTGATCATGGCTGATCATCCACAATCAGTATCCATTTCCTGCCTTATCCCCATAACCTTTGATTCCGCTATCTTTAAGAGCTCTATCCATCTCTTTCTTGAAAACATCCAGAGACTTGGCCTCCCCAGCCTTCTGGGGCAGAGCATTCCATACATCCACCACTCTCTGGGTGAAAAAGTTTTCCTCAACTCCGTTCTAAATGGGCTACCCCTTATTCTTAAACTGTGGCCTCTGGTTCTGGACTCATCCATCAGTGAGAACATGCTTCCTGCCTCCAGCGTGTCCAATTCCTTAATAATCTTATATGTTTCAATAAGATCCCCTCTCAGCCTTCTAAATTCCAGAGTATACAAGCCCAGTCGCTCCAATCTTTCGACATATGACAGTCCCGCCATCCCGGGAATTAACCTTGTGAACCTACGCTGCACTCCCTCAATAGCAAGAATGTCCTTCCTCAAATTTGGAGACCAAAACTGCACACAGTACTCCAGGTGTGGTCTCACCAGGGCCCTGTACAGCTGCAGAAGAACCTCTTTGCTCTTATACTCAATTCCCCTTGTTATGAAGGCCAGCATGCCATTAGCTTTCTTCACAGCCTGCTGTACTTGCATGCTCGCTTTCAGTGACTGATGTACAAGAACACCTAGATCTCACTGTACTTCCCCTTTTCCTAACTTGACTCCATTTAGATAATAATCTGCCTTCCTGTTCTTACCACCAAAGTGGGTAACCTCACATTTATCCACATTAAACTGCATCTGCCATGCATCTGCCCACTCACCCAGCCTGTCCAAGTCACCCTGCATTCTCATAACATCCTCCTCACATTTCACACTGCCACCCAGCTTTGTGTCATCAGCAGATTTGCTAATGTTACTTTTAACTCCCTCATCTAAGTCATTAATATATTGTAATATATATATATATTGTAAACCGCTGAGGTCCCAGCACCCTGATGTACCCCACTGGTCACCGCCTGCCATTCTGAAAGGGACCTGTTAATCCCTACTCTCTGTTTCTTGTCTGCCAACCAATTTTCTATCCATGTCACTACATTACTCCCAATACCATGTGCTCTAATTTTGCCCACTAATCTCCTATGTGGGACCTTATCAAAGGCTTTCTGAAAGTCCAGGTACACTACATCCACTGGCTCTCCCTTGTCCATTTTCATAGTTACATCTCTTTCCTAATGATGATTTTGAACAAGCCATAGCCCTAACAAGCTAATTAATGTCTGGGATCTTGGTAAAAGTTACCTGAGAGTTATTTGGGGTGCCCAAACTTTTGCATGGTGCTCCTTTCCTTTTTTTCACTCTAAAATTGTACAAAACAAAAATAATACACTAATCTTGCTTAAAATGTTGAAAAGAATGTTTCATCTTTAACTTTATGACTTTTGGAGATCAGTTCATCTTCTACTCACTAAACTATTCACAGTAACAGAAATTTTGACCAGGGGTGCCCAAACCTTTGCATGTGTTGAAAAGTGGAGGGCCAGCACTTTTTGGAAGTGAGTGGTTGAGAAAAATCCAACTAAGCTGGCACACAATCAAAACTCTCAATCCGTCATCAACAGGTAATGGCGGCACAACTGGTAGCACTAACCAGAGACTGTCACAGCTGCTTAATACTAAAGAGAAGGTGTTTGAAAGGGTATTATTAAATTCAAAGGCATGAAGGCCAGAATTGAATTGAATGAAGCAGCAACACCAAAAATCCTTAAAGCGTATCCAGTACCTTACACACTACGTCCTAAAGTGGATGCTGAACTGCAGAGCTCGGAGGCGTCTGGCATTCTTTCCAAGGTTGAGTGGAATGATTGGGCCACATCCATTGTCCTGGTGATCAAGAAAGGGAAGGCTAGAGCCGTTTGCATATGTGGGGATTTCAAAATGACCTTCAGCCTGGTGCTGCGTACTTTGCAGTAACCCCTGCCATGAATAGAAGACATTTTAATTTTTTTAGCAGGCGGGGAGAGGTCTTCAAAGATTGACTTGTCACAAGCCTGCCTGAAAATAGAGATTGAGGAGTCAAGCAGGAACCTCCTCACAATCAACACTCAGGGGACTGCCCCAGTATAATCATCTCATCTTTGGCATCGCATCAGCCCCAGCAATTTGAACAAAGAGCAATGAAACAAGTGCTCCAAGATATCCCAGGAACACAACGTTAACTTGAAGACATCATCGTGACTGGCAAGAATGATGAAGAGCACCTCTAGAACCTTGGTAGAGTGCTTACCAGGCTGAGTGACTATAGTTTGCGTGCAAAGAGGGAGAAATGTAAGTTTTTCAAGAATGAAATCTCATATTGTGGATGTGTTATTGACAGGCATGGCTTTCATAAGTCACAAGAGAAGATTGAAGCAGTGCTGTAGGAGCCCAAATCAGATAATGTGTCACAATTCAGGTCATACTTGGGCCTGGTAAACTACTACCACCAGTTTCGCCCAAACATTCTTATAGTGCTACACGCATTGAATGCACTTTTGCAGACAGAGGCAAAGTGGGGATGGTCAGAAAGATGAGAAAGAGCGTTCAAGGAAAGAAAGAGACTAATAATGTTGGATGAACTGCTCACCGATTATGACTCACCTTTGCTCATCCGACTGGTGTGCGATGCATTTCCTTATTGCATTGGTGCCATTTTGTCACAGATGATGAAAGTTGGATCTGAACACTCGAATGTGTTTGCTTCAAGATCACTGACGAGCGCAGGACACTACACAGAGAAAACTGAAAGGCACTACGAGAACATTGTCTTTGACAAGACATCTGCCAAACCTGATGCCACTCCAGAGGTCCAGAGGTGCTCTCCTGAAAGAAATAGAGTGCCACCCAAAAGACAGAATCTTTAGTATAGTGAAGTTAGTTATAGACTGTTATTATGAAATCGTGTTTATTTGAATGTGGTTTGAAAAAGGGAATTTGAATATTTCGTACATATACAGTTTTATGCATCATTAACCTAAAGGGGGAGGAAGTGTAATGTATGGATCTATTTCATTTAGAGCAACAACTCCCGTTAGTACTTACGTGTGGACTGATAACTTACCTATGCGCATTGATCTCTTATCTACGCATGCATATTGATCTGATCACTCTCCTCACTCACTCTCTCGTTCTCTCCCTCTATACAATGTGAATACATTAATGAAAGCCACCTCCTGCGTGTGTGTTTTTATTTAATTGATATGTAGTTGGACAGGCACAACAGAGAGTGAGCAGTTTGAAACTTGCAGGAATATACAAAGTGCCTTTTGGGTACAAAAAAAATTCCTTGTGGCACCGTACTCAGTGGGCAGCATGGTAACATTTGTAAAGAGTTTGTACATTCTCCCCAAGGTCGTGCGGATCAGCAGGATGAAACCAGAGGTTTCATCGAGGGTCAGAGGTGGAGAGGGTCAGCAATTTTAAAGTCCTTGGTGTTATCACTTCAGAGGATGTTACCAGGGCTTGGCATGTGAGTGCAATTACAAAGAAAGCATGTCTGTGCCTTTACATCCTAGGAGCTTATGAAGATTTGGTGTGACATCTAAAATCTTGACAAACTTTTGTAGATGTGTGGAGACTATATTGACTGGCTGCATCACAGCCTAGTATGGAAATAGCAATGACCTTGAACGGAAAATCCAATGGCCTAGTGCATCATGTGTAAAACCCTCACCACCACTGAGCACATCTACACAAATCATTGTCGCAAGAAAGCAGCATCCATTGTCAGAGATCCCCACCACCCACTCTTCTCACTGCTGCCATCAGGAAAGAGGTACAGGAACCTGAGGACACACACCACCAGGTTCAGGAAGAGCTGCTGCCCCTTAACCATCAGGCTCTTGAACAAAAGGGGATAACTTTACTCATCTTCATTTGCCCCATCACTGAACTGTTCTTATAATTTATGGACTCACTTTCAGGAACTCTTCATCACATGTTCTCAAAATGTATTGTTTATTTATTATTATTGTTATTATTATTTCTTTCTTTTGTAATTGCACAGCTTGTTGTCTTTTGCACCCTGGTTGCCCACCCCAGTGGAGTGATTTTTCATTAATTCAATTATGTCTATTGGATTTATTGAGTATGCCTGTAAGAAAACAAATGTCATGGTTGTACATGATGACTTATATAGTATGTACTTTGATAATAAATTGACTCTGAACTTTGATTTCTTCTGTGTGGTCCAGTTTTCTCCTGCATTCCAAAATGTACGGTTAGGGTAGTGAGTTGTGGACATGTTATGGTGGTGCCAGAAGCATGGTGACACTTGCAGAATTTCCCCAGCACAACTCTTGGACTGCATTGGTGGTTGATGCAAACAATGCATTTCACAGTGTCAAATAAATCAAATAAGGCTACATCGTCTTTCAGTCATGTGTAACCAGCATCAGCTAATCCAGAAACACTAACATGATGCCTCTCAATGTATCAAACACTTTCGGGTGTTTGAGGTTGCTATTACGAATAATTCCCCGATTGGCAGAAAAAAGTATTAGAGTCGTAGAGTAACACAGCACAGAAACTGGGCTTTTAGCTCAGGGTGTCCGTGGTAACCAGCAAGCTATTCTCATATTCCTCTCATCACAGGAGATTCTGCAGATGTTGGAAAATTTAAGCAACAGGTATAAACTGCTGGAAGAACTCAGCAAATCAAGCAGCTTCCATATTGGGAAATAAGCGGTCGATGTTTTGGTCCTGATGGAGGGTCTCAGCCCAGAAAGTCAACTGATTAACCCCCTGCATAGACACTGCCAGACTTGCTGAGCTCCTGCAGCATATTCTGCGTATCACTCATATCTCTCTAAACCCTTCCTATCCAACGACTTATCCAAATGTCTATTAAATGCTATTATGGTCCCTGCCTCAAACACTTCCTCTGACAGCTCGCTCTTTATGTGCACCACCCATTATGTGAAGAAGTGCCCATCATGTCCCTTTCAAAAACTTTTCACCTCTCACTTTAAAGCTATGTATGCCCTCCAGTTTGTTAGTTCCCCTTCATGTGAAAAAGACTATGTGTGTTCACCCTGTCTGTACCCTTCATCCCTCAATAAAGTCCTTGCCAACACAACCTCTCCCTGTATCTCAGGCCCTGAGTCTTGGCAGCATCCTTGTCAATCTTCTTCGCACCCACATCAGTTTAAAGATCATTTTCCTATAACCAGGTGGCCAAAATTCTGTACTCAGGACTCCAATCATCATATACAGTTATGTGCTGGAACTTATGTGATGAGATTAATGTATATGATGTGCACAGAAGCTGTTGTGCATCCAAGCAGAATGTTTTCTATGGTACATTAATAAAAATTGATGAGTCAAAGAGGCCCTGCTAAATTTCCCCTTCAATATTTAATATTCAATTGGTATGAGAGCTTAGTAGAATCAGGTTTAATATTTACTTATTTATGTTTATTTACTGATATAGTGTAGAATAGGCCACTCAAGCCCTTTGAGCCATGCTGCCCATCAATTCTAGCTTATTCACGGGACACTTTACAATGACCAATTAACTTATTATTCGTTACGTCTTTGGACAGTGGGAAGTAACTCAGAAACCTGGAGAAAACCCATGGTACAGACACCTTACAGTCGACATCAGAACTGAACTCCAAACTCTGAGGCCCCGAGCTGTAAGTGTCGCACTAACTACCACGCTACTGAGGCACTGATGTATGCTGAGAAGTTTGTAGTTTTGTGGCAGCATTACATTGCAATACATGATAATGTAAAAAACACTATAAATTGCAATAATAAGTATATATTAAAAAATTAAATAAGTACTGCAAACAGGGAGGTAAAATAGTGAGGTAATATCCATGGGTTCACTGTCCATTTGGAAATCTGATGGCGGAAGGGAAGAAGCTGTTCCTGAAACATTGAGTGCCTGTCTTCAGGCTCCTGTGACTCCTTGATGGTAGCAATGAGAAAGAGGCATGCCCTGGGCGATGGGGGTCCTTAATGACGGAAGCCGCCTTTTTGAGGCATCGCCTTTTGAAGATGTCCTTGATGCTGGGGAGGCTAGTGTCCATGATGGAGGTGGGTAAATTTACAACTTTCTGCAGTTCTTTAAAGCCTGTGCAGTGGCTCCTCCTTGGCAGACAGTGATGCAACCAGTTGGAATGCTCTTCGTGGTACACCTGTAGAAATTTGTCTTTGGTGACATACCAGTCTTCTCAAACTCCTAATGAAGTATAGACATTGAAGTGACTTTTCTGTAATTGTATCAATATGTTGGGCCCAGGATAGACCTTCAGAGATGTTCACACTCAGGAAATTGGAACAGCTCACCCTTTCCAGTGATGATGCCTGGATGAGAACTGGTGTGTGTTCCCTTGACTTCCCCTTCCTCAAGTCCACAATCAGTTCCTTGGTTTTAATGATGTTGAGTACAAGGTTGTTGTCATGACACCACTCAACCAGTTGATCTATGTCTCTCCTGTACACCTCTTTGTCACCATTTGAAATTCTACCAACAATAGCTGTGTCAACAGAAAATTTGAGCTGGGCCTCGCAACATAGTCATGTGTGAAGAGAGAGTAGAGAAGTGGGTTAAGCACACATCCCTGAGGTGCACCAATGTTGCTTGTCAGTGAAGAGGAGATATTATTTCAAATCCATGCAGACTATTGTCTCCCAGTGAGGAAATCAGAAACCAAAACACATATAGCATGAACTCTAGAGTCCTCTAAAAACAAGTCCAATCCACAAACTGCGCCAAGCAAACATTCCCCAAGACCCAAGACTCATGCAGCTTCCTCTGTTAGCAACTAGTGAGTGAGAGAGAGAGGGAGAGATCAGAGATAAGCAAATTAGTTAAGAATTTAACTAGTAAAATTAGTTATTTCTATTCTAAATCCACTGCCTATTTTAGCCAGCAACACCACATAATCATGACAGCACCAACAAAAGCTGCTAATGGTGTCTCTGAGCAATTAGCAATGGTTCTCATTTACTAGATGCTAGTCCCTTTGAAACCCAGTCAATAATTTGTAAGTGAGCTAACAAAATGAATCGCAAACTGAGAAACAAGCTATCACACACAAAATTCTGGAGGAATTCAGCAGTGCAGACAGCATCCGCGTAAATGAATAAATAGTCGATGTTTCGGGCAGAGACCCTTCATCAAGATTGAGAGGGAAGGGGGAAGATGCCAGAATTTAAAGGTGAGGAGGGGAGAAAGAGGCTAACTGGAAGGTGATAGGTGAAGCCAGATGGGTGGGAAAAGGCAAATCCTTGCCACACATGCATATCCAGATGATAAATAGTCAATATCAGTTTGAGCAACTTCTGAAGAACAATGAATGAAACGCCCATTCACCTCTCCTTACTGTTGTCTATTTATATTTCAGTAATACAGTATCTGAGTAATCTTGTAAATGTGATTAAGTATTCTTTGTTGCTTATATATTTCATTATGTTTATATGTGAAAATATGGGAATTGCATATGTCATGATGCTACCATGTGTTAGGTACGCAGCTCGCTTAAAGTAAAAAAATGGGAAGTACATAACTATCTCCTGACTCTTTCGTTTTCCTTTGAATTAGTTTAATGTTTTGGAGTTCCAAAAATAACACTTATGGCTTCCCTATTCCAGCTTCACACGAGGAAACTGTGAAGCAGGTTTGTAGAGTAAAGGAGCCACTGAAGAAGCAGGTCATGGAATGTCGATCAATAATAAAAATAATAATAATAATACTTTATTGATCCCAAGTGGGAAATTCTTTTGTTACAGCAGCAACATTTAAAAACACACTTAGCTGTGTACTTAACTAATAATAAATTCAGAATGATTATATATACAGAAGTGGTGTACCAATGTGCAATAATAATGTACAAAATAATAAAGCAAGGATTATTGTACTATGATGTGTGTTCTCCTATCGCACTGAGATGAACTGTTGTATATGCTTATTGCATTTGGTGGGGAAGATTTTCTGTAATGATTGTTGTGACAGCAGAGCTGAATGAGCCTGTTCGAAAGGGTGATCTGCTGCTCATTCAGTAGGTCATGGAGAGGACTGTCCATTATGGATAACAGTTTGTTTAGTGACCTCATCCCCACCACTAACTCAAAAGAGTTTGGGTTGTAGCCAAGGATGGATCCAGCCTTTTTGAGGAGTTTATTTAGTCTTTTTGCATCACCAGCACTGATGCTGCTCCCACAAAATACTGTAAAGCTGCAAAGAAGACTGCACTTGCTACAACAGACTGGTAAAAGATCTCCAGCAACCTGTTGCACACGTTGAAGGATCTCAGCTTCCTTAGAAAATAGAGTTTGCTCATCCCCTTCTTGTAAACAGCCTTGGTGTTGGTTTTTCAGTCAAGTCTGTTGTCGAAGTGAACATCCAAGTATTTGTACTCCTCCACCAACACAACAGCTTCTCCCAGAATGCATACAGGATTCATCACAGTCCTTTTCCTCCTAAAATCAATCACCACCTCCCTGGTTTTAGCCATGTCCAGGAGCAGGTGATTCCACCCACAGTCCCCTGCACTCCAACTCCTGCCCTTCTCTGATATACCCAATGACCGCAGAGTCATCAGAGAAGTTCTGCAAGAGGCAAAACTCAGAGTTGTACAGAAAGTCTGAGATGTACAGTTTGAACAGAAATGGAGACAGGATCATTCCTTGTGGCACTCCAGTGCCACTCACCACCATCTCAGATGGAGAACTACCCAGCCATATGAACTGTCAGGTAGTTGGCAATCCAGGAGATAGTGGATTTTTTTTATGTTCATCCTCTCACCCAGAAGAAGTGTCTGGATTGTATTGAAGGCCCTGGAGAAATCACAAAATGTGATTCTCAGAATGCCACCAGCACCATCCAGGCGGATTGTTATTATTATTAAGCAGGTCGTGGAATGCTGATCAAACATCTCCAGAAAACATTGTGCCTAGATGAATGGTCTCGACCCAAGTTATCACCTGTCAATTTCCCTCCACAGAGGTTGCCTAACCTGCTGAATCCATCCAACATGTTGTTTGTTTGTGCTCATACCAGCATCTGCAGTCCCCTGTGTCACCAGAAAACATCTACATGCAGAATTTCTTGAAATTCTCCAAGAGTAATGCTAGTTCAATTGAAAATAACATGTATGCAAAAGCTTGGGATGATGGAAAAAAGGGGTTGCTATATGAGGAGCATTTGATTGCTCTGAGCTGTAGACTATAGCCCTCCATACCCCTACCATCCATGTACCTATCCAAACTTCTCTTAAATGCTGAAATCAAGCTCATATGCAATACTTGTGCTGGTAGTTCGTTCCACACTCTCACAACTGTCTGAACAAAGAAGTTTCCCTTCAAGTTCCTCTTAAACTTTCACCTTAATGCATGATCTCTAGTCGTGGCCTCACCGAATCTCAGAGGAAAAAGCCTGATTACATTTACCCTATCTATATCCCTCACAATGTTGTATGCATCTATCAAATCTCCACTCAATCTTCTATTTTCCAAGGAAAAAAGTAATAACTTATTCAATTGTTCCATATAACCTGGCAACATCCTTGTAAAATCCTCTCCTGTCAGATTCCCCCTTCTCCAGCTCTTCATCTCTTTCAACTTCCCAGGTTTTCACTTCACCGCTCCCCCTCGTCCGGTTTCATCTGTCACCTACCACCTTGTACTTCTTCCTTCCCTCCCCCCACCTGCTTGCTCTAACTTCTCATCTTTTTTTCTAGTCCCGATGAAAGGTCTTGCCTCAAAATGTCAACTGTTTACTCTTTTCCTTAGATACTGCCCAGACTCTTCCAGTATTTTGTGTGCATTGCTCGGATTTCCAGTGCCTGCAGATTTTCTCATCCTTGTAAAGTTTCTCTGTTATTTTCAAGTTTATTTACATCTTCCCTGTAGATAGGTGATCAAAACTGCATAAAATATTCCAAATTAGGTCTCACCAATGTCATCTGTAACCTCAACTTAACATCCTATCTCCTATGCTCAGTGCTTTGACTTATGAAGGCCAGTATGCCAGAAGCCTTTTTTAAGACCCTATCAACCTGTGACACCAGTTTCAATGCACTATGGACCTGTAATTCCTTTGTTCTACCAGATCCCTTTGTTCTACAGTACTCCTCAGTGCCCTACCATTCACAGTGTAAGACCTGTCCTGGTTGGTCCTATTAAAGTGCAACACCTCGGACATGTCTGCATTAAATTCCATCTGCCATTTTTCAGCCCACTTTTCCATTTGGCCCATATCCCGCTGCAAGCCATGATAGTCTTCCTCGCTGTCCACTACACCCCCAGTCTTGGTGCCTTTTGCAAATTTGCTGATCCAGTTAACCACATTATCTCTAGCTTGCCCCACGAAGCTAACATCTAATCCAATGTCTAATACCTTACCTTGCATGTCGAGTAACTAACCTTTCTTGACTTGACCAATCCCATGTGGGAACTTGTCAAATACCTTGCTAAAGTCCATATAAAGAACAGCCATTGCCTTGCCTTCATCAACTTTCCTGGTAACTTCCTTGAAAAACTCTATAAGGTCAGTTAGACATGACCTACCATGCAAAAAGCCATGCTATCTTTAATATGTCTATGTTTATCCAAATATTCATGCATCCAGTCCTTAGAATACTTCCCAATATAGTTCACACAAATGATGTCAGGTTCACAGGCCTATAAATTGCTGGTTTATTTTTAAATCCTTTCTTAAATAGCAGAACAACATTGACTATCCTCCAATCCTTCAGCAGCTCACCTGTCGCTAAGAATGACTTAACTAACTATGTTAGGGCCCTAACAATGTCTGCACTTGCCTCCCACAAATTGCAAAGGAACACCATGTCAGGCCCTGAGGATTTATCCATCCTAATTTGCCTCAAGACAGCAAACATCTCCTCCTCTGTAACCTGTACAGTGTCCATGAAGTTGATGCTGTTTTGCCTCACTTCTATGGACCCTATGTCTTCCTCCTGAGCAAATACAGATGCAAAAAATGCATTTAAGAATTCTTGTATCTTTTTTGGTTCCACACGTGGATTACCATTCTTATCTTCCAGAGGAGCAATTTTGTCCCTTGCAATTATTTTGCTCTTAATATATCTGTAATATATCCCTTAGGATTCTCCTTCACCCTGTCTGCTAAGGAAACCTCATGACCTTCTGTAGTCCTCCTGATTTCTTTTAAGTGTTCTCTTGCATTTCTTGTACTCCATAAGCACCTAATTTATTCCTACCTGCATATACTTGTAAAGCACTTTCTTTTGTTCTTAGCCAGGTTGAGTATGTAAAATCTTTTGTTTGAATAAATATATGTGGTGTAATGAATGAAATCCTTCTGAGCAATAATTAAAGGTTTAAGGCTATGACTCATCTAAGGATTATGTTATGTGACTGGATTGCTTTCAGACTTCAGCAATGTGTGTTGGAAGTTTTATAAGCTATCAGTGAGGGGACATTGTTGGAGCTCATGCACTTTACTCGAACCTTAAGTGAGTCATGCCCATTTTTGTTAGAGATTAAGAAACCGTTGAGTAAACACATTTTACAGTTACCATTACCATTAAGGAATGTCAAAAGTGCTAAACATGTCTGATAATGTATTTGGCACTAATTTAATGTAGGACACATGTTTTAAAATCGATAAAAAGAAGTAACTTTAGTTTACTTTTAGCTTGATGTCAACTATAGAAAATTATTTAGGGATCAACTTTATTTGCCTTACACATTTACATGTGTTTGGAATTACTATAATGTGACATGCAAAATGCAAAGACACATCCAACACATAAAGAATAAAGAAATATAAGGACCATTCTTCCTAATGCCAAAATTTATGATAGCTTTTCCTGATACCTCTTTACCCTGTAAGGTGAAATATCAGGACAGCGGTGACAATCAAGATGCAACTGTTCATGTCCAAGATAGCAAAACTGTGGCCACACAATTGGAAACCATACTTCTAAGATTTCATGTTTCTAGTGATAACCTTTTCCAGTTTTTGCTAAAAATGGGTCAGTAGTATGAATCCATATTGTTTAGCTTGCTTAAAATCTGAGTCTCGGCCTGTATAATAATAGCAAAAATCAATGACACTTGATGGTTTCAGGTGCAATCACTTACATCTGAGGTTGACCTGAAGGCATTTACGAGGGGTGATTGATAAGTTCATGGCCTAAGGTAGAAGGAGTCAATTTTAGAAAACCTAGCACATTTATTTTTCCTACATACGGATCCCTTCTTTGTAGAAGTCGACGTCTTGGACCTCCAGAAAGTGGTCCACAGCAAGGGTGATAAGTTCGTGGCCTAAGGTATAACTTCAAATTTTCTGCATTTTCACACAAAGTGTTGAACTGCACGTGTATCTAACAAGAGCTGTGTAACTCATCTCCTTCTTCCTTAGGCCATGAACTTATCAATCACCCCTCATGTATCTTGAGGCAGTTTGAAGATTGCTGGAGGCTTCATTGCTTCCCTGTTTAGGATTGGAAGTAAATATAACAGATTGTTTACTGACAATATTGCACCTTCCGGTGAGTTGGAGAAGAGGCAAGGGATGTGACTCACTGCAAACAATCTTCTCTACAGCAAACAAGTCAATTTACAAGTGCTTAAGAAATGGCTCTATTCTCATTGGATTTTAGAAGAATTGGAAATGATTTGACAGAATCATTTAAGTTTCTGAAGTAGATTGACAGGGAGGGAAAAGGGTGTGAGTAGAGAGGATCTGACCATCTGGATATTGTTTTCCATCAGGGATGGAGATTACAACTAATTATGAAGTGTTTGACATTGAACAGGTTACAATTTTGCTCATTTGAGTTCAGAAGTAGATAATCTTATGGAAATACGTAAGATTATGAGGGGGATAGTTTGAATACAGAGAGGTTGCTTCCAATAGTGAGAGTAACTAGAAATAAAAGGCTTAGGTTTGAAATAATGGCTTACCCATTTAAAGCGGAGCTGAGGAGAAATTTATTTTCTTAAGAGCTAGTGAATTGCAGTTTTCCATTCCAGAAGAGCTGAGTGCCACAGTACCGTAGCAGTTAGTGTAACACTACTAAGGCATCAGCAACTTGGGTTCAATTCCTGCTGTGGTCTGTAAAGAGCTTCCATGTTCTCACCATGGCTGTGCGGGTTTCCTCCAGGTGCTCAGGTTTCCTCCCACATTGCAAAGACACATGAGTTAGTTAGTCACATGGGTTTAATTGGGTGGTACGGGCCTGTTGGTCTGGAAGGACCTGTTACTATCAAGCATCTCTAAGAGACATTGAATATGTTCTTATTGGACTGCAAAGCTGCAAAGAGGTGATAAGGTGCAATTGATATTATAATAATCTTATGGAATGACAGAGAAGGCTTGAGAGCGACTGATTGGTTTATTCCCTGCTCTTGTTTCTCATGCTTTTAACTCATTGAAATCTATTGAGTATTGAATGGTGTAGATGGAATAGATATAGAGAGGGTGCTTCCAATAGTGGGAGAGTCCAGGGCCAGAGGGCATGGCCTCAGAATAGAAGGATGCCCCTTTGGAGCAGATAAGGAGGAATTTTGTTAGCCAGAGGGTGGTGTATCTGTGGACTTCTTTGCCACAGACGGCAGTGGAGTGTTTCAGGTTCATCAGCACCAGAATAAGAAGAAACAGATAGAGGTGGCAGGAACTGTCTCATCCACAAAGCAAAATTCTCCATCAGTACAGCAAGAACGCAAGAAATTTCATGCCTTTACAATTACTTCATACTTCATACAGTATTTATCCACTCTCCAGATGTAGGTCATGTACCTTATCATGGGGCCATCAGACAAAGGATCCAAAAGCTTCAAAGACTGTCGTTATCACAATGTTATAAGACTCTTGAGTGGATCCCTTATACCATAAAGATGATCTCTGTTGTATAAGTGGTCCATTCAAGAGTCTTACAACCTTAACATGGCCCATGCATTTTAATTATCTGCTTGCACTACACTTTCCCTGTAACAATATATTATGAATTTTGATTTTTTTCCTACTTATTGCACTGCCTCAATATATTTATGTTTTAACGATTAAAGCGATTATCTTTATTTGTTACATGTGTCGCATTGAATCAGTAATGATTCTGCTAGCGCTGCAAGTGTCAACATGCTTCTGGCACCGACAGTGCTTGCCCACAACTCACTCGCCCTAACCCTAACCTTATGTCTTTGGAAGGTGAGATGAAACCGGAACACCAGAAGGAAATGCACATGGCCAAGGGGAGCACTCCTTACAGATCACGGTGGGAATCGAACCCTGAATGATTTTACAACTGGCACCGTAAAGTGTCGCGTCAACCGCTATACTACTGTGCCACCCATTTGGAATGATCTGTCCGAATGGCATTCCAAACAGAAACTTCTCTCGGTTTCTTGCTACATGTGACAATAATAAATCAACTACCAATAATAAAAAATTATTCCGTGCTTTCTTCGCTTGTTAGGTTAAAACCGTAAAACAGTGACGAATAAAATTGAGGCCTTTCACAGGAGAGAAAAGCACTGCATGAACGGCTGGAAGTGATGACCCCACAGCTGTTACACTGCTGTGACTGTGCTGCTAACTTGCAGGAAGCTGGGAGAGTTGATTTCAACTTTGCTTAGGTTCTGGCCAGTGACTACAAACTGCTAGTGATAACAACTCATCATGAGCGTGTTTCTGATCTACATTTCTCATGGGAAAGAGTACAGAATTATGGAGTAGTTCGAGGGGGCTGGGGTGAATCTATAGACAAATTTAAGTTCAAAGTTCAAAGTAAATTTATTATCAAAGTACGTATATGCCACCATATACAACCATGAGATTCATTTATTTACAGGCATTTACAGTAAAATAAAGAAATACAATAGATATACTTAACAAAGACTGACAAACAACAGATATGAAAAGGAGGGCTAATTGTGCTGATAATAAATAAACAAACAAATAATAAATAAATACATAATACTGAGAACATGTGTTGTAGAGTCCTTGAAAGTGAGTCCAGTTCAGTGTTGAGATGAGTGAAGTTATCCACTCTGATCCAGGAGCTTAATAGTTATAGGGTTCCTGGCCAGCTGATGGACAGAGGATGCAGCCAACCATTTGAAAAGAGTTAAAACACGGAAAAAAATGGTTCCTGTTGAGTCCTTTAGGGGGAATGCAGGTAGAATACTGCATCACGGGCATAGTACTTTACCTCATGTTAAAATTGCCCTCCTAACCAGTACTTCTTGTTTTCAACCCTTTGGGTAGCTTTCTTCCACATTCAGTGGCCATTTTATATTCAGTACCTCCTGTCCCTAAAAAGTGGCCACTGAGTGTATGTCTGTGGTCTTCTGCTGCTGAGGCCCATTAACTTCGAGGTTAGACATGTCGAGCATTCAGAGATGCTCTTCTGCACACCACTGCTGTAACGTGTGGTTATTTGATTTACTGTTGCCTTCCTGTCAACGTGAACCAGTCTAATCATTCTCCTTTGACCTCTCCTATTACCAAGACATTTTTGCCCATAGGACTGCTACACACTGGCTGCTTTATTTTTCTTGTGCCATTCTCTGTAAAATCTAGAGGCTGTTGAGCACGAAAATCCCAGGAGATCAGCAGTTTCTGAGATACTCAAACCACCCAGTCTGGCACCAACAATCATTCTACAGTCAGTCACTTAGATCACATAATGTATCTTCCCTATTCTGTCAGAACAAGAAGTTAACATCCTGACCATGTCTGTATGTTTTTATCCATTGAGTTGCTGTCATATGATTGCCTGACTAGATATTTGTATTAACAAGTATACCTAATAAAATGGCCTCTGATGGTATGACCAAATTTAGCCTAGATATTCTAATTCCTTCAAATTTAATGAATAGCTAGTCACTGGGAAATTTATTAACTGCCTCATAAAGTTGTAAGCACACAGTTCCTGTGGAATTACTAAGCGCCCAAGGATTTCTACTTTCAATGAGCTGGCATTTCAAGCTTGAGAAAGTTTAATTGGCTGACGTGCATTCTAAGAAGCATTAGCTGAAATGAAAGCTCATGAGAGTCAGGACAAGTAATTGACCCAGTCATGAGACAAAGGGCAGGGACATTAAATTTTGTAGTTGAATTTAAAATAAATGATTTGAATAGTCCTGTTTAGGGTACAGTTGTAAAATGGTTATATTACTGGATTGGTATTCCAAGGTTCAAGGTTGTTTAATGTCACTTCCAGGCCACATGTAGAGTAGAACAAAATAATTGTCACCCTGGTCAAATGCAGCACAAAAAAAAACACTATAAGATAAAGGACACAATAAACAGGATGCTGAGATACATCCTAGAATGTGCTGGAACACATCATCAGAGATGTAACCTGAGGTCATCGGGTGTTTCAGGTCTTTCAACATCAGATATCCTTGCCCAGGTGACTCAGTTAGGGCTGATCAGGCCCTGGCTTGTGTCCCAGCAACAATGGTCCATGGGTCACACCTCTTGATCCATATTCATCTGGAGGCTCACTAAGCAGCTTCAGTGATGGTCTTGATGGTTTTTCTCTTCTGAGATTTATGGATTGGTCTGTAGCACCAACTAACTGTACTTCATATTGGTCTTCTTCAATTCTATGATTTTTTTTGTGTTCTTGCCCATTTTATCTTCTTATGGATCGGCGGGCTGGGGGTTTGGGTGAGGGAGGGGTTGCAGGTGTTTGGGGTTTGCGAGGTTTTGTTTCTTTTTTTCTTTTTGTGCGGGGGGGTGTTGATGTTTTTCTTTCAACTGCTTATATGGTTTTCTGTATTATATGGCGATCTGGAGAAGACAAATCTCAGAGTTGTATCCTGCATACATACTTTGATAACAAAATGAACCTTTGAACCTTTCTTCAGCCCCTGTAATGCCAAAGAGAGAATAGGTCCTACAGAGTGAGCAGCCAGCAAAACCCCTACACCCCACTTCTGTAAGTTCACAATATGCTCCTTATCATTCCGGCAGTTCCTGGTATTTGACTTCATATGCTCAAAAGCCTCCTCAATCCAGTCTTTTCAAGGCGTTGTCAGTTCTACATGACAACCAGCTTCGAGGTTTCTGACAGAATGACCACATCAGGTCTCTGTGATGACGGTGCGATGAAGTCAGGGGAACTTTAATTGCTTGCCAAGATCGACTTTCAGTTGCCAGTCAGACACAGTGGCAAGCAAGCCTGCTGGTGATCTGGGCTGAGGCTGTGGCTGTGGCTGGTTTTCAGCCTTAACAAAACTATAGGATTTCTGGGTTGGTGGAGGTGCTTATTGTTGTTAATGGCTGAGGAGATATTTTCAGCCACTGCCTTCAGCACCTGGTTGTAACGCCAGTGGTAATGACCTTTTCCCAGGGCTACATAAGGTAGCTTATATACGTAAGTTGATTGTATGTACTGTATATAAAATGGGGTAAGTATCGGAATCTCTGTAATTAAGGTGACTCTGACAGGAATGATAAAGTAGTGGTGGGGGGTACAGCCTTACTTCTTGGGGAAAATAACTGTTCTTTTGTTCGCTGGTCCTGGCATGGATACTACACAGCCTTCTCCCTGATGGGAGCGGGACAAATAGTCCATGGGCAAGATAGGTAGGATCCTTGATATTACTGGCCTTTTCCAGCACCATTCTGTATACATGCCCTTGATGGTGGGTAGGCTGGTGCCAGTGTTGCATTGGGCTGTTTTAACTACCCATTGTAAAGCCTTCCTGCTATTGAGTATATCAATCTGGTACTAGGAATTCAAATATATGCCACAAAGCTTCTGAAGCCAAATTCAATTAGTTATTTTTAATATGGAATAAATAGCTAGTTAAAAACTCTTTGATTGTTTCATCTCTCTAATGCTCATAGGGAATTACATTTTCTGTCCTCATCCAAGATATATGGTTCACTCTGCCTTTCGAAATGGCTTTATACATCATTCTGCTTGGGATGAATAAAGCATAGAAGGCTTGCGAGTATTTCTCATATCTTGTGAAAGAGTTTTTTTAAAAATGGTGCTGAGTACTCAAATATTTACACTGTTATAGATGTATTGGTCAGCAGTGATCTTACAGCTGGTGTTGCTGACTGCGGTAAAATATCAGCAATCAGGTTTAGTTATTTTTTATTTGTTGACAGGATGCAAATACTGCTGTCAGCACCAGAATTTGTCATCTTGAATTGTCCTTAAAGTAAGAAATCTATTGTGCCAACCAAATTTGTGCTTTTGGTGCACCCCTACATTATAGAACATAGGACATAGAACGTTACAGCACAGTACAGGCCCTTTGGCCCACAATATTGTGCTGACTTTCTAACCTGTTCCAAGAACAATCTGATTCTTCCCTCTTGCATAGCCCTCCATTTTTCTATCATCCATGTGCCTATCTAAGAGTCTCTTAAATGAATTTGATGCAACTGTCTCTACCACCACCCCTGACAATACGTTCCCGGCAGCCACCACTCTCTGAGTAATAAACTTCCCTCTATATTTTCCTCCAATTACCTTAAAATCATTCCTCTTCATATTAGGAACTTCTGACTGCATAGAAAGTCTCTGGCTATCCATTCTATCTATACATCTTATCATCTTGTACACCTCTATCAAGGCAACTCTCCAAAGGGAAAAGCCCGAGAAAACCACCCATATTGTAATTTTGCGTAATGCAAACCCACGACAAAAATTGACAAAAATTGTTCTTTCATTTGTTTTGTCTGTGTCCTGACGAAGGGTCTCGGCCCGAAACGTCGACTGTACCTCTTCCTAGAGATGCTGCCTGGCCTGCTGTGTTCACCGGCAACTTTTATGTGTGTTGCTTGAAATTCCAGCATCTGCAGATTTCCTCGTGTTTGCGTTTTTGATTTGCACTCTGTTTATTTTATTTTTTCTTCTCCCATAAATTCTGAAAGAGAGGATTTTTATTCCATATCTCACTTTTTTGGCAGTGATTTATGATTTCCTTAAGGACGAATTTCCATTACCAGAATGCAAGAGTACAATACATAAGGAAGGTAGATTCCATTTACTGAACTATTAATGTTATTTTTTAAAATAAAAGCATTGTCACCATTGCGCTGTTTATGACAAAAATCGGTAATCAATTTAATTACTCAAATTGAAATTGCCATCTGAACATTGAAAAAAAATCTAAAAAAAAATTAAAAAAATAAAATAAAATAGTCTCAGACTGGGGTTTATGTTTTTGGGGGCCAAGGTGTTTTGAGTCCAATTTTGAGGGTTTCTCATGCAGATGATCAGCAGACTCAGAGACAGGTGGGCAGGAGGTGTTTGAAGGAGACAATGGATTTAATGTGTTTCTTCTGCTGTCTATTATATGCTTCTATATGCACCTGACAATTAGTACTAGAACTTTGCTCACTTTAGTTGTTTATGGGTCATGGATTTCCAAGATAATGTTATATTTTTCAAAAAGGCCTTTGAGGCATTTTCTTTGTGCTGGTTGTAAGACAGAGGTGTGCACGGATGCAGCAGCTGCTCTGGGTCCAATCAAAAGTGTACTTGTTCATCCTTTACGCCTTTTTTTACAACTGTAAGTCTCTGCTGGATACCACAAACATCAAGTTCTGCAGGTCTATCCCATCGGCGAGTTGCCTGATAGTGATGGCGTGTTGTTGTCTGAACTTCGTGTGTACTACTCATGTACCGAGATGGTGCACGGTGTGAGTGATTGCTGTGGATCAGGAATTCCCAACCTGGAGTCCAAGATTAATGGTAGGAATCCATGGCATAAAACAGGCTGGAAACCTTTATCTTGGATGTTTCATTGTGATCAGAAGACACAGTTGGACATTTGTAAAGTAGTTCAGGTACATTTGCAAGATTGGCTGTGGGGGAGCTGTGTTGCCCCGAGGACTAGGTCCCTTCAAGGGGTAGTCTGTTGCAGTCACCCTGGGGAGGAGATGCTGGGAGTGGTGTGAGAGAGAGAAAAGTCTCTGTGGGTATGCTGGAATCTGTACTGTGTTGGGGGCTAACCTCACCTGTCGGTACTGCTCTCCAGTGTTTGCTCAGTGGAAGAACAAACTAGACCAGGGCAACTTACCATCAATCTACAGTCATGCCATTCAGAGACTTAGGCTATATTTTTTTTTCTTTGTGGCTGTATGTTTTTCTGCAATCGTAATCATATTCATGTATGGTTGAATGATAATTTAACTTAACTTTGAATTTGAGCTTGAATTTCATTCTGTAATGGAATTTAGGGTAAAGTATCAAAGGAAGTTTTGAAATTTGGTATTAGTCATATGAGTAATGTGGCCTTCTAACCAAAGGTGACTGAGTGTAATTATAAATTTGATGTTGGGATATTGGCTTGGGAGAGGACTCTGGATTTGGAAGATTTTACAGAGGATGCATGTCACAAACAAAAGAAAATCTGCAGATGCTGGAAATCCAAGCAACACACACAGAATGATGGAGGAACTCAGGGGGGCAGGCAGCATCTATGGAAAAGAGTACAGTTGATGTTTCGGGCTGAGACCCTTTGGCAGGACTGGGGGAAGAAGAAGGATGAGTCAAAGATAGAAGGTGGTGGGATGGGAAGAAGAAACACAAGGCGATAGGTGAAACTGGGAGGGGCGAAGTAAAGAGCTGGGAAGTTGATTGGTGAAAGAGATACAGGTCTGGAGAAGGGGGAATCTAATAGCAGAGGACAGAAGGCCATGGAAGAAAGAAAAAGGAGGAAGGGAGAACTAGAGGGAGGTAATGGGCAGGCAAGGAGATAAGGTGAGAGAGGGAAAAGGGGATCAGGAATAGAGGGCGGGGGCATTACAGGAAGTTCGAGAAATTGATATTCAGGTTGGAGGCTACGGAGATGGAATGTAAGGTTTGTTCCTCCAATCTGAATGTGCCCTCATCACAACAGTAGAGGAGGCCATGGATTGACATGTTGGAATGGGAATGGGTGGATACTTCCACCCATTATTGACTGAAGTTGGAGTGATCATGTTCTGGAGGGAAATGGTGGAGCTTGAAGAGGTTTCAATTAATCCCACTCCAGGAGAAACGTTGTTCTACTGACAACAATTGAGGAAAGTACTAAAACAGTTATGCAGCCTTGTTTGACCTCAGTCTGCATTGTGATTGGGTTTCTGATGGACCTGTTGATGAAAATCATGGCTTGCATGCAATTAGGTAGAGTGGCAGGAATTTACCCAGCCAGATTTGAAACTTCTTCAGAGTCTATCCTGGTAAGTAAATGTCCAGGTATAGTGGCTGTTGCTTTTATGTGATGTAGCATTGAGAAGAGTGGAGATAATATAGCCTGATCATTATCTTGCCTCATTATTAGAATTCAATTTTTGAGCTAATATTTACCTTATATCAAGGCAGATTGTAGGCAATTTGGTTAATTGGATCCATGCTGGCTCCCTGGGAAGCAATCATGTCAGATACATCCCCTTTTCCTTATTTCTCTGTAACCTTATAACTTATTCACACCCGTACATGGCTTTCAACTCTTTGTGATGAGAGACCTTGACAAGGATGGTTAGGACCCAAGTGCTGGAGTATCTGAGGCAGGAATCGAGACACTGAAACAAGAGCTGATGCTTAACAAGACGCTAAATGATAATCCAAGTAGAGTTTACAATTGGGCACTGGGACATTGTTCAGGTGCTCTTTAAATACTGAATTCTTTGCACCAAAACATGATTGCCAGTTAGCTGGATGGTCCTGAATCTTTAAAGGGGCTGTGCCAGCTATCCATACTCCCAAGAGTGAGAGCTTCTAAACCCTAGAAACTGGCATGGTTGAGTGTGTCTTGCATCTGGACTCCCTCCCCTATGGCTGACATTTGACAGTCTTGGATACCTGGAGAGCCAGTGACCATTGAGGCAACACTGCACCTACTCTGATGTCTGAAGCATCCATCTTCACAATGAAGGGAAATTCCAGGTGAGGTGAAACCAAGATGGTAACTGATGTGAACTGTTGTTTAGGTTCTGCAAAACCAGCTTCCGCTTTGGCAGTCCAGACAAAGGGGCTTGAGGATCTCTTCGAACTATCAGTGGAGCTGCCACCGAGCTAAGGTTCCTGATGAACTTCCGGTAAAAGTTAGCAAACCCCAGGGATTGTTGGTCTTGTTTGACACTGGATGGTTGTGGCCAGTCTCTGACTTTGCCTGGGTCCTTGTAGGGTCAACCTTGAGATTGCCATTGGAGGTGATGAAACCCAAAAATGGAAGTCATCACGTGAATTTCGGACTTCTCCAGCTTGACATGAAGTCCATGGTCTAGAAGCCTCTTTAAAATGTCCCTGACATAAGCGATGTGCTCTTCCATGGACTTTGAGAAGATTAGGATATAATCCAAGTAGACAAGGGCAGACTTATGGAGAGCGTCCCAGAGCACATAGTTTATTAAAGCCTGAGAAACTGCTGGAGTATTCTCAAGGCCAAAGGGCGTAACTAGGTACTTGTATTGCCTTATCAGTGTATTGAATGGAAGGCTGCATTCATTGCCTTTCTTTATCCTGACCAGTTTGCAAGCATTCCGTAGGTCTAGCTTAGTGAACACTCTTGCCGCTTGGAGAACTGCAAAGACAGTGCTCATGAATGGAAGGGGGTAATGATCCTTGACTGTTATGCGGTTTAATCCTCTGTAATCAATACAGTACAGGGCCGCAGGCTCCCATCTTTTGTACAAAGGAAAAGCCTATGCCAGCTGGTGAGGGGGGGTGGTGAGCAATGCATCCCATAGCAAGAGCCTCCTCTATACAGAGCCTATAAAAGTATACACTCCCTCCTTGGAAATTTTCATTTTTTATTGTTTTACAACATTGAATCACAATGGGTTTAATTTGGCTTTTTTTTTGACACTGATCAATAGAAAAAGATTCTTTCATATCAAAGTGAAAGCAGATCTCTACAAAGTGATCTAAATTAATTACAAATATAAAACACAAAATAATTGATAGCATAAATATTCAACCTCTTTAATATGACACACCAAATCATCACTGGTGCAGCCAGTTGGTTTTAGAAGTCACTTAATTAGTTACATGGAGATCACCTGTGTGCAGTCAAGGTGTTTCAATTGATTGTTGTAAAAATACACCTGAATCTGGAAGGTCCAACTGCTCAATGATGTCTTCACAAAGGTACCAGTGGATATAGGTAGGTCACTGTTTGCGGATGATGGGGCCTTGTGGAAAAGAGGCAGGAACATGGACCATATAATCAGGAAACTACAAGAAGCAATTGATGAAGTGGTGGAGTGGGGTTATGATTGGGGATCTAGATTTTCAGTAGATAAAACTCAAACTGTATTTTTTACCAGGAAAAGGGTTGAGGTAGGGAAGAAGTTAAGGATGTATGGGGTTGAATTAGAAAGGGTTGCATCATTTAAATTTCTGGGAGTTATATTTGATTCACGATTAACATGGGCAGACCATATCAGGAAAGTTGAGGAGAAATGTAAAAAAGTAATAAATGTGATGAGATGTTTGATTGGTAGGGAATGGGGAGCAAGTTGTTCAGCTTTGAAGAGAATGTATGTGGCTTTAGTAAGATCTGTATTGGATTATGGAAATATAGTATATGGATCAGCAGATAGGTCTCTTATAAGGAAACTGGATGTGATTCAGGCTCAGGCCTTGAGAGTGTGCAGTGGGGCTTTTAAAACGTCACCAGTGTCAGCCCTACAGGTAGAAATGGAAATAATGCCTTTGGAACTAAGAAGGATGCAACTGATGGCAAACTACTGGGCTAACTTGCAGGGACACAATGATTCTCACCCTACTAAAGGAGTGTTGCAGGAGTGCTGGGAAAATGGGAGGTTTCCGAGGGATACCTTTAGTCGGGTAGGGAATGATATGGCGAAAGAATGTGGAGTATTTGATCTGAGGATAAGTCCTTCAGTAGTTTATCCGGTTGTAGCTCCATGGAAGCTTGATGGCCTGACATAGACTGGCATTTGTTAGAGGTAAAAGGGAAAGAAAGATATAAAACAGATTTGGTAAATGCATTTAACTGTCATGTGATGGAAAAGTATAGTGATTATACTCACATTTATACGGATGGTGTGAAGGAACCTGAAACAGGAGTGACAGGGTTTGGGGTGGTAATACCAGCAAAAGAAATTGGAATCAGCAGAAGAACATCTAATAAGTTAGGGGTGTTTACAGTGGAGATGCTGGCAGTGTTGGTTGCGTTGCAATGGGTGCAGAAAGCCAGACAAGCCAAAGCATTGATATGTTCAGATTCATCCTCAGTTCTAGCAAGTTTAAGGTCTTTTCACACAAACAGTTGGCAAGATGTACTTTATGAAGTCCTTCAGTTAGTTACAAGAATTGCAAATCAGGGAGGTCAGGTAAAATTTCTATGGGTTCCAGCACATGTAGGGGTGAAGGGGAATGAGAGGTTGGGTGAGTTGGCAAAGAGGGTGTTAAAGAAAGAAAATGTGGAAATGCACATTAGTATCAGTAAAGCAGAGGTTAAGTGTGTAATCTGGGAAAAAGTCATACACACACACACACACACTCGATTGGGTGAAGGGATTTAGAATGTAAGTCTAGTGCACATTCTGGAGCAGAGGGTGGCGGTAATGCACCATTAAGCTGGATGCCAACTGCCGTAAAACAAGATACAGACAGACGGGTCCAACTGCTGGTGAGTCAGTATCCCTGGCAAGAACTACACCATGAAGATAAAAGAACACTCCAAGCAACTCTGCAAAAAGGTTATTGAAAAGTATGTCAGGAGATGGATACAAGAAAATTTCCAAGTCACTGAATATCACTTGGAGTACAGTTAAGTCAATCATCGAGAAATGGAAAGAAAATGGTACAGATGTAAATCTGCCTGGAGCAGGCCATCCTCAAAAACTGAGAGACCGTGCATAAAGGGGAATCGTGAAGAAGGCCGCCAAGAGACCCATGACAACTCTGAAGGAGTTACAAGCTTCAGTGGCTGAGATGGGGAGACTGCACATACAATAACTGTTGCCCTGGTGCTTCTCCAGTCACAGCTTTATGGCAGAATGGCAAAGAGAAAGTCACTGTTGAGAAAGACTCACATGAAATCTTGGCTGAAGTTTGCCAGAGGTATGTAGGAGAATCTGAAGTCAGCTGGAAGAAGATTCAATGGCCTGATGAAACAAAAATTGAGCTTTTTGGCCATCGGACTAAATACTATGTTTGGCATAAGCCAAACACCACAGATCATCAAAAACGCACTATCCTTACTGTGAATCATGGTGATGGCTCCATCATGCTGTGGGGATGCTTCACTGCAGCAGGCCCTGGAAGGTAGAGGGTAAAATAAATGCAGCAAGATATAGGGAAATCCTGGAGGAAAACCTGATGTAGCCTGCAAGAGAACTGCAACTTAGGAGAAGATTTGTTTTCCAGCAATGACCCCAACCATTAAGCCAAAGCTACAAAGGAGTGGCTGAAAAATAACAAAGTTAATGTCCCAGAGTGGCCAAGTCAGAATCCAGGCCTCAATCCAATTGAGAATCTGTGACTGGACTTGAAAAGGGCTGTTCACTAGTGATCCCCAGATGTGCAGTGTCCAGATGTGCAAAGATGATATAGACCTATCTACACAGACTCAAGGCTGTAATTGCTGCCTATTCTTGTAGCGCAGCTGTCCCCAACCACTGGGCCGCGGACCGGTACCGGGCCGCAAAGCACGTGCTACCGGGCCATGAGGAAACGATATGATTTGACGATATGAGTCGGCTGCACCTTTCCTCATTCCCTGCCACGCGCACTGTTGAATGAGCGCACACAATGTCATTACCCGCGCGTCATCCATGTCAGCGCGGGAAGGAGCTCAACTCCTCGAACTTGCAAATGACGACAGGCTGAAAAGTATGCTTGACATAACATCTCTGCCAGCATTCTGGATCAAAGTCAAGGCTAAATATCCTAATATAGCCACAAAAGCACTGAAAACGTTGCTTCCATTTCCAACATTTTTCTGCGATGTGGAGTTTTCTGCAATGAATGCAACAAAAACTAAATTGCGGAATAGACTGGACATAAGGAACCCCCTTCGACTATCGCTGTCTCCCATCACCCCTTGATAGGACTGTCTTGTTGCAGGAAAACAAGCCCAGGGCTCCCACTGATTCAGCGATATTGGTGTATTGCAATGATTTTATATGTTCATATGGGGAAAATATGTGCTGTGTGTTTAATATCCAAACGTTACTTAAAATGTTATGATGCTATTGACTTATAAGTGACTAATACTGTATAACCATATAACAATTACAGCACTGAAACAGGCCATCTCAGCCCTTCTAGTCCATGCTGAACTCTTACTCTCACCTAGTCCCACCGACCTGCACTCAGCCCATAACCCTCCATTCCTTTCCTGTCCATATACCTATCCAATTTTTCGTTAAATGATAATATCGAACCTGCCTCTACCACTTCTACGGGAAGTTCGATCAACACTTACTTCAAGCTCCTGTACTCCCGATAATTGACTTATCACTATATTCATGCGAGGAAAATATGCACTGTATGTTTAATATTAAATTTGTTAGATAAACCCTTTTAGAAACAAAATTGAGTATTTTCGCCACTTATCACCTATATTCCGGTCGTGATTAATACTGCATGCCCCCCCACCCCCACCCCAGACAGAATCGCCAAAAATGATTTGTGGGAAAAAATCGGCAGGTACCTGCATGCGCACTGGTGCCCGCGCAAGGCTTCATGGTCATTGTAGTCTTTCTTGGGGTAAACACAATGTACTTGACTGCTACGCTTGTCCGTTGGCAACCCTACCCGCCCCCCCACCCCGGCTCGGTCGGTCCGCAAGAATATTGTCAATAATAAACCGGTCCGCAGTGCAAAAAAGGTTGGGGACCCCTGTTGTAGCGAATCTACAAAATACTGACTTGAGTAGTTATGCAATCAATTATTCTGTGTCTAATAAATTTAGACTCATTTGTAGAAATTTATTTGCACTTTGACACTTAAGTCTTCTGTTGATCAGTGTAAAAAAAAAACAAAAGCAGAATTAAATCCACTGTGATTCAATGTTGTAAAGCAATAAGACATGAAAACCTCTAAGGGTGAGGGGTGTGAATATTTTTTATATGTACTGTATGCTCTTCCATTGCACTTCTCATTGTGCCTGAGAGTGTGTATAATCGACCACACACTGGATAAGTACCAGGCAGAAAATCTACAGCTCAGTTTTAGTGTTGGTGTGGTGGAAGAGTTGAGGCCTTTCCCTTGCTGAAGACCTCTTCCAAGTCCTTGTATACAGAAGGAACTTTGACCAGTGTTGCAAGTTCTCCTGAACCCTCCTCCTAGGGTGGCAGGGGTGGTTTGACTGAGTTTCCTTCCTAGATTCACTAGACTCTGTCATATTCTCAGGCAATGGCAATGAGGTGTCACAGATGGTCCTTGTGCCACTGGGAACAGGATCCAAGGATCGGTGTTCAGAAGTCTTCCCTTTAATCAGACTAGATGGTTGGATCACTTGAGCTTCAGGTTACCTTGTACTGAAGTCTGTCCCCTTGCTGGTCATTGGTCACGGGAGAGCCTGGGTTTTGGAACACCACACTATAAGCATAGAAACATCGAAAACCTACAGCACAATACAGGCCCTTTGGCCTACAAAGTTGTGCCGAACATGTCCCTACCTTAGAAATTACTAGGCTTACCTATAGCCCTCTATTTTTCTAAGCTCCATGTACCTATTCAAAAGTCAATTAACAGACTCTATCGTATCCGCCTCCACCACCATTGCCGGGCCTGATTCTACGCACTCACCACTCGCTGAGTAAAAAAACTTACCTCTATATGTTACTACTCCCCAGCACCTTAAACCTGTGTCCTCTTGCGGCAACCATTTCAGCCGTGGAAAAAGCCCCTGAATATGCACATGATCAATGCCTCTCATCATATTATACACCTCTATCAGGTTGCTTCCCATCCCCTGTTGCTCCAAGGAGAAAAGGCCGAGTTCACACAACCTATTCTCATAAGGCATGCTCCCCAATCCAGGCAACATCCTTGTAAATCTCCTCTGCATCCTTTCTATAGCTTCCACATTCTTCCTGTAGTGAGGTGACCAGAACTGAGCACAGTACTCCAAGTGGGGTCTGACCAGGGTCCTATAGAGCTGCAACATTACCTCTCGGCTCCTAAATCCAATTCCACGATTGATGAAGGCCAATACACCGTATGCCTTCTTAACCACAGAGTCCACGTGCGCAGCTGCTTTGAGCGTCCTATGGACTCAGACCCCAAGATCCCTCTGATCCTCCACACTGCCAAGAGTCTTACCATTAATACTATGTTCTGCCATCATATTTGAACTACCAAAATGAATTACTTCACACTTATCTGGGTTGAACTCCATCTGCCACTTCTCAGCCCAGTTCTGCATCCTATCAATGTCCCGCTGTAACCTCTGACAGTCCTCCACACTATCCACAACACCTCCAACCTATGTGTTATCAGCAAACTTACTATCCCATCCCTTCACTTCCTTATCCAGGTCATTTATAATAATCATGAAGAGTAAGGGTCCCAGAACAGATCCCTGAGGCACACTACTGGTCACTGACCTCCATGCAGAATATGACCCATCTACAACCACTCTTTGCCTTCTGCGGGCAAGCCAGTTCTGGATCCACAAAGCAATGTCCCCTTGGATCCCATGCCTCCTTACTTTCTCAATAAGCCTTGCATGGGGTACCTTATCAAATGCCTTGCTGAAATCCATATACACGACATCTACTGCTCTTCCTTCATCAATGTGTTTAGTCACATCTTCAAAAAATTCAACCAGGCTTGTAAGGCACAACCTGCCCTTGACAAAGCCATGCTGACTATTCCTAATCATATTATATCTCTCCAAATGTTCATAAATCCTGCCTCTCAGGATCTTCTCCATCAACTTACCAACCACTGAAGTAAGACTCACTGGCCTATAATTTCCTGGGCTATCTCTACTCCCTCTCATGAATAAAAGAACAACATCTGCAACCTTCCAATCCTGTGGAACCTCTCCATGTCCCCATTGATGATACAAAGATCATCGCCAGAGCCTCAGCAATCTCCTCCCTCGCCTCCCACAGTAGCCTAGGTTACATCTCATCTGGTCCTGGTGACTTATCCAACTTGATACTTTCCAAAAGCTCCAGCACAATCTCTTTCTTAATATCTACATGCTCAAGCTTTTCAGTCTGCTGCAAGTCATCACTACGATCACCAAGATCCTTTTCCATAGTGAAAATGGAAGTAAAGTATTCATTAAGTACCTCTGCTATTTCCTTTGGTTCTATACACACTTTCCTACTGTCACAATTGATAGGTCCCATTCTTTCACATCGTATCCTCTTGTAAAAATACCCTCTTACAATAACTGGATCAAGCAATGATTCTCTTCTCCCCTCCCTCTGGCCCATGGATGTGTTATGTTGGGACAGCTAAGGGTACCCGAGTATCAGTGGTATGAATGGGGAGTCAATGATGTAGAGACTAATCTCCTCCATGTGATCCTCAATCCTCATCTGCAAGACTAATGCCCTTTGCTGAATCTGCCCGGAATCTAGCAGACAGCCATCCAAGTCAGTTGCAGGAATGGACTGGCTCAACCCTCGTTGTCTCAAAGTCCAGGAAATTACCAGATGCCCCAGAGTCCATATAAGCATTCACCTGCCTTCTGCTTTTACCCCAGGAGATCACCACTGTCAGTGTGACACCCGAGTCCGTAGGGTTGGGAGTGGTGGGTGCTACCATCACAGTCCTCATGACACTGGATGATCTTAGCAGTTCCTCTGGAGGCTGCAGCTTTGGACTTTTGGCCTGAGGTGATCTTCTTCCCCGCAGTAATAGCAGCAGCCTCGATTCCCAATCTCTCCAGGGTCAGGAGGTGTACTGACTCCACAGAGTGATCAACAGTCTTACCCGAGTAACTCTGGCATCCCCCCTTGCAATAGCTGGTACACAGTGGCCTGAAGGTCATATTTGATTCCCCCTTTTCCAATCCTTTATCTCTTCCACCTAGCAATTTCCCAGCTCTTTACTTCACACCCCCACTCGCTTTCACCTATTACCTAATACCTTGTTCTCCTTCCACTCCTTCCCCCCAACTTTCTTACTGACTTCCCCTCTTTCTTTCCAGTCCTGATGAAGGGTCTCAGCCTGAAAAGTTGACCATTTGTTTTTTTCCATGGATGCTGCATGGCCTGCTGATTTCTTCCAACACTTTGTGTATGATCCTTATTTGGTGTGGATTATAAATGATTCTACTTTCCAAAGAAGTGCTGGTCTTGCCACGGATTCCCCTTTCCCAAGAGTAAATAATATCTGGGACTCAGTGACTGTGACCATGTTCAATATATTGTCTGACTTATTTATCAGCCCATCTTCTCTTCCACCCCAAACTCTTCATCACCTGCACTGAAGAATGGGAAAGTTAACATAGTGGATTGACGCTGGACAAGTATTCCAGTGGGAAAATTAGTAAAGTGTTGTCATATGTACCAAGATAGAGCGGAAAACTTTGTTCTGTGTGCCATCCATACAGATCATTTCATTATATCACATATTGAGTTTGTACAAGGGGAAACAATAACAGATTGCAGAATAAAGTATCACAGTTACAGAAAGCTACAGTGCACATGGATGATAAAATTCAAGATAATAACAATAAATTTTACAACATACTGTATGTCAGTGATCATTAATCTGATTCTGAGATCAAGAGTCATTTTGTCACACTAGGGGACCATTCAATTGTCTTATAACGGTGGGATGGAACAGGACCTTGAGTTGGTGGTATGTGCTTTTAGGGTCTTGCATCTTCTGTCTGATTTATTTACTTATTGAGATGGAGCGCAGAAAATGCCCTTCCGACCCTTCGAGCCACGCTGCCCAGCAACCCCGATTAAATCCTAGGCTAATCGCTGGATAATATACAATGACCGATTAAACTACCAACTGCAACGTCTTTGGACTGTGGGAGGAAACTGGAGCACTCGGATGAGGCCCACTCGGTCATGGAGAGAACGTACAAACTCCTTACAGGCAGTGGTGGGAATTGAACCCAGGTCACCTGTCCTGTAAAGCGCTGTGCTAACCACTACGCTACCACGATGGGCTTAAAATCACTGGCATATATTGTGAAACTTGTTAACTTACCGGCAGCAGTAAAATGCAATACATGATAATATATAAAAAAAATAAGTAAATGAATTGCAGTAAATATATATATATATATATATGTATATTAAATAGTTAAATGAAAAATAGTGCAAAAACAGGAATAATAAAAAAGTGTATTGCTCATGGGTTCAATGTCCATTTAGAAATCATGAGGCAGAGGGGAAGAAGCTCTTCCTGAATCACTGAGTGTGTGCCTTCAGGCTTCTGTACCCCCTGCTTGACGGTAACAATGAGAAGAGGGCATATCTTGGTTGATGGGGGTCCTTAATGATACACCACTCCTTGAATTTGTCTTCGATGCTGTGGAAGCTAGTTCCAATGTAGAGCTGACCAATTTTACAACTTTTGATAGCTTCTGTCAATCCTGTGCAGTGGCTACCCATCCATATACCAGAAGTGATGCAGCCTATCAGAATGCTCTCCAAGGTACATCTATAGAAGTTTCTGAGTGTTTTAGGTGACAAACCAAATCTCTTCAAACTCCTAATAAAAAATAACTGCTGTCTTGCCTTCTTTATAGCTGCATTGATATGTTGGGACCAGGTTAAATCCTCAGAGATCTTGACACCCAGAAACTTGAAATTGCTCACTCTCTCCTCTTCCAATCCCTCTGAGGGTCAGTTCATTTTCCCCTTACTGAAGTCCAGAATCTGCTCTTTTGTCTTAGTGATATTGAATGCAAGGTTGTTGCTGCGACACCACTCAACTAGCTGGTATATCTTTTTCCTGTATACCTTCCTGTCTCCATCTGAGATTCTACCAACAATGGTTATATCATCAGCAAATTTATCGATAGCATTTGAGCTATACCTAGCCACACAGTATAGAGGCAGTCGAGCAGTGGGCTAAGCTCATGTCCCTGAAGTGCTCCAGAATTGATCATCAGCGAGGAGGAGATATTATTACCAATCCACACAGGTTGTGGTCTTCCGGTTAAGAAGTCAAGGATCCAATTGCAGAGGGAGGTACAGAGACCCTGGCTCTGTAGTTTATGAATCAGTTCTGTGGGAATGATGATGTTAAACACTGAGCTATAGTCAATGAACTGCATCCTGAAGTAAGTGTTTGTATTGCCCAGGTGATCTATGGCCATGTGAAGAGTCATTCAGATTGTGTTTGCCATAGACCTATTGTGGTGATAGGCGAATTTCAGTGAGTCCAGGTCCTTGCTGAGGCAGGAGTTGTTTTTAGCCATGACCAACATCTCAAAGTGTTACTGGCATGTGCTATGAGTGCTACTAGCACATTCCCATCTCATGGGAACAGGAGGGATAGGACTGAGGAAGGGGAAAACAGAAGTAAATCAAAGATAGCGTGCAACAGAGATTATAGAAAGAACAGGCAGGAGATGAGGCTTAATCAAAGCTGGTTGCATGAGTTACAGGGCAATGGAAGCATGGTGCAGTTAAAACAGAAAGCGACAAATACTGGACTGAGAGTGTTGTATTTGAATACACGCAGCATAAGGAATAAAATGGACGATCTTGAAATTCAGCTATACATTGGCAAATATGACGTTGCGGCCATCTCTGAAACTTGGCTAAAGGATGGCTGCCATAGGGAGCTGAACATTCAAGGATGTATGGTGTACTGGAAAGATAGGTTGGTAGGCAGAGGGGGTGGTGTGGCTCTATGTATAAGAAATAATATTAAATCATTGGGAAGTGATGACATAGGATTGGAAGGTGTAGAGTCTCTATGGGTTGAGTTAAGAAATGGCAAGGGTAAAAGGACCATAATGGCAGTTGTATACAGGCCTCCAAACAGCAGCTGGGATGTGGATTACAAATTACAGCAAGAGATAGAAAAGACTTGTCAGAAAGGCAATGTCATGATAATCATTGAGGATTTTAACATGAAAGTGGATTGGGAAAACCAGGTCAGCACTAGACCTCAAGAGAGAGAATTTGTAGAATGTCTAAGGGATGGTGTTTCAGAACAGCTTGTTGTTGAGCCCACGAGGGAGCCGGCTGTGCTGGACTGGGTGCTGTGCAATGATCCAGAGGTGATAAGAGAGCTTAAGGTTAAGGAACCCTTAGGGAACAGTGATCACAATATGATCAGGTTCACGTTGAAATTTGAGAGGTAAAAAATAAAATCCAATGTGTCCGTATTTCAGGGGAATAAAGAAAATTACAATGGCATGAGAGGAGAACTGGCCGAAGTTGACTGGAAAGGGACAGGGCAGGAAAGACAGCAGAGCAGCAATGGCTGGAGTTTCTTTGAAAAGTAAGGGAAGTACAAGACAGATATATTCCAAATAAGAAGAGATTTTCAAAGGGAAGAAGGACACTACCATGGCTGACAAGTGAAGTCAGAGCCAAAGTAAAAACAAAAGAAAGGGCATACAAGGAAACCAGAACTAGTGGGAAGATAGGGGATTGGGGAGCTTTTAAAAACTTGCAGAAGGAAACTAAGAGGATCATTCAGAAGGAAAAGATGAATTATGAGAGGAAGCTGGTGACTCATATCAAAGAGGATACTGAAAGCTTTTTTAAGTACACAAAAGGGTAAAAGAGAGTCGAGGGTAGATATACGACCAATACAAAATGACGCTGGAGATCTTGTAATGAGAGATGCAGAGATGGCAGAGGAATTGAATGCATATTTTTCATCGGTCTTCACAGTGGAGTACGTCTGCAGTATACTGGACATTCAAGAGTGTCAGGGAAGTGAGGTAGGTGCAGTGAAAATTACGAATGAGAAAATGTTCAGGAAGCTTAATGGTTTGAAGGTGGATAAATCTCCTGGGCCTGATGAGTGCATTCTCAGGTTCTGAAGGAAGTAGCTGGAGAGATTGCAGAGGCATTAATGATTATCTTTCAAGAATCAATAGATTCTGGCATTGTACCAGATGACTGGAAAATTGCAAATGTTACTCCGCTATTTAAGAAGGGTGGGAGGCAGCAGAAAGGAAACTATAGATCTGTTAGCCTGACATCAGTGGTTGGCAAGTTGTTGGAATTGATTATTAGGGATGGGATGACGGAGTACCTGGAGGCACATGACAAGATAGACCAAAGCCAGCATGGTTTCCAGAAAGGAAAGTCCTGCCTGACAAACCTACTGCAATTCTTTGAGGAAATTACAAGCAGGGTAAACAAAGGAGATGCAGTTGACATGATGTACTTGGATTTTCAGAAGGTCTTTGACAAGGTGCCACACATAAGGCTGCTTAGCAAGATCAGAGCCCATAGAATTTCAGGGAAGCTACCAGCGAGGGTGGAGCATTGGCTGGTTGGTAGAAAACAGAGAGTGGGAATAAAGGGATCCTATTCTGGCTGGCTGCCGGTTACCAGTGGAGTCCCACAGGGATCGGTGTTGGGACCGCTGCTTTTTACGATGTATGTCAATAATTTGGACTATGGTATGAATGAATTTGTGGCTAAGTTTGCTGATGATACAAAGATAGGTGGAGGAGCAGGTAGTGTTGAGGAAACAGAGAGCCTGCAGAGAGACCTAGATAGTTTTGGGGGAATGGGCAAAGAACTGGCAAATGAAATACAATGTTGGAAAGTGTATGGTCGTGCACTTTGGTGGAAGAAATAAACAGGCAGACTATTATTTAGATGGGGAGAAAATTCAAAATACAGAGATGCAAAGGGACTTGGGAGTCCTTGTGCAAGATACCCGAAAGGTTAACTTCCAGGTTGAGTCAATGGTGAAGAAAGCGAGTGCAATGTTGGCATTCATTTCTAGAGGTATAGACTATAAGAGCAGAGATGCGATGTTGAGGGTCTGTAAGGTACTCGTGAGGCCACACTTGGAGTATTTTGTGCAGTTTTGGGCTTCTTATTTTAGAAAGGATTTACTGACATTGGAGAGGGTTCAACGAAGATTCATGAGGATGATTCCAGGAATGAAAGGGTTACCGTATCAGGAACGTCTGGCACCTCTTGGGCTGTATTCCCTAGAGTTCAGGAGAATGAGGGGGGATTACATAGAAACAAATTAGATATGGCAAAGGTATTTCCCATGGTAGGGGAGTCTAGGACGAGAGGGCACAACTTCAGGATTGAACAACATCCTTTTAGAACTGAGATGCAGAGAAATTACTTTAGTCAGAGGGTGGTAAATCTGTGGAATTTGTTACCATGAGCGGCTGTGATGGCCAAGTCATTGGGTGTATTTAAGGCAGAGATAGCCAGGGCTTGTTTAGCCAGGGCATCAAAGCGTATGTGGTGAAAACAGGAGAGTGGGGATGACTGGAAGAATTGGGTTAGCCCATGATTGAATGGCGGAGCAGACTCGATGGACCGAATGGCCTTCTGCTCCTATATCTTATGGTCTTATGGCATGATAGTCATTAAGACAGCTTGCACTACTCTTCTTGGGCACAGGTATACTTGTTGCCCTATTGAACTTCTGACTGTAGCAGTGAGAGGTTGAGCATATCCTTGAATATTCCTGCCAGTTGGTTGGCACAAGTTTTCAGAGCCTTAGCAGAGAGGACATGATAAATGATCTAGTGTCATAAGTTCAAATTCCACTATACTGGCTGGGAACTTAAATTCACTTCACTCAATAATTTTGAAATTAAAGGAAAGTTATTATAAGGATGAACTAAACCTACTCATAGACATCCTTCAACATTGGAGACCAACTGTTCTTGCAGGTTTCAGTCTATAGATGGCTCCAGAACCACATCAGTATGATTGATCAGGAACAAGAATCCAAGAACCCTATTGTCTCCCACAGTTAACAAATCAGCATGAATTCATGCTGTGCATCGATGGAGATGGACTTGGTGCGGCTCATGTTGCTGTTTGCTACAGGATGGAATTGGAGTTGGTGCGTGAAGGCGGTGAACAGTCTATTTGTGTGATTGTACGTTTACTGCTATGTTATATGTGCTATCTGTGCCTTGTGTTTTGTGTGACTGTTGGCGCTACATTTTGCACTTTGACCTTGGAGGAAGGCTGTTTTGATTGGCTATACTCATGGGTGTTCATGTATGGATGAATGACAATTAAACTTACACTCAAAACTTGAATTTGTTCTTGAACATGGTGGTTCACAGTGCATCAGGGCTCTACCAGATCTGTATGTTGCTTGACAGGGTACCTTACCTACATTGTTCCAACATGCTGGAGGCTATTCACCTTGGAGACCTGCTGCAGTTATGGGTATGGCCTGGCGTGAGACTTGTATCTTTCCAGGGTTCAGAGGGTTGGATTTAGAGGGGATTAGTTTAAGTTGGCATCACAGTCAGCACAAACATTGTGGGTTGAGGACCCCATTCCTTCGCTACTGTTCTATGCTCAAAGTTAGGCATCTTTCTACCCATAAGACTGAGATCAACAGTGAATATCAGCCTCTGGTTGGTGATTGGATCTATCCCTACAGCCTGCTTCTGAGCTTTTCCTGACTAACTAGAAGCAATTTAGAATGAGTTTTAAACATGGAATCTGTCAAAGACAAAAGATTGCAGAGCCTATGTGGTCTTTCAGTTCTTTATGTTTGCCAGTTGAAACTAAGCCCCTGGCCACTGTAAGCTGCCTCGTATGGCTTGACATTGGAATGCTAAATAATGCATGTTATTTTTAATTAAATAATATAAAATAACAAGTTAGAAAAAGTACCGTGTATTGTCCCACTTCTGGAAATTAGAATGAAGGATTGTTCTGGGATATCCATCCTTTCCACGTACCTGGATAATTATAGGATGCAATGGTTATATTCATAATTTTAAGTAAAATTAAAAAGCAATTAAATTCATGCAACACCAAAATAATTCCTTTGGACCATTGTAACTGTAGAGTAACGTAATTGGGGGTAATGTGCGTAACTCACAACCGTTAATATTGAGTTGGAGTTTTACTTTAAGAAGTTGGTCTGATGTGATGATGGTATTATAAGAAAAGTTTTTAGCACACTTTTGTTGTGTAGGTTTTGGGGTTCAATAAAATGTGTTACGGGTTTTGTTAAACATAAAACACCTCACGTCATTTTATCTGCGGAAACCTACACTGGTGATGCCCGTCCCCTAAAACCCTCACTAATTTTTATAGATGCACCGTAGAAAGCATTCTTCTAGATTATTTGTAATTGTTCATGTAGTATCAAAAATTGTTACCATTGAGTATAAAAATTGGTTGACATGCAGGAACAAACAGAAAGGTATTATCATGCTGGTGAAATATGCTGAAAAATGACAGATGGAGTTTAGTCCTGACAAATGTTAGCTCATATAAATGTTAGGAGAGCACTGATAAGGTTAGGACATGTACCTTGATGGTGGAGCCTTAGGGCCTTTGAGAAATTGAAGCAACTCAGAGTAAAAGCCCATAGATCTTTGAATGTGGCAATGTAGTTAGGAAGACACGTGGTACACTGGCCTTCATTAGTTGGGGCACTGAATGAAGATATAGAAAGGATAGGCTTCAATTTTATAAAACCTTGGTCAGACCTCAATTGATATACTGCATGCAGTTCTGCTCTACAAAGCAAAACTTTGTGAAGAGTACAGATATCCCACCCTGCAAAAACTCATTTCAGAGAGGTAGCACCACCACTCCCGCCCCCGGCAACCCCGTATACCCCCACCCCGGTCAACCTCCAAGGGTGTGCGTATACAGGGCATTTGATTATGAAAGAACACAACAATTTATTTGATCACATAGAAACTGTTTTTATATATATATATATATATATATATATATATACACACACACTCTCTCTCTCACGCATATATATATTCCTTGTTGAGTATTTTGTTGGCAGTCTCAATGCTAATGCAAATAGCTTTTCTATTTTTGCAAACTTTACTTGTAATGTGGCTTGCTTGGCAGATTTGAGCATTTTTCTGGAAGTCTCAACCTCATAGCAGTCTATGTCAATGAATTTGTTAATTTTGCAAGACATCAGGTTCACAAGTGTTTTGTGAGACAGTTGACTTCTGAATTCCGTCTTAATATTGTGAGGGGATCTAGGAGTGCCCCTGTTAACTGTTTGAAGAGAGACAGAGAGAGTCATTTATCATTGATGGTTTGGTTGGAAAAGAGAGAGAGACGAGGATTGACGGTTGGACTGTCACGGGAGTTAACTTTAGAGTTTTACTTTGGAGATTAAAAAATGAACAGCTCGAAGGTTGCTATGGTGACCAACAGGACATTATTGATGTTACTTCCAAGGACTTGTTGCCTTCTCGCATTCCTTTACAGACAAAGGAAGGAGGGACTCTTTGAATGACAGGTGATGCTCAGCCTGGTGAGATAAATGGGAGGACAGATGATACAGACCTCAGACACATGATCTGGACACTGAATGAGCATTGTTGTGCCCGCAGAGAAAGTGGGTTTTGGAGGATCGATCAGGCGGATTGATCCAAGTGCTTTGCCAGTGAAAAATCAAAGACAAGCCCGGTGGGGAGTTGTCCATGTGTCCGACCCTGGCCTGGGTAGACAGCTCAACCACACCGAAGCACGGTCCCCTTTGTGGTTAAAGTCACAGTCAGTGACTTGTGAAGGATTTCGGAGAACGACGAGGAAATTGCCGACAACAGCTCACCTAAAGACTCAACTCACTCTCTTTCCATCACTATTCCACTGAATTCCACGAACTGAACTGAACTGAACTGAACTTTACTCAACATCGTAAGACTGTATCCTTTTACCCCTAGACTTAAAGAAGCTTGGTTTTTCATACATATTTTTCCACACTCACTTATTTCCTTATTTATATATATAATTCTTGCTAATCTGTTTGATTTATCTTCACTTATTTTACTGTATTGCGTAGTTATTAATAAATATTATTAGTTATTAGCAATACTAGACTCCAAAGTGGTTTCTATTTCTGCTGGTTTCTTTATTCCCGTCATGGGGTACGTGACAATATGACGCACCATGCTGAATGCCCTTTCTACATCACAATTAGAATTGGCATCATTACTTTTGACCCCAATTAGGCAGGGGTACACTTTAGTGTAGTCTGGGGTGAAGTACGCTTTATAGTTTCTTTTTTTGGAACATGGTGCCATGGTGCTGCAGGACACTAAACTGAACTGATGGACAATGATAAAGAGAGAGAGAGAGAGAGAGAGAGCGAGAGAGCGACTGTAAAGCCCACCAACAGAGAAAACTGATAGGTCTACTTAGCACAAACAGAGACCAATCAGGATGCTCTTTCTGTCACTCTCTCGCCACGCCTGTCACTCTCTCTCTCTTTCTCTCTGTCTGTCTGTGTGTGTGTGTCTCTCTCTCTCTGTGTGTGTGTGTGTGTGTGTGTGTGTGTGTGTGTGTGTGTGTCTCTCTCTCTCTCCCTTTCGCTCACTCGGTCTCAAAAAAAATTGATTTTCGGGATATTGTATACAATTTGCGGGCATCAGGAAGCTGCTATCAATATGCAGGAGACTTCCGGAACTTCCGGGAGAGGCGAGATGTCTGAGAGTACTGGAGAGGAGATTTACCAAAATTTTGCCTGGGATGGAACTGCTCGATAATGAGGAGCGAATGGATAAGCTGTCTTTTGTCCTTGGGGTGGAAGAGGTTAAGAGGGGACATGATTGAGATGCATACAATTATGAGGGCTATCAGTGGAGTAGACGGCAGGAGACCTTTCCAATAACAGAGCAAGATAAAACTAGAAAATATAGGCTTAGGGTAAGGGTGATGAGATTTAGAAGAGAGATGAGGGGGACCTTCTTCACTCATAGAAAGGTGAATACATTCTCTCCCTGCCTGAGAGAATGGCAGAAACTTAAGTTGATCACAGCAATGAAAAGTATAACTAAATATGATCACTTAAGCAAAGGGAGCTATGGAGGGTGCCTACTGGTCTGCATGGATGAGCCGGGCTGTTTCTATGCTGTACAATTCTATACTTTCATCGAGGAGCACCTCAGTCTATCGAATCCATGTTGTACAATTTTCTACAGTCCTAAGTCTGGCATTTTGCCTAATTCTGAAATTTATTTTCTCTGCAGTGTCTATCCTATTTCGGCTTGCAAGCCTTGATTGCTTTGTTTCTAATATCAGTACAGGTACTAAGTTCTAGATCATAAACTCTCTGTGCCCATAGAATCACAAAAACCAGGAAATCTGCAGATGCTGGAAATCCAAAATAACACACACAAAATGCTGGAGGAATTCAGCAGGCCAGGCAGCATTTACAAAAAAGAGTACAGTCGACGTTTTGGGCCGAGACTCTTCTTCAGGACTCCTGACAAGTGTCTCGGACCGAAATCTTGACCGCTTACTCTTTTCCGTAGATGCTGGATGACCTGCTGAATTCCTCTAGCATTTTGTGTGTGTTACCTCACTGCATGTTATGTGACGGTTGGTTTACTTTCTGGTTGAAAGCAGCTTCCATCATGTTTTTTCCCTCTCCCCCTCTCCCCCTCTCCCCCTCTCTGTTACTGTTTGTAAATATATGATTTCCCTATATTTTCAAATATTTTAAATCTGTCTTTGAAGCATTCGCTGTTTGTAATATCACCTTTCTACTTACCCTATATAAAACAGTCAGGGCCTTTTTCCAGCCTTATTTGCTATAAGGAGAATAATTCCAATTATGACATGCATCAGGAATCTCTCATCTCTGGATATGAGAGCTCACACACTTTAGGGGAAAAGGGATAGGAACTGGAATACATACTCAAAGGGGGACTTTGAAGAAAATAGCATGAAAAAATCTCAGAGCTCAAATAGAAGAGCAAGTAGATAGCTGTGTGTACATTTGAGTTATTTAGACAGGTTCACGTGGTACAAGTGTATGGAAGCTTTATGACAATTTAAACCTACATCCTGTTTATCCTTTGATCCAGAGGCAAATCTGCCCTAAAATTAAGCAGGGAACTGATCTCTGAAGGCTTGTCAAAAATCACTAAATAAAAGCATTATTAAATTACTGTTTATGAGAATTTACAGAGCAAATTAGTTGCCATGTTTCTTATGTTACATTATGAAATGATTTCATTGTCTGTGAAACTCTTTGGGATAATTTTAGGGCATAAATCATAAAAATATGGAGTGTTGTGTATTTAGTGATAATTTGAAACATAAGGGTGCTCGGGTCACATGAAGAGCTTCATCTGCAATCAGAACATAGAACACTAAAGCACAGCACAGTTCCTTTGGTCCGCAATGTGGTGGCAACTTTTTAACCCTTCCCTCTAACATAGCCTTCCACTTTTCTATCATCTGTGTGCCTATCTATGATTTTCTTAAATGTCCCTAAAGTGGCTGCCTCTGCTATCATTCTTGGTAGAGCATTCCACAAACCCACTATAAAAAAAAGCTTACCTCTGACATCCCCAAACAACTTCATCAGTTCTTATGGAAGTGTGATAAGAACGTAGACCATAAGACAGAGGAGCAGAATCAGGCCATTTGGCCCATCGAGTCTGCTTTGCCATTCAATCATGGCAGATCATATCTCCCCAATCCCCAGACTTCTCCCCAGACTTCTCCCCATAACCTTTGATGCTGTATCCAAACAAGAACCTATCAAGCTCTGCCTTAAACACACCAATGACCTGACCTCTACAGGTGCATGTGGCAACAAATTCCGCCAATTCACCATCCTCTGACTAAAGAAATTTCTCCACGTCTGTTTAAAATGGACACCTCCCTATACTGAGGATATGCCCTCTTGTCTTAGACTACCCCCACCATGGGAAACATCTTTTTCAAATCTATTCTGTTAGGCCTTTCAACACTCGAAAGGTTTCTATGAGATCCCCCCTCATCTTTCTAAATTCCAGTGAGTACAAGCCCAGAGCCATCAAACGTTCCTCATATGATAACCCTTTCATTCCTGGAATCATCCTTGTGAACCTCCTCTGGACCCTTTCCAATGCCAGTACATCCTTTTTTTTTGATAAGGAGCCCAAAATTGTTCACAATACTCAATGTGAGGCCTCCTCACAAGTGCTTTGTAAAGCCTCAGCATCACATCCCTGCTCTTGTATCCTAGACCTCTTGAAATGAATGCTAACATTGCATTTGCATTCATCATCACCAGCGCCACCTGAAAGTTAAACTTTAGGGTGTTCTGCACAAGGACTCTCATGTCCTCTGCCTGATGAAGCATTGGAGGCTACCTTAGTAAATATATTTAAGACAAGGTTGGACAGATGTTTGCAAAGTAGGATATTAAGTGTTATGGGGAAAAGACAGGTAGGTGGAGATGAGTCCATGGCCAGATCAGCTATGATCTTATTGAATGGCGGAGTAGGCTCCACGGGCCAGATGGCTGACTCCTCCTCCTATTTCTTATGTTCTTAAGTCCCTTTGCATCTCATATTTTTGGATTTTCTCCCCATTTAGAAACTCATCTGCACATTTATTTCTTCTACCAAAGTACATGACCAGGCATTTTCCAAAATTGTATTTCGTTTGCTACTTACTTGCCCACTCTCCTAATCTGTCTGTCCTTCTGCAGCCTACCTGTTTCCTCAACACTACCTGCCCCTCCACCAATCTTCGTATCATCTGCAAACTTGGCATTAAAGCCATCTTTTCCAACATCTAAGTCATTGATAGACAGCACAAAAAGAAGCGATCCCAACACCAACCCCTGAGTAACATCACTGGTCACTGGCAGCCGAGCAGAAAAGGATCCTTCTATTCCCATTTTCTTACTCCTACTGATCAGCCTATGCACTAAACCATGCCAGTAACTTTCCTATAATACCATAGGGTCTTTACTTAGTAAGCAGACTCATGTGTAGCACTTTGTCAAAGACCTTCTGAAAGTCCAAATATACAACATCCACAGCATCCTCTTTATCTATCCTACTTGAAATCTCCTCAAAACTTCCAACAGCTTTGTCAGGCAAGATTTTCCCTTAAGGAAACCATGCTGACTTTGTCCTACCTTATCCTGTGTCACCAAGTGCCCCATAGCCTTATTCTTAACAATTGACTCCAACATTCTCCCAACCAAGGGTCGGGATAATTTCCTTTCTGCACCCTCTCTCCTTTCTTAAAGAGTGAAGTGACATTTGCAATTTTCCAGTCCTCTGGCACTATCCCAGAGTCCAATGATTCTTGAAAGATCATTACTAATGCCTCCACAGTCTCTACCGCTACCTCTTTTAGAACCCTAGGATGCAGTTCATCTGGTCCAGACTTATGTAACTGTAGGTCTTTCAGCTTTTTGAGAACCTTCTACCTTGTAGTAGTAACTGCACCGGCTTCTCCTACCTCGCACCCTTCAACATCTGGCACACTGCTAGTGTCTTCCACAGTGAAAATTGATGTAATCTACTCACTTAGTTCATTTGCCAACTTCGTGACCCCTCATATTATTTCTTCAATCTCATTTTCTGGTGGTCTTATATCCATTCTAATCTCTCTTTTATTTTTTATATACTTCAAAAAGCTTTTTCTATCCACCTTGATATTATTTACTAGCTTGCTTTCATATTTCATCTTTCACCTCCTAATGATTTTAGTTGCTTTCTGTAGATTTTTAAAAGCTTCCCAATCCTCTACCTTCCTTCAAATTTTGCTTTGCTCTACGCCCTCTCTTTTGCTTTTACATTAGCTTTAATTTCCCTTGTTAGCCATGGTTGTACTATTTTGCCATTGGACTCCTTTTTAATACATATATCCTGCACCTTACTCATTTTTCCCAGAAACTCAAGTCATTGCTGCTCTGCTGTCATCCTTGCCAGCATCTCCTTCCAATTTATCTTGGCCAACTCCTCTCTCATACCACTGTAATTTCCTTTACTCCACTGAAATACTGCTAGGTCAGACTTTACTTTCTCCCTATCAAATTTTAAGTTGAACTCAGTCATATTGTGATCACTGGCTCCTAAGGGTCCCTTTACCTTAAGCTCCCTATTTGGCTCTGGTTCATTACATAACACCCAATCCAATATAGCTAATTCCCTAGTAGGCTCAACGACAAACTGCTCTGAAAAGCCATCTTTTAGGCATTCATCAAATTCACTTTCTTGGGACCCATTACCAACCTATTTTTTTTCCAATTAATTTGCATGTTAAAATCTCTCATGACTGTCATAACATTGCCCTTTTGATGCATCTTTTCTATTTCTCATTGTAATTTGTAGTCCACATCCTAGCTGCTGTTTGGAGGCCCACGTATAACTGCCATCAGAGCCCTGATGAAAGACAATCGGTGTGTACAATATTGATTATCAAGGAAAAAGCTAAGGCAGGGAACTTTAATTAGCTCAAAGTACCAAGCTATGTCAACTTGAGTTAAAAAAGTGACAAGGGTATTTTATAAATACAAGAGATTCTGCAAATGCTAAAAATCCAAAGCAACAAATTCAAACTCCTGGCAGCAGGTCTGGCAGCATCTTTGGAAATGAATGAACAGTCAATGCTTCGGGCTGAGACCTTTCATCAGGACTGAAAAAGCAGGAGGAAGAATCCAGGTGGGTGCGGTAGGGGGAATGAAGGACGAAGCTGGGGGGGGGGGGTGATAGAGGAAAAGGTAAAGGGCTGGAGAAGAAATACATTTCATAGAAGCTCTATGATTATGAAGATTTCTGGTGGAACAAAACCATGCTGTAGAGTTTAAGAAGATTAGGGAGGAAGTTAGAAGATTACAGTGAGTTTATAGAGGAAAACAAACCAAAGATGATTGCTTCTTTTAGTAGAAAAACAAATAATGTGAAGACACAATGTGATGAATGATGGAAAATAATTTCAGGTTACTCAGCCACTAAGCAAGCTGAAATTCTGGCTGGTTTTAATCTATAGTCCAGGCAGAAACCACACTGAGAAGCTGGTATAACATTGTGTCCATTATTCCAATCTGCTAACTTCAATTGAAAGTATAACCAACATTATCTAGAGACAACAGTTCATTTGATTGTGTTCATTTCCACAGAAGACTGTTAAGTTAAAATTGCATTAAGTTGCCCAAAGGATACCAATAGTTCTGTATGAGCTTCCCTAGTGTGCGGCAAATTTGAACAAAATATTAATGATGCTAGAAGTAAAACAAAGTTGGAAACAATCAGCAGGTCGCACAGAACTTGTGGAGAGACAAAGGAGTAAGTTGATGAATTTCCATCCGAATAATTGAAAGGTTCTGTTGAAAGGTCATTATCCTGAAACATTATCTGTTTCTCTCCATAGAGTCTGCCAGATCAACTAAGTGCTTCCAGTGTTCTGTTTTATTTCAGTTTTCAAGGTTCTGCAGAGATCAGTCACGTTTTGCATCTACTCTTCCTGCCAGTTGCTTTAGTTTTGAACAGTATATTGTGGACTAATAGAATTATTTCCTGAAAATGCCACGCTGCCTTCAAGCTGGTTGTGAGAATGTAACACGATTAAACCTGGTTATCATTCTGGTTTATGTTGACTACAGCCCCTGAAGGACCTATCCTTCTGATGCAACCTCATTACTTCCTGAAAGACCTGGCAGTATGAATTGGACACAACTGACCTTGTTGCTGTCCTGAATGCAACTGACAATTAATACTGAGTTACTGACATTTTATTAAGCTGCGTTCCATTCCACTTCTGTAGATCATGATGACTAGACACTGAGATGTGACTTCACATTGGACTCTTACAGAGGACAGAAGGAGGGAGCATATCCCTCCCAGTTTCAGTTGGAATTTAAGCTGGATCCTACTGTTGAAAAGACAAATGATTCTAACTGTCAAACCAAGTGTTTTGATTGACTGCTTGTCAAAGCATGTTGCATTCACTGTCAGAAATTGTGGGATGCCACCTTGAGAATGGCAGGTCCTACTTAGGACTGACAAGTAGTTAAGATTGGTTTTGGGCTTTAAAGCTGTTTCCATGGTGACATAGAAACAAATGTAGAGCATAGATCGACAGTGCCAGTGCCAACTCATACATTAGGAACAAAGTTGGAAAAGCAATCTCAAGACTCACAGTTCTAATAATAAGGAAGCATCTTTCTCTGCACATTCATGGCTCAACTTCCTGTACAATCATATCAAAACAGCATTTAATTTCGAAAGGAGACTGACTCAGAGAGTTTCTGAGTTGCTGAGTATTTCATGCACTCCATGTTCACCAATGTCTAGAAATTGGTTCACTCACTTCTGGTGTGTAAAGTATGTTCTGTGCATGATGTAAATATTAAGCTCTAGTTTTGTTTTTTTTTTGCAAAATTGTCTAAAAATATTTGAAGAGTAGAAAACTTAGTACATAAAGTGCATGATTCTCAAAATCGCAAACACAAGGAAATCTGCAGATGCTAGAAATTCAAGCAACACACACAAAGTGCTATTGGAACGCAACAGGCCAGGCAGCATCTATAGGAATAGGTACAGTTGACGTTTCGGGCTGAGACCCTTCGTCAGGACTAACCGAAAGAAGAGATAGTAAGAGATTTGAAAGTGGGAGGGGTAGATCCAAAATGATAGGAGAAGACAGGAGGGGGAGGGATGGAGCTAAGAGCTGGAAAGTTGATTGGCAAAAGGGATTCTCAAAATGCTAGTTTGCAGATAAAGCAAGTAATTGGCAAACCTTACAACTCGGTATTATTTATTTATTTATTTGCATGATGTGTCATCTTTTACACGTTGGTTATTTGTCAGTTTTCATTATTAGCTTTTTGTAAATTGTATTGTACTTTATTTTGCTGTAAATGGCTGCAAAAAAAATCTCAGGGTAGTTTAAGGGTATACCATGAAGCTGCTCTTGACTGCCTCCTGGTGGTCAGCTGTGGAGTATGCTTTCCTCCAGGACAAATCATGCTTTTCGGACAAGAAGCCCTCCTTTATCCTCTGATATTGGATGCCGCTAGGGTCAATCTTGTGATGAAATAATTCCCAGAGTTAGAATATCAAATACTACAGGGCATAGTTTTATGATGGGGGTAGGGGGAATTTAAAAGAATTACATGGGGCATTTTTCTTTTACATACTGAGTGGTGGGTGACTGGGTTGTGCGGCTAGGGCTGGTGGTGAAAGCAGGTACAACAGCAATGTTTTTTTAGAGGCATTTAGACAGGCATATGAACAATTCAGGAATGGAGGGAAGAAGACCATGCACAAGCAGATGGGATTAGTTAGACTGGCAGTCTTCTCTGCAGCAAAGCATTTTCTGAGGGGCATTTTCAGCCCCTTATTAATGTAACATTATGACCAGCAATGTGTACGAGGGAAGGCAAGAGGAACAATACAATAGCATTGGATTCTTCTGCATTGTAATCTTGTTTCGTTCACTGCAGGCTTTTGAGTAAGATCAGGTTAATGCAACATTTGACAAGTACAGCAGAGAAAAAAACATTGGCGTCATTAGTCTAGAGTAAAATGGCCATAGCGTAGCGGTTGGTGTAACGTTTTACAGTGCCGGCTGTCTGGGTTCAGACAAATAGAGCCGGACTCTTTCCGACAAAGCCCCTCAGTTCAAGCTTGAATAACAGGTCATTGTATCACAATAATAGCACTTAGCCATTGTTCATATGGGTAAGTGGTGTGGTCTGAGGATCCACTTGGGCAGGATTGCACTGTGTTATTAGGTGCCCACTAGTAGCTACGCTACACATGAACATTGCACAGAGCAATAATGGAGAGAAGAGGCTGCATCTTGAAACTGACATGGTGAGGAATTTAGGTCTTGTCCATTCACTCATCTTGTTCACATCCCTTTTAATTTTTTTTTCTCTACTCTCTATCTCTTCCAGTGTTTTTTTTTAATTTGGGAAACTAGGAAACATGACATTGAATCATTTCAGATAAATTATTGACATGGGTTATGTCAAGCTCAGATCCAAGCATTGAACCCTGTTTTACCTCGCTCTCAGTGGCCATTGCCTGCCAAATAGTCCACATTTTGCTTTCTGTATGTTAACTAATTTGCAATCCATTCCAGTTGTTGATGTTCCTTTCTGCGCTTTGTGGCTAATCTGACATTTCTTGAGCATGTTATCTGTTTTTTTTTTGCGAGGACACATTGCTAGCTTGATGCTTAACCCAGCACAGATAGAAAGTGTGCGAGGCGCTGGCTGGATTTGAACTGGGACCACTTGCCTCAAAGTCTGGTGCGGATGCTAATTCACCATCGGCCAGCTAATCCATTCTAGTTGTTGTTGTCTCTTTCGCACCCTGTGGTGCATTGGGTGGCATTTTTGCCATTTCTGTAGCATCTGACTGTCTTTTTACGAGACTGAGTTGCTAGCCAGCCAGATTGGAACTCGAGACCTTTCGCCTTGAAGTCCAGTGCTGATACCACTACACCACCAGCCAGCACTCATTCTAGTATAGCACCCTTAGCACAATGTGCTCCAACCTTGTTGATCAACATCCTTATTGAAAGCCTTCTGAATTCATAAATACACCACATTACTGTTTCTCCCTTATCTCATTCTTCAAGAGGTACCCACAAGGGATTCCAACAGATTAGTCAAACCTGACCTCTCTTCATGCTGAATATTTTCAATCTTATTATTTTGTTTACATTCTTCTGTTATTATATTCTTCATTGTAGAATATTCTTCATTTTTCTTTTCTATTGATAATGGATTAACAAGTCAAATAGCAGAGTTACAGTTACTACCCTCCAAACTGAAGGAACCTATTTCAGTCCTGACGAAGGGTCTCGGCCTGAAACGTCGACTGCACCTCTTCCTACAGATGCTGCCTGGCCTGCTGTGTTCACCAGCAACTTTGATGTGTGTTGCTTGAATTTCCAGCATCTGCAGAATTCCTGTTGTTTGAACCTATTTACTATCCATGGAATTTTGGAAAATTATGACTTATTCATAACCACCTTTGTCAAATGTTTCAAACTCTGGGATGTAAATCCTTGAGATTTATCAGTTTATATTCTCATCAAAATTTGTCATACTTTTTTTCATTAATACTAATTTCCTCCAGTTTCTTGTTTTCCCATGTATGTCCCGAACTCCTGGCAAAGATTTTGCACCTTCTTCCATCTAGACTGGCACAAATCATTTTGTTACATGTTAAATTTATCACTCACTTCATAATTCTCCATTATAAATTTTTGCATCCCTGCCTGCACAGAATCTATGTTTTCTTTTATACCTGTATCTGTTGGAGTTCCTCTCACCTATCTTCTATGTTTCTTGTCAGTTTTCTCTCATATGATATTTTACATTGCTTCCTAAATTTCTTGTTCCTTCTTTGCTAAGTTCTAAAAGCCTCCCAGTCCTCGACCGGCTGCTTGCATAGTCAAGATTATAAGATTCCACCAAAGGTGGAGAAAGTTGGACTCAAACTTTCTGCTCCTCATGATGATTATAACTAGAGCTGTTAGCTTATCATTTCTTTGGCAATAATAAAAAAATAGATATTAATCACTGACCTCACCTGCCAGATTCCTTCTCCTTCATCTCTTTATCTCTTCCACATGTCACCTCCCAGCTTCATATTTCATCCCCCCTTGCCACACCCAATTAACCTTGACCCTCACCTGGTTTCACCTATCAATGCCAGCTTGAACTCCTTCACCTCCCCTCATTCTTATTCTGGCTTTTTCCCCACTTCCTTTCCAGTCCTGGTGAAGGGTCCAGCGGTCCCCAACCACCGGGCCACAAAGCATGTGCTACCGGTCCGCGAGGAAACAATATGATTTGGCGATGTGAGTCAGCTGCACCTTTCCTCATTCCCTGTCACGGCCACTGTTGAGCTTGGATGCACGCGAGGTCATTACCCGCGCGTCATCCATGTCGGCGCGGGAAGAAGATCAACTCCTCGAGCTTGCAAATGACGACGGGCTGAAAAGTATGTTTGACATAACATCTCTGCTGGCATTCCGGATCAAAGTCAAGGCTGAATATCCTGAGATAGCCACAAAAGCACTGAAAACGTTGCTGCCATTTTCAACATATCTCTGCAATGAATGCAACAAAAACTAAGCTGCAGAATAGACTGGACATAAGGAACCCCCTTCGAGTATCGCTGTCTCCCATCAACCCTCGATGGTACCGTGTTGTTGCGGGGAAACAAGCGCAGGGCTCCCACTGATTCAGCGATATTGGTGTGTTGCTATGATTTTATAAGTTCATATGGGGAAAATATGCACTGTGTGTTTAATATCCAAACATTACTTAAAAAGCTATTGACTTATAAGTGACTTATATAACCATATAACAATTACAGCATGGAAACAGGCAATCTCGGCCCTTCTAGTCTGTGCCGAACGCTACTCTCACCTAATCCCACTGACCTGCACTCAGCCCATAACCCTCCTTTCCTTTCCTGTCCATATAGCTATCCAATTTTTCTTTAAGTGATAATATCGAACCTGCCTCTACCACTTCTACGGGAAGTTCGTTCAACACTTACTTCAAGGTCCCCTGTCCTCCCCTGATAATTGACTTATCACTATATTCTTGCGAGGAAAATATGTGCTGTGTGTTTAATATTAAATTCATTAGATAAACCCTTTTGAAAATGAAATTGAGTGTATTAGCCACTTAGCACCTATATTCCGGTCGTGATTAACCCCCCCACCCCTCGATCAGAATCGCCAAAAACGATTTGTAGAAAAAAATCGACACGTACACACATGCGTAAGTCACGCATGCGCACTGGTGCCCGCGCAAGGCTTCATGGTCATGGTAGTCTTTCTCGGAGTAAACACAATGTATTTGACTGCTACTCTTGTCCGTTGGCAACCCTACCCCCCCACCCCCCCCCCCCCAAGGTCAGCCGGTCTGCAAGTATATTGTCAATATTAAACCGGCCCGCAGTGCAAAAAAGGTTGAGGACCCCTGGTCTAGACCAGCGATGTTGTCTCTTTATTCCTCTGCATAGAGGCTGCCTGACCTACTGAGTTCCTCCCGCCTTTTGTGTGCGTTATCCTCGATTTCCAGCATCTGCACAACCTCTTGTGATTTTTACATCTGTTTTATGATTTGCCAAAAAACTTACCTTGCCGATAATAATTATATGAATTATTTATATGTTTCTGCAATAAGGAGCTCTCCTGAACTATTCAATGACAGTCAAATGATATTGATGTAGAATGAATAAAGTTCAGATCAAGTCCCCCCTGCAGCTGTTTCCTCTCACTGCTCTCATGCCCTTGTGACATTTACAGAAACTGGATTTGAAACAAAAGAAAAAAATATATTCTCACAACAGTAATCAACAAAATTACTCAAAGGACAACCTCTCATTTGGTTAATTAACAGTAGCTTTGAATTTTCTGGGCTCTTTGCCCAGTGCTGTAGCATGCAACAGCAATGACCCTTAGTATAAATAAAAATGACGAATACATCAAAATAAAACAAATGTACCATTAAGATAATCTGCTTCTGGGCTGCATTATATAAAATACTTCAAAGCCAAACATTTCTGCTTCTGATAAGAGAGAGGCGACATTTTTTTAAAACTGTGTTAATGATGAGGTAGTAAAATAGATGTATTCTCAGATTGACCTTTATCTCAGGAAAGGTCTTGTGTAATTTGTGATCTTTACTCAAGGTCACGAGTGATCAGGTGTTCACATTTAACTCTTTATTCTTGAATATAACAACCACAAGAATATGGAGTTTAATTTTATCTGCATGCTCCAACTTACTTCCACCCTCATGAACTCAGTCCCTTGCTCCTCTCATCAAAGTAATGCTATGGTAAGGGTGGATGGAGCCAGTCTCTGTGGCCTCTGCACTCGAGTGATCTCTCTCTTCCTCTCTCGATGCAGTGGTGGTGGGGAGAGACTGCTGGTTCTCGAGTCGGGTGAGCTTGAATAAGCAACGCCGCAGACTGTAACGCTGAAACAGCCACCTGTTGGTCTTCCCTCTTGCTGTGGAAGGGATGATTAACTCTCTCTCCCTCATTAGTGAGAAAGACAGAGAACCTGTGGCACGTCCAAATGCTGGGTTATGGACTGTAGTTATAGACTCGTGTTCATGGTCTCCTTGGCGATTTGCTATTGCTTGCATGGTGGGTGGTGGGGGGGGGGCTGATGCCTCCTGCTGAAACAAATGGGTTTTTGCGGAGAGGGGAGGCGAATGCTTTGCTATTGCTTGTGTGTGAGGGGGGAGAGATGGCTTTGGGGTTCTAGCATTTTTCTGTTTGTGGCTGTCTGCAAGGAGTAAGAACTTCAGGTTATATATTGTATACATTCTCTGATATTAAAAGGAACCATTGAATCATTGAAGTCATACATAAAGCTGACATTGGCTCCTTTGGGACCTTAGAAATAACCTTAAGAATAAAAACATTACTGCACATAACTGCTGGTGCCAAGACAGAAAACCCACCCTTCTACTTAGCCCTTTCTACCAAGGCCAATCGACATGATAAAAGCACAATGAACAGTCAGCTCCATCATGGGCACTAGCCACCCCAGTATTGAGAACATGTTTAAAAGGCGATGCCTCATCCATCATTAAGTACCCTCATTACTCAGGACATGCCTTCTTCTCATTGCTACCATCAAGGAGGAGGGACAGAAGCACTGACCCTTTAAGGTGTGTGGGTGTGCGGCCACACAATGCACCCACGCAGATAACCTTTGTTGCCGCACAGTTGGAATTTTCTTTTGTATAATGTTTCATTAAAATGCCGCGCAGTTTTCAGCCCGGGTAAACATTTCCTGCTCCGAGTAATGGTTGGTCTGCGCAGCTGTAAACAAAAATAGAGGGAATGTTGTACAGGAACCTGAAGACACACACTCAGCATTTTATGTACAGCTTCTTCCTTTCTGCCATCACATTGCTGAATGAACAATGAATCCATGTACACTCCCTCGCTTTTTTTGCTCTCTGTTTGCACTAATTTAATTTAATGTATATATAATATATAAAATTCTAATTTATAGACTTTTATTATGCATTGCACTTCACTGCTGTTGCAGAACAACAAATTTCATGACATTCTGTTTACTAAACCTGATTCTGATTGTATTAACATGTAATTCATTTATACTACCGCTAGGTGGCACAAGTGGACTTTAACAAATAGGAACATTTTCTATGTTTCCAAGGCTCAAGCTAATTCTTTAAGTTCAAAGAGTGTTGAAAGGATTATAAAAAATGTGCTTCTGAAGAACTGTATGCTAAATGTTACATTAAATGTTTGTCCTTTCTAGAAAAATATTTTACAACCACTTTCAGTGAAATGAATATTTTCATACCCATTTGCACTGCTGAATGTAACAGTATGAGAATCCACATTGATTGCTCAAAATAACTTACTGCTTTACTCTCCATTTTCTAAACACAGATATTTATAGGGAGGCTTTGCATCATTAACCTTGTCTTTAGAACAGTAACGGATTTCTTCTAGAACATTGTTGCTGTATTTTCAATGAATTATGTATCACTAGAAAGATTGCTGCCCCGATATGAACCTCTTAAAATCCTCCTACTTGCAAACGTTCCTTTTCCTTCACCCAATCAACCTCAGCTTGATCCTAACGTCCTCCATTTCAGCACTTTAACCTGTGGATATGGTCTATCTTTTTCCAGAACGATTAAAATCTAATAGAATTCTAATCACTGGACCCAATGTGGAATATAATCGCCATTTCAATTACTTGACCTACGTCGTTCCTGAGGAGGAGGTTCAGTAATTTTTCTTCCTGACCAGTTCCCTCTAAATATTGCATGAGGAAACTGGCTTAGTGACTTCTGAGTTCAGACCTTTTGAGTTCCAAGTTCTGACATTGTAATCTCCTTTACTCTACTATTCTTAAAATTCTCTGCAATTTCTCGACACATCTGCTCCTCAAGTTCCCACTGATGACAGGGTGTCTATAATACTTACCAGAGAGACTATCACCTTCTTATTTCTGAATTCTACTTAAATGGCCTTGATAGATGATCCCTCAAGAGTGTCCTCATAAAGCATTACTGTTGTGTCCGCTCTTATCAAAAAGACAACAACTTATCCATTCTTACTTGCTCCTCTGTCACATCTGAAATATTGGTAACCTAGAACACTGAGCTGCCAGAACTGACCCTTCTCTCATCCACAATATCCCAGTCCCTAGAGGAAATCTACACCCTTAGTTCTTCTACCTAACTGCTAAGATAGGTGCATTGAAATAGATGCAATTTAAAACAGTAGCTCTACCTGTTCTCATGGCTACCTTCAGAAGAAAACCGAATCAAATTTGTGACATACAATTTCTCATGCACATCACTCATCAGCTTTTTATTGTCATGAGTTGTCTCCCTAAGCACCTCTTGCTGCTTATCAATGGTCTTTCCCATTAATCTATCTGCTGTCCAATTTAGCCAACTCTTTTCTCATTCCATTGAGATATCTCTTATTGAAGTTAAACAGCTGCTTTTTCCTCAAATTTCTTGCTCTTACATTGAATACAGAATTCAATTATACGGTCATCACTTCCTAAGGTATGTTTTATCTGAGGTCACTTGTTAAATTTACCACAGTCCTCATTACCAGATCCAAGATAGCCTGTTTCCTGGGCATAGGAAACAAATCCCAATGCGCTCTATGAATTAATTCTCAGAGCCTTCTGTCTTGATCCACATGAAGATTAAATCCTCCCTTAGTAGTGGACTACTCTTTATTCATGCCCCAGTTATTAGCTGATTTATACTCTTTTCTACAATATGACCACTGTAATCATTGCTTAATTATAATCCTGTTAGAATGCTGGGGCATGCTTTGAAATATAATGAGCCATAAAATTGGACCTAATTATTTTATCTTAAAAGGGCAGACATTCAAAATCTCTGAAACAAATGCCATCCTTAATTCAGCACTTTGGAGAAATTGTGCAAAGATCACTTTTTCATAATTTTTAAGGTAATAAGTTAATTTTAAAATTAAAATTGTTCCGGAGAGGGCTGATTATTTCATATAGAATGTAGACCTGTAGTGACCACTCTGGAGATCAATGTCTTTGGAACATGTATAAGGAAATAAGAATTTGCATGTTCACGACCTCATGCCTGTCAGTTGGACTTCAGCTCACAACCTGCTGATGAGAGGTGAGAATGAGCCAAATATTGGCAGACCTGCAGAGTCCCCAACTTGCAACTCACTGAATTAAGATCTGCAGCGGCTCGTTTTATCAGATTCTTGACTGTCATGAGATACCTCACCCACAGTGACATGAATCAGAAAATGCAGAGGAGCATCTCAGCAGTTTCCTTCATGCCCACTCATGGTAGCTTCCAGGTGGAGAAGGGCAGAGGATTAACACCAGTGTTCTTGAGTGACTCTGAACTTTTCCACAGAGTGTCACGAAGTTGAAATTGCAAGGGAACTTGGGAGAGGATTTGAAATGTAATATTTTCCAGTTCAAGTTTTCAATTATTCTACTTAATCCATACAGTCTAATTCATATACAATTGTACATAAGAGTCAGCAGCTGACACAAAACTCAATCAGAAGCAACGCTTCCACTTGTCTTTTATGTACATATCACAAAACTCTTAGATTAGTTTTTAGGCTGGGCACTATAATGTCAGTGACTTGAGTTTAATGACCACTTTATTCACACTCCTCTGTGGAAATTTGAGATTATTTTTATTTTACTCTAATTTACTGTGGCACTTTTTAAGGGTATCATGCCTCAATGCAATTTGAATAATCATATTTGCTTTCAATAAATTAGTCCACTGATTGAATGTTAGACAGCTACATTGGCAGTTTATCACTCACTGAAACTTGTCAATCTAACTTTGTTCTGCATGATGTATGATAATTGTAATCTCCTATCTAGATATTGTTTGCATTTGGAAGAATGACAAAGGAGTAGGGAAAGAGTGAAATTTTGAACATTTCCTATTTCTAATATTCTTGAAGTATAGAGTGGAAGAAAATAGTACTGGCAAAAACAAGATGAATTCTTATTGCATTGTCCTGTTTTAAAACCTAACGGAAGGTGATGGCCCATTTTAAACAAGTAGGTCAATTTTTTTTAGAACATAGAACATAGAATAGTACAGCACAGTACAGGCCCTTCGGCCCACAATGTTGTGCTGACCCCTAAACCCTGTCTCCCATATAACCCCCCACCTTAAATTCCTCCATATACCTGTCTAGTAGTCTCTTAGATTTCACTAGTGTATCTGCCTCCACCACTGACTCAGGGAGTGCATTCCACGCACCAACCACTCTCTGAGTAAAAAACCTTCCTGTAATAATCCCCTTGAACTTCCCACCCCTTCCTTAAAGCCATGTCCTCTTGTATTGAGCAGTAGTGCCCTGGGGAAGAGGTGCTGGCTGTCCACTCTATCTATTCCTCTTAATGTCTTGTACACCTCTATCATGTCTCTTCTCATCCTGCTTCTCTCCAGAAACTAAAGCCCTAGCTCCCTTAGTCTCTAATCATAATCCAAACTCTCTAAACCAGGCGGCAACCTGGTAAATCTCCTCCGTACCCCTTCCAATGCTTCCACATCCTTCCTATAGTGAGGCATCTGGGGTGTCAGGGAGGGGTAGCGCCTCTGGTGGGGGAACATGCCACGTCATTTTTAAGGCAGTTAGTCCACCTTTGGTCCCCACCTGGAACTCAGCTCTCACCTGTGACTCGCCGTAGCTGTTTGCATGCGACAGCGGCCACACCCCGGGCAACGGCTTCAACAAGCCGGCTAAACCAGATGAGGGTAGCCGACGGGTCTCAAACCCTCAGTGAGATAGGGAGTTGTCTATCCCAGTATGTGAAGACAGACTCTGGCGGATTGAGCGGACGAGACCTATGGAAGGTCCAACGGTCAAGAAGGCGGTCTCTGCAAGTGTTGTGGAATGTGCAGAGCAGGACAAGACACAGAAGACGTCCTGGTGATCCACTGTGCCTAGTCCCATCTCCAGCCGTCTCGACTCTGTCTTGCCACTGGATCCAGATGGGAATTGGGAAGAGAGAGTGAGGCTGTCGCTGTGCAACTCCCCCTCACTTAAATCCAAAACATGTGCTAGTCTCGACACCATCATTATGGTGTCGAGGTCCTCATCAACATTGACGACGGATGAACACAATAATGAGGTGACCAGAACTGGACACCGTACTCCAAGTGTGGCCTAACCAGAGTTTTATAGAGCTGTATCATTACCTCACCATACTTAAATTCTATCCCTAGACTCATGAAAGCTAACACCCCAAAAGCTTTCTTAACTATCCTATCTACCTGTGAGGCAACTTTCAAGGATCTGTGGACATGTACCCCGAGATCCCTCTGCTCCTCCACACTACCAAGTATCCTACCATTTACTTTGTACTCTGCCTTGGAGTTTGTCCTTCCAAAGTGTACCACCTCACCCTTCTCCGGGTTGAAATCCATCTGCCACTTCTCAGCCCACTTCTGCATCCTATCAATGTCTCTCTGCAATCTTCGACAATCCTCTACACTATCCACAACACCACTGACCTTTGTGTCGTCTACAAACTTGCCAACCCACCCTTCTACCCCGACATCCAGGTCGTTAATAAAAATCACGAAAAGTAGAGGTCCCAGAACCGATCCTTGTGGGACACCACTAGTCACAATCCTCCAATCTGAACGTACTCCCTCCACCACGACCCTCTGCCTTCTGCAGGCAAGCCAATTCTGAATCCACCTGGCCAAACTTCCCTGGATCCCATGCCCTCTGACTTTCTGAATAAGCCTACTGTGTGGAACCTTGTCAAATGCCTTACTAAAATCCATGTAGATCACATCCACTACACTACCTTCATCTATATGCCTGGTCACCTCCTCAAAGAACTCTATCAGGCTTGTTAGACACACTCTGCCCTTCATAAAGCCATGCTGACTGTCCCTGATCAGACCATGATTCTCTAAATGCCTATAGATCCTATCTCTAAGAATCTTTTCCAACAGCTTTTCCACCACAGACGCAAGGCTCACTGGTCTATAATTACCCGGACTATCCCTACTACCTTTTTTGAACAAGGGGACAACATTTGCCTCCCTCCAATCCTCCGGCACCATTCCCCTAGACAACGAAGACATAAAGATCCTAGCCAGAGGCTCAGCAATCTCTTCCCTCGCCTCATGGAGCAGCCTGGGGAATATTCCGTCAGGCCCCGGGGACTTATCCATCCTAATATAGTTTAGTAACTCCAACACCTCCTCTGCCTTAATATCAACATGCTCCAGAACATCAACCTCACTCATATTGTCCTCACCGTCATCAGGTTCCTTCTCATTGGTGAATAACAAATTGAAGTATTCATTGAGGACCTCGCTCACTTCCACAGCCTCCAGGCACATCTTCCCACCTTTATCTCTACCTTCACTCCTGTCATCCTTTTTTTCTTCACATAATTGAAGAATGCCTTGGGGTTTTCCTATATCCTACTCGCCAAGGCCTTCGACACTGAAAGTAAGCATGCAGGTACTGCAGGCAGTGAAGAAAGCTATTGGCACGTTGGCCTTCATAACAAGGGGAATTGAGTATAGGAGCAAAGAGGTCCGTCTGCAGTTGTACAGGGCCCTGGTAGATCACACCTGGAGTATTGTGTACAGTTTTGGTCTCCAAATTTGAGGAAGGACATTCTTGCTATCGAGGGAGTGCAGCGGAGGTTCACGAGGTTAATTCCCGGGATGGCGAGACTGGCATATGTTGAAAGATTGGAGTGACTGGGCTTGTATATACTGGAATTTAGAAGGATGAGAGGGGACCTGATTGAAACATATAAGATTATTAAGGGATTGGACACGCTAGAGGCAGAAAACATGTTCCCGATGTTGGGGGAGTCCAAAACCAGAGGCCACAATTTAACAATAAGGGATAGGCCATTTAGAACGGAGTTGAGGAAAAACTTTTTCACCCAGAGAGTTGTGGATCTGTGGAATGCTCTGCCTCAGAAGGCAGTGGAGACCAATTCTCTGGATGCATTCTAGAAAGAGTTAGATAGAGCTCTTAATGATAGTGGAGTCAAGGGATATGGGGAGAAGGCAGGAATGGGGTACTGATTGTGGATGGTCAGCCATGATCACAGTCAATGGTGGTACTGGCTTGAAGGGCCGAATGGCCTACTCCTGCACCTATTGTCTATTGTCTATTGTCTATATCCTTCTCATGCCCCCTTCTTGCTCTCCTCAGCCCCTTCTTAAGCTCCTTTCTTGCTACCCTATATTCCTCAATAGACCCATCTGATCTTTGCTTCCTAAACCTCATGTATGCTGCCTTCTTCCACCTGACTAGACAATAGGTGCAGGAGTAGGCCATTCGGTCCTTCAAGCCAGCACCGCCATTCACTGTGATCATGGCTGATCATCCACAATCAATATTCAGTTCCTACCTTATCCCCATAACCTTTGATTCCGCTATCTTTAAGAGCTCTATCCATCTCTTTCTTGAAAACATCCAGAGACTTGGCCTCCACAACCTTCTGGGGCAGAGCATTCCATATATCCACCACTCTCTGGGTGAAAAAGTTTTTCCTCAACTCCGTTCTAAATGGTCTACCCCTTATTCTTAAACTGTGGTTCTGGACTCACCCATCAGCGGGAACATGCTTCCTGCCTCCAGCGTGTCCAATCCCTTGATAATCTTATATGTTTCAATAAGATCCCCTCTCAGCCTTCTAAATTCCAGAGTATACAAGCCCAGTCGCTCCAATCTTTCGACACATTAGGGCGCCATCCCGGGAATTAACCTTGTGAACCTACGCTGCACTCCCTCAATAGCAAGAATGTCCTTCCTCAAATTTGGAGACCAAAACTGCACACAGTACTCCAGGTGTGGTCTCACCAGGACCCTGTACAGCTGCAGAAAGACTTCTTTGCTCTTATACTCAATTCCCCTTTTTATGAAAGCCAGCATGCCATTAGCTTTCTTCACTGCCTGCTGTACTTGCATGTTTGCTTTCAGTGACTGATGTACAAGAACACCTAGATTTTGTTGTACTTCCCCTTTTCCTAACTTGACTCCATTTAGATAATAATCTGCCTTCCTGTTCTTACCACCAAAGTGGATAACCTCACATTTATCCACATTAAACTGCATCTGCCATGCATCTGCCCACTCACCCAGCCTGTCCAAGTCACCCTGTATTCTCATAACATCCTCCTCATATTTCACACTGCCACCCAGCTTTGTGTCATTGGCAAATTTGCTAATATTACTTTTAATTCCCTCATCTAAATCATTAATATATATTGTAAACAGCTGCGGTCCCAGCACTGAACCCTGTGGTACCCCACTGGTCACCGCCTGCCATTCCGAAAGGGACCCGTTAATCCCTACTCTTTGTTTTCTGTCAGCCAGCCAATTTTCAATCCATGTCAGTACTCTGCCCCCAATACCATGTGCCCTAATTTTGCCCACTAATCTCCTGTATGAGACTTTATCAAAGGCTTTCTGAAAGTCCAGGTTCACTACATCCACTGGTTCTCCCTTGTCCATTTTCATAGTTACATCCTCAAAAAATTCCAGAAGATTAGTCAACCATGATTTTCCCCTTCGTAAATCCATGCTGACTCGAACCGATCCTGTTACTGCTATCCAGATGTGTCGTAATTTCATCTTTTATAATTGACTCCAGCATCTTTCCCACCACCGACATCAGGCTAACCGGTCTATAATTCCCTGTTTTCTCTCTTCCTCCCTTCTTGAAGAGAGGGACAACATTAGCCACCCTCCGATCCACAGGAACTGATCCTGAATCTACAGAACATTGGAAAATGATTACCAACGCATCCATGATTTCTAAAGCCACCTCCTTAAGTACCCTGGGATGCAGACCATCAGGTCCCAGGGACTTATCAGCCTTCAGACCCAACAGTCTATCCAACACCATTTCCTGCCTAATATAAATTTCCTTCAGTTCATCCATTACCCTAGGTCCTTTGGCCACTATTATATCTGGGAGATTGTTTGTGTCTTCCCTAGTGAAGACAGATCCAAAGTACCTGTTCAACTCGTCTGCCATTTTCTTGTTCCCCATAATAAATTCACCCGTTTCTGTCTTCAAGGACCCAATTTTGGTCTTAACTATTTTTTTCCATTTCACATACCTAAAGAAGCTTTTATTATCCTCCTTTATATTCTTGGCTAGGTTACCTTCGTACGTCATTTTTTCCTCCATGTATTGCCCTTTTAGTTACCTTCTGTTGCTCTTTAAAAGTTTCCCAATTCTCTGGCTTCCCACTCGTCTTTGTTATGTTATACTTCTTCTCTTTTATTTTTATACTGTCCATTACTTCCCTTGTTAGCCACGGCCTCCCCTTACTCCACTTACGATCTTTCTTCCTCTTTAGAATGAACTGATCCTGCACCTTCCGCATTAAACACTTGTCATTGCTGTTCCACTGTCATCCCTGCTAGGATATTGTTGCATTGAACTTTGGCCAGCTCCTCCCTCATAGCACCATAGTTCCCTTTGTTCAACTGTAATACTGACACTTCCGAGTTTCCCTTCTCCCTCTCAAATTGTAGATTAAAACTTACCATATTATGGTCACTACCTCCTAATGGCTTCTTTACCTCAAGGTCCCTGATCTAATCCGGTTCATTCCACTAGATTTCCACCTCACTTGTCACCCATGGTTCCTTCACCCTACCATTCTTTATCTTTCTCACTGGGACAAATTTATCCCTTACATCCTGCGAGAGATCCTTAAACATCGACCATATGTCCACAGTACATTTCCCTGTAAAAGCATCATCACAATTCACACCTGCAAGTTCGAGCCTTATAGTCTCATAATTTGTCCTTCTCCAGTTAAAAATTTTCCTGTCCTCTCTGATTCTATCCTTTTCCATGATAATGGTAAAGGCCAGGGACCGGTGGTCTCTGTCCCCCAGATGCTCACCCACTGAGAGATCTGTGACTTGACCCGGTTCGTTACCTATTACTAGATCTAGTATTGCATTCCCCCTGGTCAACCTGTCCACATACTGTAACAGGAATCCGTCCTGGACACACTTAACAAACTCTGCCCCGTCTAAACCCTTGGAACTAATCAGGTGCTAATCAATATTAGGGAAGTTAAAGTCACCCAAGATAACAACCCTGTTATTTTTGCACCTTTCCAAAATCTGCCTCCCAATCTGCTCCTCTGTATCTCTGCTGCTACCAGGGGGCCTATAGAATACTCCCAATAGAGTAACTGCTCCCTTCCTGTTCCTGACTTCCACCCATACTGACTCAAAAGAGAATCCTGATACATTACCCACCCTTTCTGTAGCTGTAATAGTATCCCTGACCAGTAATGCCACCCCTCCTCCCCTTTCCCCCCTCTCTATCCCTCTTAAAACACTGAAACCCAGGAATATTGAGAATCCATTCCTGCCCTGGTGCCAGCCAAGTCTCTGTAATGGCCACTACATCATAATTTCATGTATGTATCCAAGCTCTCAGTTCATCACCTTTGTTCCTGATGCTTCTTGCATTGAAGTACACGCACTTTAGCCCTTCTACCTTACTACCTTTACACCCTTTATTCTGCTTGTCTTTCCTCAAAGCCTCTTTATATGTTAGATCTGGCTTTACCCCATGCACTTCTTCCGCTCCTCTATCGCTCCGGGTTCCATCCCCCTTGCAAATTAGTTTAAACCCTCCCAAACAATGCTAGCAAACCTACCTGCAAGGATATTGCTCCCCCTCGAGTTCAGGTGCGACCCATCCAACCTGTACAGGTCCCACCTTCCCCAGAAGAGATCCCAATGATCCAAAAATCTTAAACCCTGCCCCCTGTGCCAACTCCTCAGCCACGCATTCAACTGCCATCTCCTCCAATTCCTGGCACCTACCAGCCTTCTCCTTCCCTCTCTCCCCCCACCTTCTTTGTAGGGCCCCTGCCTCCTCCCTCTTCAGTCCTGACGAAGGGTCTCGGCCCGAAACGTTGACTGTTTGTTTCCATGGATGCTGCCTGACTTGCTGAGTTCCTCCAGCGTTTTGTGCGTGTTCCTCCAATTCTTACCATCACTATCATGTAGCACTGGCAGCAATCCTGAGAGCGCCACACTTGAGGTCCTGTTCTTCAGCCTTCTGCCTAGTTCCCGAAACCCACACTTCAGGACCTCATCCCCCTTCCTGCCTATGTCGTCAGTACCAGCATGTATCATGACTTCTGGTTGCTTTCCCTCTCGTACCAGGATGTCGTGCACCCGGTCAGAGACATCCCAGACTTTGGTACGCGGGAGGTTTTTTGAATGAAGGAACCATTTTATTGCATTAAGCAAGCAACCACCAGCTAGTAACATTAATTTTTAACTTAATGTGCTCTATTAATTGGATCTAAATTGTATATTTTCCTTTAGTATGAAAAGTCCTGGGTGTATATTTCATTCATGCATCAAGGAAAACATAAAAGCGTGTGAAACATACCTCACTCTAACAGTTTCATGGAACTGATAATTGGATACTCAAGTAGAACTGACTGATTCTCTGCACTCTGTCATACTTGGCTTATTATGTTCATTCCTTGGAACCGGAATACCCAGAATTTGATACTAATTCACAGTTATTTTGGATATTGCGGGCATATAAAAACTGTTTTAAAAATTGTTAAAAGTTGTAGAACATAACTGTTCTGGTTCCTCAATAAGGGGATTCAGTTGTCCAAGCCACATATAGAAAGGAAAGGGAGGAAAGGGCTGAAATGCCAATGTATTTTACTGTTGTTGCATGAACAAAGTCAACCAGAGAGAAGTAGCTGATAGATATGAAATAGTCTCTTTATTTTACAAAATGAGAAACTGTGGGCATCCTGTTGAGATGCTTTTAAGGAAGAGGTCTGCTTTACCCAATATTACGTGACATTTTATATATGAAAGATCAAAGGACAATTCTATATTTACAATGAATCTACAATGCTTCCTTTGAATTTAGCATAACTTTCATACCTCCTTCACACCCACACTACAGACAATCCAATTAATTTTAAATCGGCAATGTCAGGTCTTCAAATTAACTGTGGTTCATGGCTCTTAGGCACCTATTGTCCAGAGCTGCATTTTACATTTAATCTACAGTGCATATTCAGATCTGAAGATAATATTTTGGCTGAAGTTAATATTTTGCTATACACCCTAAATCCAGAATGTGCTCTAACATTCATCATCTCTGAATATCCTTAGAGTCAAAGAGATACATTTATATTGTTGCTTTTGTAAAATAGGCAAAAAAGCAGCCAACTTGCAATATACGAGATTGCAGAAATTGAACTACAATGGTGAGCAAACAGTGTTTTTCAGTTATGTTGGCTTAGATACAAATATCATTTAGGGCGCTGGAGATGGGTCCTGCGTGGGAGGCTGGTCAAGAAGGTTCAGTCAGTTAGCATTCAGGATGAGGTAGTAAACTGGATTAGACATTGGCTTTGTGGGAGAAGTCAGAGAGTGGTAGTAGATGGTTGCCTCTCTGACTGGAGGTCTGTGACTAGTGGAGTGTCACAGAGATTGGTCCTGGGTTCTTTGTTGTTAGTGATCTATATCAATGATCTGGATTATAATATTTGGATCAGCAAATTTGCAGATGACATTAAGACTGGGGGTGTAGTGGACAATGAGGAAGGCCACTTGCAGAGGGATCTGCATCAGCTGGAAAAATGGGCTAAAAATTGACAGATGGAGTTTAATGCAGACAAGTGTGAGATTTTGCACTTTGGTAGGACCAACCATAGTGAATGGTAGGACACTGAGAAGTGTGTGGTAGAACAAAGGGATCTGGGAATACAGGTACATGATTGGTTGAAAGAGGTGTCACACATAGATAGGGTCTTAAAGAAATCTTTTAGCACATTGGTCTTCCTAAATCAATGTATTGAGTACAGAAATGGGATGTTTGGTTGAACTTGTATGAGATGTTGGTGAGGCCCAAGTTGGAGTATTGTGTGAGGTTTTGGTCACCTATCTACAGGAAAGATGTAAGTAAGGTTGAAAGAGTCCAGGGAAAATTTACAAGGATGTTGCTGGGTCTGGAGGGCCTGAATTGTAAGGAAAGATTGAAGTTTGGGACTGTATTCTTTAGAATGCAGAATATTGAGAGGAGATTTGATAGATGTAAACACAGTTATGATGGGTATAGATAGGGTAAATACAAGCAGGCTTTTTCCACTGAGGTTAGGTGGGACTACACCCAGAAGTCATGGGTTAAGGGTGAAAGATAAGAAGTTGGGAAAATGTGGGGAAACTTCTTCACTGAGAAGGTCATGAGAGTGTGGAATGAGCTGCCAGCACAAGTGGTCCATGCGAGCTTGATTTCAACATTTAAGAGAAGCTTGGATAGCTACATTAGTAGGAGGGGTATGGAGGACTATGGTCCTGGTGCAGGTCATTGGGAGTAGGCAATTTAAATGGTTTTGGCATGGACTGAATGGGCCAAAAGGCCTGTTTCTGTGCTGTACTTCTCTATGACTCCATGTCTCTATAGATATCCTGATTTTTTTTTCAAAGTAACGTTGAAGATTCTTTAATAACCGCATCAGAAAACTAGTAGGGCTAGCATTACTATTTCATTCATGACACAAAGAGCTCTGACAACTCAACATCTCCTTTGCATTGCACATTTCTGTTTCTGGTGGGATTGGAATGCCTACCATAAAATACTGTCACAGGAGAACAATTGAACCATGGCTGGCACGTTGACTGCCTAAAACCTTGAAGGTTCAAAGGTTTATTTTATTATCAAAGTACATATGGAGAATACAACTCTGAGATTTGTCTTCTCCATATAGCCACGGATTGCAGAAAACCATATAGTAGTTGGAAAAAAGACATCAATCCCTCCCAACCCTGCCTGAAAAGTAAAAGTAATAAAAACTCGCAAACCCCAAACACCCCCAACCCCTCCTTCACACAAAAACTAACACATCACCAAAACTCCTAGCCCGCCAATCTGCAACAAGAAAGAGACCAATATGAAGTATAGTTAGTTTGTATCACAGTCCAATCCATAAACCTCAGAATTTCGATAATTTCTCTGAGAGCATCGGGAGGCAACGGTCCTCCCGAGGGCGTCGACTGGAACCAATGGCCCCTTCTCTTCGAGCATCCAGAATCTGAAACTCACCTACACTGTATTTTGTCCTCATATTTTTGAATTTGCAGTATCTGGATCATGTGCGGCAAAACTGTTAGATGAGGATCAAGGATCAACTTTATTCACCATATACATTTACATTAATCAGGAATTAGGCATGGCATGGAACATAAAACAACAGGATTCAAATTTTATAAAGAATAAGGAATGATATAAAAAATAAAGTTAGAGATTATAAGGAGGATGCCTTTTCCCTAGGGTAGGGAAGTCCAAAACTAGGGTCATAGGTTAAGGGTGTGTCACCCTCAGGTTCTCTGGCCCCACCAAACATATGAGATTGAAGTGCAAAACCTCCCATTTGTATGAATGCTGTGTGATGTGCTATCCTGTTACAAATCAGTACCATGAAATAACAAACAGTACACCATATACAATTAAACGATTCCGCTTTAAAATTCTTAATTCAACTAAGGGGTTAGTCTCCCTGGCTATCCATCCCATAGGATGATGATGGTTCCTTTCAGTCAGTTAGTGGGGTTTGATATGTGCGTCCTGGAGTGGCTGTACAGGCCGATCCTTGACGGGCACTGCTTGCCACATACTGGGCAGGTGAGGCCTGGAGGGGCAGCAGGGGCAGAAGCTCTGCTGTGGCGCTTCCTGTGCCTTTCCTCTGCTGCCTCGTTGAGCTTGTTCTCAGCAGCGTCCACACTTTTTCTGATGGCATCCCTCCAGTGTGAGCGATCTTGAGCCGGATCCTCCCATGTTGATGGGGCAATATCAGCTTTCTTGAGGCTCCTGTGCAGAACATCCTTGTACTGTAGTCGCTGGCCTCCTCATTTTCCGGTACCACTGGACAGTTGACCGTACAAGATGCCCTTGGGCAGTCTTCCATCAGGCATTCTGACAACATGTCCTGCCCAGCACAGTTGGGCTGACATCACCAAGGGTGAAACTGCTGGCATTCCGGCTTGAGAGAGGACCTTGGTATTGGAGACCTTGTCTTGCCAGGTGATCTTCATCAGAGAACGTAGGTGATGCTGTTGCAGTTGGTCAAGCTGGCGTAAGTGTCTCTGATATGGGCACCATATCTCACATTGGTATAACAAGGTTAATATGACAATGGCCCTGTATATCTTGCACTTGGTGGCCAACCTGATGTTCTGTGACCAGACTCAATCTTTCAGCTGACCAAAGGCAAAGCAGGCTTTTCTGGTTCTTGGCTCAATCTCCACATCCGGAGAAGCTAAGGATGTTATTATGCTGCCCAGGTAGCCAAGTTTGTTGACAGCATTGAGACGAGTGTCATCAATGAGGACAGTTGGTTCTTTGTAGCTTGAGTCAGAAGCCGGTTAGTACAAAACTTCTGTCTTTTTCAGGCTGATTTCAGTCCGAAGCTTTTGGCTGCACTGGCAAAGCGATTGGTGATCTCCTGGAAGTCTTTGAGAGAGTGGGAAACCAATGTACAGTCAGCAGCAAACTGTAGCTCATGTGCCACAATTATTTTTGCTCTCAGTCTTGCGAGGTTCAGGAACCCGTCATGAGCCCTCATTTGTAGGAAGACCCCTGACTTCAGGTCTGATGTGGCATCCTGAAGAACAGCAGCAAGGAATAGTCCAAACAGAGCAGGAGCCAGAACACAACCCTGTTGTACGCTGTTGCTAATGGAAAATGGGTCTGACAACTCACCACACATGTTGGTGCAGCCTTCCATGCCTTCATGGAACTGACGGATGATGTTGGTTAGGTGTGGGGGGCAACCGAATTTTGGTAGGAGCTTTTACAGGCCATCTCTACCAACAGTGTCAAACATTTTGGTTAGATCAACAAATATGACATAGAGACTTCTCTGCTGCTCAACACACTTCTCTTGGAGCTGCCTCAGTGAAAAGATCATGTCCACTGTACTACAGCCTGTTTGAAAACCACACTGGCTTTCTGGAAGGATGTTGGACACCAAGCATCTAAGGATGATCTTCACGAGGCATTTTCCTGCAACTGACAGAAGAGAGATGCCATGGTAATTGCTGCAGTCTCTCTTGTCTCCCTTGTTCTTGTAGATGGTCATGATTGATGCATCTTTGAAGTCTTGTGGTAGTTCTGCAACTCCCCACAACTTTGTTAACAGCTAGTACAAGCACAATGTCAGTGTGTGACCACCATACTGGTAGATCTCAGCAGCGATACCGTCAGGCCCTGGTGCTTTGTTGGGTTTTAGCTGTTTGATGGCTTTGATGACCTTGTGAAGAGTAGGGGGAGCATCTAGCTCAAACAGTATGGGTCGAGGGTGTACTCTGCCCGGTGCTTCATTGGTGATGGTTCCTGGTCTATTCAGCAGCTCGTGGAAGTGTTCTTGCCATCTTTTCATTTGCTCTGACTTCTCAGTGAAGATGGATGTATTGTCCTTGCTCAGGAGTTGTAAGGTGCCTTGTTTTGATGGACCATACGCAACCTTGATTGCTTCATAGAAGCTTCTTGAGTCATTACAGTCAGTAAAGGCTTGTAACTCTTTGGCTTTGTTCGCCCACCACTGGTCTACAGGGTTAGTAAAGTAAGACAAAAAGAAAAGGGCCCATTTTAATGAAACAGTCTAATGTGCACAAGTTGGAGCTCACGGTTTCCCTTCAAGTTCAACATCCCTCATCCCATCTACTGTACTCAATATTTTGATTTGTGAAGGCCAGTATGCTAAAAGTTTTCTTAATGACACTATCAACCTGTGCCACCACATTCAATAGTTATGGACCTGTATTCCCAGATCTCCTTGTTCTACTGAACTCCTCAATGCCCTTCTGTTTACTGCATAAGACCTACACTGGTTGGTCCAACCGAAGTGCAACTTCTCTGCATCAAATTCCATCTGCCATTTTTGGCCCATTTTTCCAGCTGGTGCAGATCCCACTGCAAGCTCTGATAGTCTTCCTCACTGTCTACTATTCCCCCATTCTTGGTGTAATCCACAAATTTGCTGATCCCGTTAACCACATATCATCCAGATCATTAAGTATAAATGACCAACGACAACAGACCCAGCACTGATTCCTGCTGCACTCCACTGGTCACAGACCTCCAATCAGAGAGGCAGTTATCTATTACCACTCTTTGGCTTCTCCTGCAGAGCCAATGTCTAATCTAATTTACTACCTCAGCTTGAATGTCAAGCTACTGTATCTTCCTGACCAACCTCCCATGTGGAATCTTGTCAAATTCCTTGTTAAAGTCCATGTAGGCAACATCCACTTTGCCCTTCATCAACTTTATTGGTAACTTTCTCAAAAACTCTATAAGGATGGTTAGATATAACCTACCATGTACAAAGCCATGTTGACTATCCATAATTAGTCCATGTCTATCAAAATACTCCTATATCTAGTCCCTTAGAATACCTTCCAATAATTTCCCCACTGCTGATATCAGTTTCATTGGCCTATGTTTTCCTGGTTTATATTTAGAGCCTTTCTTAAACAGTGAAGTAACATTATTTATCCTCCAAACCTCAGGTAGCTCACCTCTTGCTAAGGATGATTTAAATTCTAATTATCTCTACTAGGGCCCCTGCAATTTCTTCACTTGCCTCTAACAGGGTCTGAGGGAACACCTTGTAATGCCCTGGGGATCTATTCGCCCTAATTTGCCTCAAGACAGCAAACACCTCCTCCTCTATAATCTGTATAGGGTCCATGACCTTTCTGCTGCTTTGCCTCACTTGCATAGATTCTGTGCCAGACCCCTGAGTAAATAGAGATGCAAAAATACATTTATGATCTCCACCATCTCTTTTAGCTCCAAGCATAGATTACAATTCTGATCTTCTGGAGAATCAATTTTGTCCCTTGCAATCGTTTTACTCTTAACATATCTGTAGAATGCCATAAGATTCTCTTTCACCTTGTCTCCTAGGGCAACCTCATGCCTTTGTTTAGCCCTCCCTACTTATTTCTTAAGTGGTCTCTGACTTTTCTTGTACTCCACAAGCACCTCATTTGTTCCTACCTGCTTATACCTGCTATGTGCCATTTCTTTTCTTAATCAGGGCTTCAATATCTCTTGAAAACCAAGGTTCCATAAACTTGTCACCTTTACTTTTTATTCTGACAGGTACATGCATGTCTTGTACTCTCAAAAATTTTGTTTTTGAAGGCCTCTCACTTACCAAGTACACCTTTGCCAGATCTCCTAACTAACAAATTCCCTATCCCCACAGCTCACCTCTTCTCCCACTTTCCCTTCTGAGTCAAAGAGCCAGGCTCAGTGCCAGAGTCCTGACCATTTTGACTTTCCTCTGCTCTGTCATCCCCCGCCCCAAGTGTGATACCTGTTGTTGAGGGGGATGGCCACAGGGCAACTCTGTACTGGCTGTTTAACCTATTTCCTTTTCCTGACTGTCACCTAGTCTCCTGTGTTCTGCATCTTGGGTGTAACTACTTATCTATATGTCCTGTCATTTACCTCCTTAGCCTCCTGAATAATCTGGAGTTCATCCAGTTCCAGCTCCAACTCTTTAATGTGGCTTGTTAGAAGCTGCAGCTAGATGCACTTCTTGCAGGTGTAGCTATCAGGGATACTGAACGTCTCCCTACCTTCCCACATGCCACAAGAGGAATATTCCACTACCCCGTCCGGCATCCCTACTGTTCAATTATGCAAATATAAAGAAGAAAAACAATAAATAAATTTAGGAAAATAAAGTCTATCTACAGCTGTTTCACTTTCTCTCACAGTAGCCTTTCTGAGCTGAAGCCTCGAAGAGCTAAAGCCTCCAAAAATGGCCCCTCCTAAAATGGCCACTCCATTTTTCTCTGCCTTATTTTAATTTGTTCTTGCCAATCAACTCTGATCGCTAATTGGCCACTGCTCAAATCACAAAACTGATGCGAACCGATGACTTACGTACTCATTTGTGAACATGAGTGAGCTACATCTTCTCGCGCTTTCGATCGCTAATTGGTCGCTGCTCAAATCATGAAGGGAAACTTCTTCACTCAGAGGGTGATGAGAACGTAGAACGAGTTGCCAGTGCAAGTGGTGGGTGTGATTTCAATTAGAAGTTTGGATAGGTACATGGATGGGAGAAGTACGGAGGACTATGGAAGTGGGTGCCAGTTGATGGGCCGAGGCTGATGAAATGGTTCACATGGACTAGATGGGCCAAAGGGCCTGTTGCTTTCTATGACCCTATGACTAATTACAATTGGAACTGAATGACAATGATGTCTAAAAACTTAGTCTATAATACTGTTGGCACATGCCTGTGACAACATTCTGTGTGAGTAAACAATAAGGTGTGATTAATCACCCAAGAAAATATATTACACTCTCACTTAATTTCTGCTGAAGATAAATTTGAGACATTAAAAAATTTATTTTTATCAGAAACAAATCAGCTGTTCAGAAAATTAGGAAGAGTTGAAGCAGCCTGGTATCTGACAAATTGAAGACCACAAATACACTTATGGTCACAATACAACTCCAGGGCAAAATTTTCTGTGTGGATGCCTCTTGCTAAAATCTCTCAGGTGTCCAAGCAAGATGTGTCAGAAATTCATGGGAAAAGATGATAAATCATTTTAATGGGAATCAGGGAAATCAGAAATTTTTAAGAAAATGGGGGTGATATGGGGGACAAGGGTATAGAGTAGGTGTTACATTCTAGTACAAACGTGGTGTGCCTGGTGTTGTTATGAGGGGGAGAGGAGAAATTCAAAGACCAAACTTGAAATTCAGAAGGATGTTTGACAGTTGTGGCAGGGCTTGAGTGCTATCACTTCCTACAAAGCAAAACCAAGGTTTTGTTCCCAGAGTGGGAGGGATTAAAGGAGGATGAGTGGTATTACTAGTCAATGAAAATATTATAGCAGTGCTTCATCAGGACAGGATGGAGAATCCGTTCAGTGTGGTGTTGTGGGTGGAACTGAGAAATAAGAAAGATATGACAACATTCTTACAGACCACTAGACACAGGGGTTTAGAGGAACAAATTTGTAGACAGATTGCAGGCTGTTGCAGGAAACATAAGGTTGTTATAGTGGGTGATTTTAACTTTCCACATAGTGACTGAGACCTTCATGCTGTAAAAGGACTAGATGGGATAGAGTTTGTCAAGTGTGTTCGGGAAAGTTCATGTGATAATTGATTGGCTATTAGGGAATGGGACAGGCCAGGTGACAGAGATTTGCGCAGGAGAACAATCTGCATCTAGTAATCACAATGCCATTAGCTTCAAAGTTAATAGGTCTGATCCCCCAGGTTGAGATTCTAAATGAACAATGAAGTCCAGAATTTGCTGAGGTCCAGACCAGAGGCATTCATGTCTGGAGATCAAGAATGACACCACTGTTCTGGCCATATCAAAGGTGGTGATGAATTAGCATACAGGAGGAAGATTGAAAATTTGGCTGAGCGGTGTCATAACAACAACCTCTCACTCAATGTCAGCAAAACAAAGAAACTGATTGTAGGCACCAGGAGAGGGAAACCAGAGGTACATGAGCTAGTACTTATTGGAGGAGCAGAGGTGGAGAGGGGTCAGTAACTTCAAATTCCTGACTGTCTCTATCTCAGAGGACCTGAGAAGGCAGGTGTTTGGAGTTAAGTGGGATCCGGGATCAGCCATGATGGAATGGTGGGACAGACTTGATGGGCTGAATGGCCTAATTCTGCTCCTATGACTTAAGGTCTTATGGAGATTTGGCATTTCATCAAAAACCTTGATAACTTCTATAGAAGTGTAGCGGAAAGTGTGCTGACTGGCTGCAGTATGGCCTGGTATGGGAACACCAATGTCTTTGAGTGGAAAATCCTACAAAAGGTAATGGATTTGGCCAAGTACATCATGGGTAAATTCCTCCAATCATTAAGCATATCTGCATGAAAAATTGCTGCAGAAAAGTAGCACCCATCAGCAAAGATCCTCACCATCCAGGCCATGCTCTTTTCTCACTGGTGCCAACAAGGTAGAAGGTACAAGTGACTAGGACACACAACACCAGGTTCAAAAACAATTACTACCCCTTAACCAGCAGGCTCTGAACAAAAGGGGATAATGACATACTTTCCAGTTCTGGTGTTCCCACAACCAATGATCTCAATTAATGACTCTTTATTTTGTTATTTCATGCTACCATTATTTATTGCTATTTATTTATTTATATTTGCATTTACACAGTTTGTTGTTCATTGATCCTGTTTACAGTTACTGCTCTGTAGATTCGCTAAGTATGCCCTCAGGGTTTAATGTGATGACAGGTGACCAAGCAGTCTGATTGGCCAATCAAAAATTGAAAAGCTCAGACAAACAAAAAGAGATGTACTATTTGGACAATGGTTGAAAAGGGAGACATGACCCAAGAAGAGAAAACAAAACAAACTTAGGTGTTTTCATTACTGAGACAATGGCCAAGATTGGAGTTGAGGAACCAGATTCTATACTGGGTCACGTCGCTTACTATGCAAAAATCGATCCAGCCTTGTCTTAAGTATATTTACTGAGGTAGCCTCCACTGCTTCACTGGGCAGAGAATTCCACAGATTCACCACTCTCTGGGAAAAGTAGTTTCTCCCCATCTCCATCCTAAATCTACTCCCCCGGATCTTGAGGCTATTTCCCCTAGTTCTAGTCTCACCTACCAGTGGAAACAACTTTCCTGCCTCTACCTTATCTATCCCTTTCATAATTTTATATGTTCCTATAAGATCTCCTCTCATTCTTCTGAATTCCAGCGAGTACAGACCCAGACGACTCAAACTCTTCTCATAGTCTAACCCCTTCATCTCTGGAATCAACCTGGTGAACCTCCTCTGCACCGCCTCCAAAGCCAGTACATCCTTCCTCAAGTAAGGAGACCAGAACTGCACGCAGGTGCGGCCTCACCAGTACCCGGTACAGTTGCAGCATAACCTCCCTGCTCTTAAGTTCAATCCCTCTAGCAATGAAGGCCAACATTCCATTTGCCTTCTTGACAGCCTGTTGCACCTGCAAACCAACCTTTGTGACTCTGTAGGTCATACAGAGTGAGTAATAGGGTGTTCAGGAGTGTGGTACAACAGAGATCTGGGAATACAGATTCGTAATCCATCGAAAGTGGCATCGCAGGTGGATAGAGTTGTAAAGAAACCTTCTTGGCACATTGGGTGTCATAAATCCAAATACTGAGTAAAGGAAATTAGATGTTTTGTTGAAGTTGTATAAGACATTGGTGAGGACTAATTTGGGGTATTATGTGCAGTTTTGATCATCTAACTATAGGGAAGATGTAAACGAGTTTGAAAGAGTACAGACAAAACTTACAAGGGTATTGCTGGGACTGGAGAGCCCGAGTTACAAGGAAAGATTGAACAGGTTAGGACTTTATTCCTTGGACTGTAAAAGATTGAGAGGAGATTTGATAGAGGTATACAAATTTATGAGAGGTATAGATAGGATTATTGTAAGTAGGGTTTTTCCATTGAGGCAGGTTGGGACTACCACTAAAGGTCATGTGTCAAGGGTGAAAGGTGAAAAGTTTAAGGGGAACATGAGGGGAAATTTCTTCACTCAGTGAGTTGTGAGAGTGTGGAACAAGTTGCTGGTGAAAGTGGTGCATGCAGGCTTAATTTTAACGTTTAAGTGACGTTAGGATACATACGTGTATGGTAGGGGTATGGAGGGCTATGGTCCCAGTGCAGTTCGTTGGGAGTAGGCAGTTTAACTCTTTCAGCACGGACCAGATGGACTGAAGGGACTGTTGCTCTGCAGTACTTTTCTATGACTGTATGAGCTCAATGACTTTTATGCTCACTTTGACTGACAAAACATGGAGGCATCTTCAGGAACTCTCACAGTCTCCAATTATCCTGTGATTTCAGTCCCAAGAACTCTACACTCATGTTCCCAGTATTAGTAATTTATTTGTACTTGCACAGTTTGTCTTCTTTTGCACATTTGCTGCTTGCCAGTGTTTTTGTGTAGTTTTTCATTGTGTTGTAATGTATTTTTTGCCTATCATCAATACTTGCAAGAAAATTAATCTATGGTAGTACCTGCAGTGACGTGTATGCACTTTCATAACAAACTTACTTTGAAGTTTAAATTCATGGAAAATATATCAGGCTAGAGTTTTCTTCTATCCCATCATAAACTTGTAAAATCATAGAAATTGTATGGCACAGAGGAGGCTGTGAGGCTCATCACGATGGCTGGTAGAGCTGCTCCATCAATCCCATTCTCACACCCTTTCTCAATTGCTCCAAGATCTAATTTATCCTGAATGCTCACATAATTTCGCTGAAAGCCCTGATCGATTCTGCTTCCATCATCCTGTGGGAAATGAATTCCAGATGATAGTGATAGCCGTGAGTGAAAAAGCTTCTTCTCTAAGTTCAAAAAGTTCAAAGTCAAATTTATTATCTGAGTACATACATGTCACCACATACAACCCCCGAGATTCTTGTTCCTGTGGGCATACTCAACAAATCTATAGAAAAGTAACAGTAAACAGGATCAATGAAAGAGAAAGAGCATAGGAAACAACAAACTGTTGAAATGCAACTATAAATAAATAATGAGAGCATGAAATAACGATAAAGAGTCCTTAAGATTATTAGTTGTGGGTACATCTCAATGGATGAGTGTAATTATCCTCTTTTGTTCAAGAGCATGGTGGTTGAGGGATAGTAGCTATTCTTGAACCTCTTTTGTATCTTCTGCGTCATAATTTTAATCTGTGCTTGTGGTTCTTGAACCACCTGCCAAAACACACAGATCCTCTCTATTTACCCTATCCAAAGTAAATTGAAACAGAATATGCAGGAAGCAGCAAACAGTTCAGGCAACAATGCAGGCTGAAGATCCTTCAACAGAACTTACTGCTACCAAATGTCTTTTCTACCTTCCCTCTACCAAAAATAACTTTACCTTCTCCAGACTAAATTTATAGCTGAAATGCTTTATCTTGGAAATGATCTCATGAATCTTCTTTGCAATTCCCTTGAGTCCTACACAGCCTTTCCAAAGTGTGGTGACAGAAGCATGCTCCAGTTGTGGCTTAATTAGTGCCATATGGTGCAATATCAAATATTATACAATATTCCATGGTGGAATATTGCTTCAAGTAGTAATCCTCTACCTTGAAGCAGCTTCAAGGAAAAAGGATCTAGTGTTTTCCTGGCTTATATGACGAATAAACTCTTCTCAGGTTTCCAGCAAAGAGGATGTATCGATTTTAACCGATGTTTCAATGACATAGTCTGCCATCTTCATCTGGGATGATGTATAGGCATGTCCTGTCCGGTAGTATATATACCCTGGTTGCCCGCTCCTTTTGATTGGTTCGTCCTCGTCCAATCAGGTTTCCGCTGTTCCACCTTGTTTACTTTTGTCTTTGTTAAAATTCTTTTTCTCTGGTTTTATTTCAATGGCTTCCTTCACAAGTGGTCCCAAAACCAACTGGGACGGTACAGTAGTCTTGCACTGTCCAAGTCAATCCTATGGCCATTGCAAAAGCAATGTTAGGCTACCGCTGATTATAAGCAACTTCAAGTTTCTGGGGTGTCATCTTCTTTGAGGTTCTATCCTGGACCCAGGACATAGATGCAGCGATGAAGAAGCCATGCCAACATTTCAACTCTCTCAGAGGTTGAAAGAGATTCAGCATTTCAGTGAGACTCAGACAAACCTTTACTTACAGGCAATTGACAACAGTCTAGCTGGTTGCATTGTGGCCTGGTATGCAATACAGCAGAGTGAAAGAGGCTACAGAGAGTGGTTACCTTGGCTAGTTCCATCATCAGTACTGCACTCCCCACCATCTGGGTCATCTATAAGAAGCCGCACCTCAGGAAGGTAACATTCGTTCTGAGGGACCACCCCACCATCCAGACTGCTGTCTGGTTAGCCCCTGCACCCACAGCTCAGAGTTCAACAACAGCTTCATCCCCACTGTTATCAGGTCCTTGAACTGACTTGAAAAACCTGAATTCTACCTCAAACAAGATTTCCCTCAACATGCACTAATATTGTTAAATTTAATTTTCCCTTGTTTTGCCTTGTAAGTTATGATCTGTGTTTGCCATTTTGTTAGGTATTGCGCTGATGCTGCACAAAGCTAATTTTCATGACAACTGTATCTTGGGTATGCATACCCATGAAAATAAAATTAAACTTGAATTCCTTTGTCCGATGAATTGCCTTGGGATGTTTTACCAAATTAACTTGTAAACACAGGATGCTACTGATTCATTAAATCCTACACAAAATTTTGATTAATTTGTTTTGGGTCAAGACTGGGACTGGTTGCTGGAATAAGAAGTTTGTCAGGATTGTGGTTGGACTGAAATGTTTGGAATGACACAGCTGGTGGAGAAGCTGTGCCTGGCATGGAAACAAGGTGCAAATTCAGTAGATGGATATGTTTTGGAACAAAATGTACTGAGTTGATCCACAGTGGAAGTGTGCCATGGATCAATAGAAAAATTATGTTATTAGGCTATCGCGATCCTAAAAGCGATTCATTATCTGAGAAGGAAAATAAAAAATGCTTTAAACAAAATCTAACACCATTAAGTGGACTCTGTACATTTTATCCAGACAATCAGTGAAGGAATAACATGCACATTTAAGGCATAGGCATACTTCTTCACATCTTTCAAATATTACTTCACATCTTCGATGCATAAAAACAAAAACGGTCGGCATGGGAAACAGTTTTTCCCACAGGCCCTTAGACTTCTGAACTCCCGGCTGCACTGTATTCAAAGTGTCACTGTTTAATCTGTTCTGTGCCTTGCAATATTTACTACCAATGCACTTTACTTTGTTATTTATGTGTGATTCATATGTAGATTTCATCCTGATCTTCATAAGTTATCGTGTGTTATGTGTGTTATGTGTACTTCTGTGCTTTACACCTTGGTTTGAAGAACCGTTGTCGCATTTCTAAATAATTTTATGGTTATATACACTATGTACATGTATATAGTTAAATGGCAATAAACTTAACTTGACTTAAATTGACTTGACTTTTGGACATCAATGCTGAGCTAAAATAAGTACAAAAAACAGGCATGAAGAATGAATGTTCTTGAATGAAAGGACTAGAATAGAAAACCAATAATGTAATGGTGATACTTTATAAAGCACTGGTGAGGCCTCAATTGGAGTATTGTGAGCAGTTTTTGGCCCCTTTTCTTAGAAAGGATGTGCTGAAACTGGAGAGGGTTCAAAGGAGGTTGACAAAAAATGATGCCAGGATTGAATGGCTTGTCATATAGAACATAGAACATAGAATAGTACAGCACATTACAGGACCTTTGGCCCACAATGTTGTGCCAACCCTCAAACCCTGCCTCCCATATAACCCCCCACCTTAAATTCCTCCATATACCTGTCTAATAGTCTCTTAAACTTCACTAGTGTATCTGCCTCCACCACTGACTCAGGCAGTACATTCCACGCACCAACCACTCTCTGAGTAAAAAAAACCTTCCTCTAATATCTCCCTTGAACTTCCCACCCCTTACTTTAAAGCCATGTCCTCTTGTATTGAGCAATGGTGCCCTGGGGAAGAGGTGATGGCTATCCACTCTATCTATTCCTCTTAATATCTTGTACACCTCTATCATGTCTCCTCTCATCCTCCTTCTCTCCAAAGAGTAAAGCCCTAGCTCCCTTAATCTCTGATCATAATCCATATTCTCTAAACCAGGCAGCATCCTGGTAAATCTCCTCTGTACCCTTTCCAATGCCTCCACATCCTTCCTATAGTGAGGCGACCAGAACTGGACGCAGTACTCCAAGTGTGGCCGAACCAGAGTTTTATAGAGCTGCATCATTACATCGCGACTCTTAAACTCTATCCCTCGACTTATGAAAGCTAACACCCCATAAACTTTCTCAGCTACCCTATCTACCTGTGAGGCAACTTTCAGGGATCTGTGGACATGTACCCCCAGATCCCTCTGCTCCTCCACACTACCAAGTATCCTGCCATTTACTTTGTACTCTGTCTTGGAGTTTGTCCTTCCAAAGTGTACCACCTCACACTTCTCCGGGTTGAACTCCATCTGCCACTTCTCAGCCCACTTCTGCATCCTATCAATGTCTCTCTGCAATCTTCGACAATCCTCTACACTATCCACAACACCACTGACCTTTGTGTTGTCTGCAAACTTGCCAACCCACCCTTCTACCCCCACTTCCAGGTCATTAATAAAAATCACGAAAGGTAGAGGTCTCAGAACAGATCCTTGTGGGACATTAGTAGTCACAACCCTCCAATCTGAATGTACTCCCTCCACCACCACCCTCTGCCTTCTGCAGGCAAGCCAATTCTGAATCCACCTGGCCAAACTTCCCTGGATCCCATGCCTTCTGACTTTCTGAATAAGCCTACCATGTGGAACCTTGTCAAATGCCTTACTAAAATCCATATAGATCACATCCACTGCACTACCCTCATCTATATGCCTGGTCACCTCCTCAAGGACTCTATCAGGCTTGTTAGACATGGTCTGCCCTTCACAAAGCCATGCTGACTGTCCCTGATCAGGCCATGATTCTCTAAATGCCCATAGACCCTATCCCTAAGAATCTTTTCCAACAGCTTTCCCACCACTGACGTAAGGCTCACTGGTCTATAATTACCCGGACTATCCCTACTACCTTTTTTGAACAAGGGGATAATATTCGCCTCCCTCCAATCCTCTGGTACCATTCCTGTGGACAACGAGGACACAAAGATCTTAGCCAGAGGCTCAGCAATCTCTTCCCTCACCTTGTGGAGCAGCCTGGGGAATATTCTGTCAGGCTCCGGGGACTTATCCGTCCTAATGTATTTTAACAACTGCAACGCCTCCTCTCCCTTAATATCAATATGCTCCAAAACATCAACCTCACTCATATTGTCTTCACCATCATCAAGTTCCCTCTCATTGGTGAATACCAAACAGAAGTATTCATTGAGGACCTCGCTCACTTCCACAGCCTCCAGGCACATCTTCCCACCTTTATCTCTAATCGGTCCTCCCTTCACTCCTGTCATCCTTTTGTTCTTCGCATAATATGAAGAGTGTTTGATGGCTCTGGGCCTGTATTCACTAGAATTCAGAAAAATGAGGCGTGGCCTCATTGAAACCTATCAAATGGTGAAAAGCCTTGATAGAGATGATGTTTCCGATGGTGGGAGTGTCTAAAACCAGAGTACACAACCTCAGAATAGAGGGACGTCCTTTTAGAATGGAGATGAGAAGGAATTTCTTTAACCTGAGAATGGTGAATCTGTGGAATTCTTAGTCACAGGCAGCTGTGGATGCCAAGTCTTTATGTATATTTAAGGCAGAATTGCTAGATTCTTGATTGGTTAGGGCATGGAGAGATATAGGGATAAAGCAGGAGATTGGCACTGGGAGATCGGAGATTGGACCAGTCATGCTGAAATGGCAGAGCAGACTCGATGACCAAATGTCCTAATTCTACTCCTATATCTTATGATCTTATGTTTCAGGCTGTCTGAAATGAACCTTTTATATATACGGCTATTTCTGGGTTGAGGGAGACAACAAGATCACTTGCTATGTTGCCAGTGAAACTTGGAATTACAGAATCATTCTACTGGCTCTGTTAAGCTTGGTGAACTTTTGAGGCGTGTGTTAAAATGGGGATTCCAGAGCTTACAGACCAGGCAGCTGAATACCTGTGATGAAAATCAGTAATATGCAAGATGTCAGATCTGAAAGAATGGAAATAATTCATCTGGTTTTTATATCGTGTAATAAAATGCTGGTTTAACAATACATACAACTGTATGACTGTAGATACACAATAAGACTGAACAGTTTTGGCTAAATATATGATGCTTGCATGAAATTTCATGGATATTGTCTGCATTGACTTTAGAAAGGCATTTAACAAGGTCCCTCATGGCAGGTTCATTCAGAAGCTGAAGATGCATGGGGTCCACGGTAATTTGACTGTTTGGATTCAGGATTATCTTGCCAATAGAAGATGGAGGGTAGTGATCAATAGGACATATTCTGGCTGGATATCCATGACTGGTAGTGTTCTCCAGTAATTCATACTAGGTCCTCTGCTATAAATTAGTAAATTCATAGATGATACAAACATTGGTGGTGTTTTGGATCATGTAGAGTCCTGCCAAAAGATACCTTGGGATATAGATCAGTTGCATTTAGGGGCAGAGAAATGGCGATTGGAGGTAAATCCAGTCAGGTGTGTTGTGTTGTATTTTGGAAGATCAAAGATAAAGGGACAGTACACTGTTAATGGAAATACTCTTAGCAGTGTTGGTGTACAGTGAAATCTTGAGATTCAAGTCCTTAGCTCCCTGAAAGTGGCTGCACAGGTTGTTACGGTGGTCAAGAAGGCCCATGCCATCTAAGATGCCTGTCCAAGTTAATCCTGTTTGCTTGAATTAGGCCTATTAGAATATTGTTATTTAGTGAAATGCAATTGCCTGTTAAATCCTTGTGTAAAATAAACTGCAAAACAACAAATTTCATGACATAAGCCAATGGTATTAAACCTGATTCTGATGCAGCCCTTGCTTATGAAGTGGCAGCACTGAGTGCAGGATAGAAGAATGAGAGGAGATCTTATAGAAACATATAAAATTATGAAAAGAATAGATAAGATAGAAGCAGGGAAGTTATTTCCACTGGTAGGTGAGACTAGAACTAGGGGGCATAGCCTCAAGATTCGGGGGAGTAGATTTAGGATGGAGATGAGGAGGAACTGCTTTTACCAGAGAGTGGTGAATCTATGGAATTCTCTGCCCAATGAAGCAGTGGAGGCTACCTCAGTAAATATACTTAAAACAAGGTTGGATCGATTTTTGCATAGTAAGCATAGCATAGTCCTGGTATAGGATCTGGTTCCTCAACTCCAATCTTGGCCATTCTCTCAGTAACGGAAGCACCTAAGCTTGGTTTGTTTTCTCTGCTTGTGTCATGTCTCCCTTTTCAACCATTGACCAAATAGTACCGATCCCTAGGTCATCTCACTGAGCAGCTGCCACTTCCCCAATTCATGGCCAGATCAGCCATGATCTTATTGAATGGCAGAGCAGACTCGATGGGCCAAATGGCCAACTCCTGCTTCTATTTCTTAAGTACTTATGTTCTTATATGGTTGGTGGTTAAGATCAAAGTGAAGGAGTTAAACTGGCACATCTCCAGAACGAAAGCATGAAATTGTATTGACACTTGCACAGTTCATTAATCTAGTTTTCAACTTTAGTTCAAATAGAATTAAAGTCGTGGAGAAGTCACCAGATCCATCTGTAATGGCATAAAACAACAGTTATTTTCTGTTATCCTTCATGCTTCCTCCTTATTTCCTCTCGTTAAGGGCTTCATCTCCTTTCCTGATATTTGATTCCTTCACAGGATGTGGATGTCCATTGCAAAGTCAAGATTTGTTGTCCACCCCGAATGTCGTGAAGTTTCCTCATTCTAGTGATCATTCATGGAACCTCCTCCCCTACCCCTAACACTACCATCCCACCACTTGGGTGCAGTTCTAGAGTTAGGTGTAAGGGAGGATTTGTGGGGTGTAATCAGAGTGAAGAGGGTTGAGCATGGGAAGAGAGAAAACAGTTTCATACTCCATTCACCATAGGGTGAGGGTTGGAGTACACTGCCTACTATTGTTGTGCTCTTTCCCGCCCCTACCCTTTTATTCTGGTTTCTTTTCCCTTCCTTTCCAGTCCTAGTGAAGGGTCTCGGCCTGAAAGGGCGACTGTTTATTCCCCTCCATAGCCTGACCTACTGAGATCCTCTAGCATTTTGGGTGTGTTGCTCTGGATTTCCAGCATCTGCCAGATTGAGCTCTCACTCAATGTCAATAAAAGCAGAGAGCTGATTATCAACTACAGGAGGAAGAAGCTGGAGGTCCATGAGACAGTCTATGTTAGGGGATTGGAAGGGGAGTGGGACAATAATTTAAATTCCTTGGCATTACAATGTCAGAGGATCTGTCCTGGGATTAACATGTAAGTACCATCACAAATAAGGCATGCCAGCGCCTCTACTTTCATTGAAATTTGTGTAGTTTCAGCATGTCATCTAAAACTGAAGTGACATTTTCAATTTCCCATTCTTCCAAAACCATTCAAGAATCTGGTGATTCTCGAAAGATCATCACGAATGCCTCCACAATCTCTTCAGGTACCTCTTTCAGAACCCGGGGGTGTAGTTGATCTGGTCTAGGTTAGTTATTTACCTTCAGACTTTTCAGCTTCCCAAGCACCACTTCCTTAATAATTACAACTATATTCACTTCTGCCTCCTGACACTCTCGAATTTCTGGCATACTACTAGTGTCATTCAGAGATTGCCTGTATCAAACATTTATAGCAATCCATTGATTTCTGTCATCTGCTTTCAGCAACCACAGTCCAATTTACCATCAGCGCAGTGCCTTCTGTCTCAAAAGGTAAAGAAAAAAAGGTAAAGAAGTGAAGAGTGTTCTAAAGTAACATATTAGTTTTAAAAAACAGGCCTTGATTAGGAATAGAGCTTATTTGATCAAGTAAGGAGGTATTCTTTGGATTTGTTGACATTGAGTGAAAGCTCAATCTGGCAACAAAGTCATAGTCCACTAAACAACCATAAAGCAACCATCAGCACACTCCCCAACCCCCACCACTCCTGTGCACTTCAGATCCATGGATATCCTATTAAAAACTTAAAAGTACACAAGAGGTACCATCAGTCTGTAGCTACAAAATCTTCTAAATCCATTGCTTGGATAAATGAACCATTGTCAGTATTCTCTTCCAGACCAATATCCAGTACCAAGGCCCTGATCAAGCCCAAACAAACTGCAGCACACAACCTACATCTTATGTCCTGAAACAGCCATTCTGTTGCAAGTTCTATCAAAGCACGTTTCTGGGAGAACATCGAGAAGAGCATTCTCAAACTCTCCGTGACAAATGCAGTTTGCTCATCAATTTATGGGAGAACCTGGCATGTGATGCATTAAAGTTGAGAAAGAATTTTCCAGAACTGAATGAGCACCTTCAGTTCTTTAAGCGTATCTAATTAAAGCCCAGGGAAAACATTATCCCACATAATTGCCTCTCACTCCCAAACAAATACACCAAAATTGAGAATAAAATATTGCTAGCATTGACAGTTAAAAACCAAAGACCCCTGTGGTGACAAACATGAATAAAACAGTAGAACCTTTGTTACAATGTGCGTAATGTCCTTGGCATTTAGCAAGTTGGCTACAGGGGGCCATATTAGGCTTGCAATTAGATTGACACTACTCAGCTCGATAAATGTCATAATTCCCTGCATTACATTTTTGCGTCGTTGTTGCTGCCAGAACTCTAATTCTTTTAATCACATTTACTGAATAAATGTTTTAAGCTGCAGGTCAGATTTCGTGTATGTGCCTGTTAACTTGCTGACCCACGGCATGCCGTATGCAAACTAAGCAGTAAGGTGGAGAACATTCTGTTCAATTATTGCTTATATCTGTATGCTGTTTCACCGGTATTGTAAAGAACCATAATGTTGTTGGAAAATTTGAACTACAACCTTATGCATGTAAAGCATTCTGCTCTGTTCTCTGAACTGAAGAATTTTAAAGGTTGAGATGCCATTTAAGAAAATAAAGTAAAACAATAACACATATTGCTTGAAGCAGAATTTGACTCTATTTATTCACGTTGTGGAAGTTCTGACATAACTTGAAAAAAGGTTAAAATAAGTTCATTTTATATGAGCTCATTTCTGTCATGGCTAATTTTACTCAGGCAGAGGCATAGAGTTATATAGCGCAGAAACTGGCCCTTTGGCCCAACAAATCCATCCACACCTAAGCTAGGCCAATTAGGCCCACATCCCTAGAAATCTTTCCTGTCTATATACATTTAAACATTGTAATTGTACCTGCATCTACTATTTCCTTTGGCTGCTCTTTTCTACACACCCACCACTCTCCATATGAGAACACCCCACAGTTCCCTTTTAACTTTTTCCCTCTCTCATTAAATCTATATCCTCTAGTTTTGACTCCCCTATCTAGGAAAATCTTTCCCATGATTACTGTGCATTCTAACTCCTCTTTCCTAATCACATGTCCAATGAAGTTATGTTGCCTTTTCATGATCTCATACATTATTTCTCTTTTTGTGTTTGCTCTGTTCATGACATCCTCATTAGATATTTGTTTCATCCATGATATTCTTTGCATCCTCCTCAGAAACCACATCTCTGCTCCTTCAATTTGTTTCCTCATGTTACTAGATATTTTCCAACATTCTGAGCCATATAACATAACTGGATCAACGTAACATTTCAGTGCTCTGAGGCGGGTTGCCATGCCTAGTTTAGTATTGGTCAGTATACTCTTCATTCTCGTAAAGGTGTCTTTTGCCATCCATATTCTTCTTTTGATGTCCATGTCGCACCTGCCATTTGATGTCACCCAGCTTCCTAAGTAGCAAAAGTTCTGTACTTGTTTTAAGTCTTCCTTGTTTATTTTCAGGCTGCAGATAGGATTCTCCTTCTTTTTGGATATCACCATACATGAGGAAGGCAAAGACAAATGATGATGGAGACAGCAGCCAGAGAACTGGAAATGAATACCAATGAATCGATCCACTTGACCCGAACCAGGAATGTGTGGGCCATGGCAGTCAAAGCTCAAACTGGGCATGGCACCTGATGATGATGATGATAATGATGATGATGATGATGATCTAGGGAAATAGTTATGACTACCTCATCTATGCCCCTTGTGCTTTTATAGAGCTCTATTAGGTTGCACCCTAGTCTCCTTCTCTGCAGCATAAATCAGCCCAGCCTATCTGGTCTCTTTTCATATCTCTAGCCACTTGTGGGAACATCCTTGTGAATCCTTGGACATTATCTAGTTTAATCACATCCTTCCTACAGCAATAGTGACCAGAACTGCACACAATGCACCAAATGTGGTCTCTACAATGTCTTGTACATTTGTAACATGGCAGCCCAACTCCTATTGTCAATATCATGATCAAGCATGCCTATACAGCTTCTTCACTGTGCTTCCACGTTCAAGAAACCATGTATTTGTGCCCCTGGGTTTCTCTTTTCAGCAACGCTTCTCAAGACACAATGATTCACTATACATGTCCTGCTCTGACTTAACTTGAAAAAGTTCATAAATTTCAGAAGTAAATTTATTATCAAAGCACAGATAGGACACCAAATACAACACTGAGATTCATTTTCTTGTGGGCATACTCAATAAATCCGTAATAGGATAGTCATGATAGAGGCAATGAAACCCCACTAACTGGGTGTTCAACCAATGAGCAAAAGAGAACAAACTGTGCAAACACAAAAGGAAATAAATAATAAAAAATAAATAAAGAAAAAATAAATATTGAGAACATGAGATGAAGAGTTCTTGAAAGTGAGTCCATAGGTTGAGGGAATATTTTGGTGATGGGGCAAGTGAAGTTGAATGAAGTTATCCCCTTTGATTCAAAAGCCTGATGGTTGAGGGGTAATAAATGTTCCTGACCTGTTTCTGGTTGGAGTCCTGATACTCCTGTGTCTTCTTCCTGATGGCAGCCGCGAGAAAAGAGCACCATCTTGGTGGTGGGGGTCCCTGATGATGGATATTGAGTTTCTGCAACAACACTCCATGTAGGTGTGCTCAATGGTGGGGAGGGCTTTACCCGAGCTGAATTGGGCCGTATCCAGTAAAGTTTGTAGAAATTTCCATTCAAGGGCATAGGTATTTCCATACCTGGTTGTGATGCAGCCAGTCAATACACTCCCCACCACACATCTGTAGAAGTTTGTCGAATTTTAGATGCCATGCCAAATCTTTGTAAACTCCTAAGGATGCTTTCTTTGTAGTTGCACTAAAGTACTAGACCCAAGACAGGTTCTGTGAAATGATAACACCAAGAAATTTGAAGTTGCTGACCCTCAAAACCTCTGAACCTCCGATGCCGATGAGGACTGGCTCATGGACTTCTGGTTTCCTCCTCCTCAATTCAACGATCAGCTCCTTGGTCATGCTGACATTGAATGAGAGGTTGTTACTGTGGCACCACTCAGCCAGATTTTCATTCTCCCTCCTATATGATAGTTCATCACCACCTTTGATTCGCCCCACAACAGTGGTGTTGTCTGCAAATTTGAATTTGGCATTGGAGCTTTGCCTAGCCACACAGTCATAAGTGTAAAAGGGAGTAGAGCAGGGGGCGAAGCCACAGCCTGCAGGGCACCTGTGCTGATGGCGATTGTGGAGCAGGTGTTGTTGCCAGTCGAAACTGGCTGGGATCTGCAAGTGAGGAAATCCAGGATCCAATTACACAAGGAGGTACTGAGGCCAAGGTTTCAAAGCTTATTGATTAGTTTTGAGGGGAACGATAGCATTGAATGTCAATCTTGAGTCGATAAAGAGCATCCTAACGTATGAATCTGCTGTTCGGAGATTCCAGGTTTAAATGAAGAGCCAATGAGATGGCACCTGCTCTAGACCTGTTGTGCTGATAGGCAAATTGGAGCAGGTCCAAGTCACTTCTCAGGTAGGAGTTGATATGTTTCATCACCAACCTCTTAAAACACTTTATCACTGTGGATACAAGTGTCACTAGATGATAATCATTGAGACAGGTTACCACATTCTTCTTAGGCACTGGTATAAATTAAGCCTTCTTGAAGTTGGTGGGCATCTCAGACTGCTGAGGAAAGAGGTTAAAGGTCTTAGTGAATACATTAGCCAGTTAACACACACACAAAATGCTAGGGGAACTCAGCAGGCTAGGCAGCATCTATGGAAAAGAGTAAACAATCAACGTTTCCGGCCGAGACCCTTCATCAGGACCGTTCACCAGCTCGTTGATCAAAACAGGTCCTTAGTACTTGACCAGGTACCTTGTCTGGGTTGGATGCATTTTGTGCGTTCACCCTCTTGAAGGCTGCTTGCACGTTGGCCTCAGACTGAGATCACAGAATTATCGGTGGCTATGGGAGTTTGTAATGGCCCCTCTATGTTTTGATGGTCAAATCGAGCACAGAAGGTATTGAAATCATCTGGAAGTGAAGCCTTGTTGTCCCCTCTGTTGCTTAATTTTTCTTTATTAGAAGTGGTAGCATTCAAGCCCTGTCACAACTTCGAGCATCCTTTGTTGATTCAAGTTTAGTCTGGAATTGCCACTTTGCCCATGAGATGACTTTCCACAGATCGTACTTGGACCTCTTGTAACTCCTTGATCAGCAAACTTGAATGTCTCTGACCTGACCCTCAGCAGACTGTAGATTTCATGGTTCATCCAGAGCTTCTGCTTGAAGAAGACTCTGAATGATATTGTAGGCCTCCACTCGTCTACAACTGTTTTTATAAAGTCTGTGACAACCATGATGTATTCATTCAGATTCACAGATGAGATCTTGAATACAGCCCAGCGCACCGACTGAAAGCAATCCCGTAGCCACTCCTCTGCCTCCCGTAACCACCTCTTTGTTGTCCTAATTTCTGGAGCCTGACTCTCCAGCTTCTACCTGTATGCAGGAAGGAGAAAAACAGCCAGCTGATGAGATTTACAGAACGTGGTCTGAATTGCTTCACTTCACACTTATCTGGGTTCAATTCCATTCACCAGACCTTTGCCAACTTTCCTGCTCGATTTTGATCCACTTCTTCACTGATAGATAACCTTCTTCACTGACCAACATATAATCAATTTTTGGTATCTTGCACAAATTTAATCATCATGCCACCTTCAATCTCATCCAAATCATTAAATAAACAATTCCATATTTATTTTTATCAATTATATCTGATTTTTTATTCACACTCAAAGGTTCAAAACCAAAGACGTCATTCAAGAGTTTGAAACACACATACTCCTACTATATTGTTTTCAGTTTACTCTCAAGATTACAAGTTGACATCGAGAAAATGATTTGGGTTATTCATCTGGGAGAACAAAACAGTTTTTGGGATAGAAATAACTCTGAAAATGTGTAGCTTGGGTGGTTTCCATCAACTTTGGGCATCAAACGCTCAGGTGTGCTCGCTGCCAGGAGAACTTCACCCGCAGGCAAGTCTTCACACAGGAGTAGCTTTTCTTCCAACCCAACCAAGTTTCTGTGGTCAGTGGTAAATCTCAAAAATAGTTGCCCACTAATAGCCAGTGGTGCTGACTATTCCATTCTCAATTCTCAACATCTGTTGCTGCCAATTCACAGTTCGAGGGCATCCAAAATGTCCGGCGTCCAATAACATTCTATACTGACACACCCACTGTCTAGATGCCCCTGGAGACTAAATCTGCTGCCAGAAATGCAGAGAAGTAAATGCAGGGAGGTAGAACTACGACTTCATCACCTGACTGTGATCATTGGTATTCGTATCGGTATTGTTTTATTATTGTCATATAGGCTAGGGTTAAATAGGTGGGTTGCTCAGTGGTCAGGTCATTGGGCTGGAAGGACCAGTTCAACACTATATCTCGAAATAAGTGAAAAAAAAAAGGTTTGTCATGGTGGCATAGTGGTTAACGTGACATTATTACAGCTTCGAGCATTTCAGACTTGGGAGTTCAATTCCGGCTCTGTTGGTAAGGAGATTGTATGTTCTCCCCATGATCTGGGTGGGTTTTCTCCGGGTGCTCCAGTTTCCTCCTACAGTCCAAAGACGTACTGGTTAGTAGGTTAATTGGTCATTGTAAATTGTTCTGCAATTAGGCTAGTGTTGCTGGGTGAGGAGGTTTGTTGGGCCAGAAGGGCCTGTTCTGCACTGTATCTCTAAATAAATAAATGTACCAAGATATATATACAGTGAAAAGCTTGGCTTTCATTCTCTTCATACAGACTAAATCATTACTCAGTGTTCTGAGGTAGAATGCGGTGCAATAATAACGATGTAGAATAAAGTGCAACAGCTACAGAGAAAAATGCAATGCAGGTGAGCAATGAAGTGCAAAGTCAAAAGGGGTTAGTTTCTGAGGTCAGGAGCCCATCTTTTCCTACCGTGGAACCATTCAATAGTCTCATAACAGCAGCGTCAAAATTGACCTTGATTGACCAGGTGGTACATGCTTTCAGGGTTTTGTATCTTCTGCCCAATGGGAGAGGGGAGGAAAGAGAATATCCTGGGTGGGTTGAGACTTTGGTCATGCTGTCTGCTTTATTGAAGCAGTGAGAATTCTAGACAGAGTCCAGAGAGGGGAAGCTGGTTTCTGCGATGTCCTGAGCTGTGGCCACAGCTTGGCAGTTTCCTGCAGTCACATGCAGGCCAGTTTCTATACTGACCCATTATGCATTCAGATAGGATGCTTTTCGTGACATATTGATAAAAATGGTAAAGATTGATGGGGACATGCAGATTTCTTTAGCCACCTGAGGAAGTAGTTCCATTGCAAGTGATTGATTATTAGGTGAACGGGTGGTTAGCTATGCACTGGCTGTTAGCCTATAATCAGTCAAAAGCCCTGGAAGTATTTGCTTTTTCTTGTTAATTGAGCTGGTCTTCACATAGTCTACTGGAGGAACTCAGTGGGTCGCACAGCATCAGTGGGAGGAAAGAAACTGCCATTTTGAGTAGAAAAATGACAACAATTTTTTTCCTCCCATTCATGCTGCTTGACTTGCTGAATTCCTCCAGCAGATTGTGCTTTGCTGCAGATTTCAGCATCTTCAGCCTCCCGTGGCTCCTCGTAATAGACTATTGTTGGGATCTGACAAGGAAATGGATGTTATCATGTGTCCATTCACTGTGCTAACATTATTTTAGCATGTTTCAACGATTTTGTCATAAATCTGATTATATGGCATATAGTAGAAATACTGGGTTATGGGATTTATGCCATCTTATCTCCAAGTAAATTGCAGAGGAGGAATTTAAAACCATTAATGATAAAACCATTATCCAACCTTAGAAGGTGCAGAACTAAGCAAAATAGGATAATGTTCTCAATTTGGTTTGTAATGTTGTTTTCCATTTCAATTGTTTGCATGATTAGTGTTATTTTTCTTTCTTTTGCACATTGGGTGTTGGTCCTTTATTTTTATATTTTTTCTTCATTTGGATTCCATTGGATTTATTGTTTTGTGGATACTTGGAAGCAAACAAATCTCAAGGTTGTAAACTTTATACATTCTTTGATAGCAAGTATACTTTGAATCTTTGAATCGTAATGTTTTCATTTTCAAAACTGTCCGGAACTGGAACATGTCCTGTTGTACATGCCATGGTTCAGTGGCCAGTACTCTTGCCTTTCAGCATGAAGGTTGTAAGTTTAAGTCCTGGTAAATGAGCATTAAATGTAGACTGGTGGCCTAGTTCAACCTTGGGGGTATGGAGCTCAATACAGTCAGGAATTTCAATGTGATGTTAAAACAAAAAAAACTGGTCAGTTCCAGTGCAATCACTATTTAAGAAAAAATCAATTTTTTTCTTGGCCTCCTGCACAGTATTTATACTTTGAGACATACTTTGTGTAAAATGTTGGCACTATTGATACACTACAGTAGAGAAGATACTTCCATTAAAAATTGTGTCTGATTGCCTGGAAAGATTTGAAAGATACAATTAAAATATCCAGACAATAGCCAGACAACCATGGACAGAAAGAAGAGCTAATGTTTCAGGTCTTTAATATTTGATCAAATTTATGTCAAAATTTCAGCATTGTTTTACTGCATTTTCTTTCATTCTATTATGATAAAGCAAAGAATGACCATGGTTTCTAGGGATCATGACCACCTGGCCTTTTAGAATAACAAAGGAGCACAATGGGACTCTGGCAATTACTCCACATGACACCAAATTATTTTGGATTTTTTTCTCCGCTCTGCTTGTACCTGGGGCAATATGCAGCCACCTATCAGGACTTCATTGGTTAAAAAAAAATGAAACACAATCAATTGTTTAAGGGTTGTTTAAAAGTCGGCAAAGTCAGTGGCCACTTTATTAGGTGTATAAGAAGAACCTGGTGTAGTCTTTTGTTGCTGTAGCCCATCCACTTCAACGTTGGATGTGTTGAGCACTCACAGATGCTGTTCTGCATCCTGTGGTTATTTGAGTTACTGCCACCTTCTTGTCAGCTGAACTGGTCTGGTCATTCTCCATTAACCTCTCTCATTAACAAGGGATTTTTGCCCACAGAACTGCCACTCACTGGATTATTTTTTGTTTCTCGCACCATTCTCTATAAACTCTAGACCAGAGGTTCCCAACCCGGGTCCACTGACCCCTTGCTTAATGGTGTTGGTTCAGTGCATAAAAAAGGTTGGGAACCCCTGTTCAAGACTGTTTTGCGTGAAAATCCTGGGAGATCAGTAGTTTCTGAGATACTCAAACCACCACGTCTGGCACCAACAATCAAAGTCACTTAGATCACTCTTCTTTCCCATTCTGATGTTTGGACTGAATAATAACCTCGTGATCACATCTGTATGCTTTCATGCATTGAGTTGCTGGCACGTGATTAGCTGATTAGATATTTGCATTATCAAGCAGGCGTACAAGTGTACCTAAAAAAAGTGGATACTGAGAGTAGACTTAAACTAAATGAAACTTCCCATTTGTAGGGACCAGTGAGTAATGCCAGTATAATGGATTTCAGTAATTCTCACTTCTTGTCAGAGTTTTGTTGAAGTGTCACAAACATGAGAAAGGCTGCAGATACTGGAAAACTAAAGCAACACCCACAAAATGCTGGAGCAACTCAACATCTATGGAAAAGAGTAAACAGTAGATGTTTTAGTTGAGACTCTTCATCAGAACTGGAAAAGAAGAGAAATCCTCTTTTTTTCCAGTCCTGATGAAAGATCTCAGCCCAAAACATAAATTGTTTACTTGCAACACTCAACATTCCTTTATTAAAATAAGTTTAACTAAAACTTCGAGGAATAATTACTCAGCTAAAACCGTCCACTTGTGTTCTTGATCCTGTTGTCACAGGCTTTTACAAAGAAGTTTCTGATACACTAATTAACAGTACACTCGGCATAGTTAACTGCTCACTAATTTCTGGCAATTTTCCAGATTCCTTAAAAGACTGCAGTAGTTAAATCCTCGCTTAGGAGGGTTACAACTTCCAAATTTTAAGAATTATTATAAAGCAAATCAACTTAGATTTATTGCATTTTTTTTTTGACGAATAAAAACCGGCATGGATTAGAGTAGAATTAGATAAAATAGGAGAAAATACACCCGAAGATTTTATATATAAATGGGAATCTAAATGGATACGGGAAAAGAAAGAATCTCCTATATTAAAACATTTGATTGATTTATGGAATAAGATAAATGTTGATGATGAAATAAAGAAATCTTTATTAGCAAGGAGACCTTTGATTCAAAATAGACTTATTCCTTTTACAATGGACAATCAACTTTTATATAATTGGTATCAAAAATGGATTAGATGCATAGGAGACTGTTATGAAGGAGGTATATTGATGTCATTTGAACAATTAAAGAATAAATATAAAATATCAAATAACACTTTTTTTTTGTTATTTTCAATTGAGGGCTTACTTAAGAGATAAACTGGGTCAAACAATGTTATTGTCGAAACCAAATGAAATTGAAACTTTAATTCATAAAGGAAAAATTAAAAAATTTACTTTTATGTATAATCTGATTCAAAAACACACTTAAACAAGGAATCCATAAGTCAAGACAAAAATGGGAAACGGATTTGAATATTAATATTGATGAAACAAACTATGTCTTGACGGTATGACAGATACAATAAATGTTCGACTCAGATTAGTACAATATAATTTTTTACATCAATTACATATTACACCGCAAAAAATAAATAGATTAAATCCAAACTTATCTGATCAATGTTTTTGGTGTAATCAAGAAATTGGTACTTTCTTACATTCTACTTGGTCTTGTTTCAAAATTCAACCTTTTTGGATAAATTTAAGAGTTTTATTGGAACAAATTATTGGAACACAACTTCTATATAACCCAATATTATTTTTATTAGGTGACATTGAAGGGATAAAACCGAAACTTAAATCAAATAAATATCAGAAAGAATTCATAAAAATCGCATTGGCAGTAGTCAAAAAGGCTGTTGCAGTTACTTGGAAATCGGATTCGTATTTAAGTATGGATCATTGGAATAATGAAATCTTTAGCTGTATTCCACTTGAAAAAATTACTTATAATTTAAGGAATAAATATGATACATTTTTGAATATTTGGCGCCCTTATTTACAAAAGATAGGATTGTATATAGAGGTGCTCCGATGATAAAGATGTTGGTCCTTTGGGGAAAGAAACAAAAACATATATTAAATTTATTTTGAATCCCGTGGAGCACGTGGAGACCTTCCAATATCCAGGCAGTCTTTCTTTCTTTCTTTTTTTTCTGTTTTTTTTCCCTTCTTTTTCTCTTTTTTAGGTAGGGGTATGTAATGGGGGAAGGGTTAAGGGGAGGGGGGAGGGTAGATATTATTCTATGTAATCAAGTTTGAAAATTGAATTTAAAAAATTATATAAAAAAAAGAAAACTGCAACAGCTGGACAGTTAACTCCATCCCTCCCCCTCCTGTCTTCTCCCATCATTTCGGATCTCCCCCTCCTCCTCCCACTTTCACATCTCTTACCAGCTCTTCTTTCAGTTAGTCCTGACGAAGGGTCTCGGCCCGAAACGTCGACTCTACCTCTTCCTAGAGATGCTGCCTGGCCTGCTGCGCTCACCAGCAACTTTTATGTGTGTTGCTTGAAATTCCAGCATCTGCAGATTTCCTTGTGTTTGTGTTAAGAAAACTGCTCTGTTCTTGGACAACTTTAGACCTATTTTCAACCTACCCTTTCTAAGTAAGTGTTTAGAAAAAGTAGTTTTTGGACAACTTAGTGATTACTTGAATAAAAGTTCTATTCTTATCAAGTATCAGTCAGGTTTTTGATTAATTCATAGTACAGAAAAGTTTTACTTAAAGTAGTTAATAATTTATGGCTTAATGCCGACACAGGTGACATTATCAATTCTTGTTCTCTTAGAAATGAGCTCAATTTTTGAGCTTGTAAATCCCAGCATTCTCATAAAATATTTTAATCAATGGGGAGATCTTTCTGTGACTACCTTAAGCTGGTTTTAACCTGATATAACAGGAAAAAAATACTTTATCAGCTGTGGCAATTATGCATCCAAAATCCATGATATTGTGTTTGTTGTGCCAAAAGGATCAATTCAGGAGGGTATGGAACTGAGGGGGGTGTATCTGGGACGCCAGGTAGCACCATTGAGCCCTCTGGAGACATCGTGGGCTTATCAACGAAACGTCAAAGAAGGCGGGTGCCCACCTGATGACCCCGATGATGTACCTACCCTCCCTCCTTGTCACCACTTCAAACCCACTGCCAACATCGAGAGTGCCCAACTTACCATAGGGATTGAAACATCAAGTCCTAGTAGCTCTACGTGGCTCATTGTTCTCACTCTTCATGTACCCGTTAGGTCAGATTATTTGAGAGCACAAGGTGAATTACCACAGCTGTGCGGACAATACACTACTGTATTTGTCTTTTACGCCAGATGACCCTGAGACTCTAGACCCTCTGGTCCAGTGTCTTTCTACTGAGTGGATTAGTTTGAATTTTCTCAAACTAAATAAAGAAAAAAGAGAAATTTTGGTTACTGGTAGCAATAAAGAAAGTGTGAATCTTAGAAATAAACCTGATCATCTGTACTTACAAATCAAACCAGAAGTAAAGAATTTAGGAACGCAAACACGAGGATTTCTGCTGATGCTGGAAATTCAAGTAACATACATCAAAGGTGCTGGTGAATAGCACCTCTCGGAAAAGGTACAGTCGACGTTTCGGGCCGAGACCCTTTGTCAGGACTAACTGAAGGAAGAGCTAGTAAGAGATTTGAAAGTGGGAGGGAGAGGGGGAGATCCAAAATGATAGGAGAAGACAGGAGGGGGAGGGATGTATTGCCGAGACCCGACGCAGACTGGGAGATCGTTTTGCTGAACATCTACGCTCCGTCCGCCAGAGAAAGCAGGATCTCCCAGTGGCCACACATTTTAATTCCACATCCCATTCCCATTCTGATATGTCTATCCACGGCCTCCTCTACTGTAAAGATGAAGCCACACTCAGGTTGGAGGAACAACACCTTATATTCCGTCTGGGTAGCCTCCAACCTGATGGCATGAACATTGACTTCTCTAACTTCCGCTAATGACCTGCATCCCCCTTGTACCCCATCTGTTATTTATTTATATACACACATTCTTTCTCTCTCTCTCCTTTTTCTCCCTCTCTCCCTCTGACTATACCCCTTGCCCATCCTCTGGGTTTTTCTCCCCCCTCTCCCTTTTCCTTCTCCTTGGGCCTCCTGTCCCATGATCCTCTCATATCCCTTTTGCCAATCACCTGTCCAGCTTTTGGCTCCATTCCTCCCCCTCCTGTCTTCTCCTATCATTTTGGATCTCCCCTCCCCCTCCCACTTTCAAATCTCTTACTAGCTCTTCCTTCAGTTAGTCCTGACGAAGGGTCTCGGCCTGAAACATCGACTGTACCTTTTCCTAGAGATGCTGCCTGGCCTGCTGCATTCACCAGCAACCTTGATGTGTGTTGCGTAAAGAATTTAGGCATTATTATTGACTGAGTTAAATTTCAAATTACATATTAACCATATTACTAAGAGTGCATTCTTTCATTTAAGGAACATTGTAAGACTTCAATTTCTATTAACATCTCAAGTTGCAGAAAAATGATCCACACTTTTGTTTTTAGCGGATTACACTACTGTAATGCACTCTTTTCAGGACTGCCTAAGATAGATATAAATTGCCTGCAGCTTGTTCAAGTGCAGCAACCAGAATCTTAAACCAAAAAAGAAAGTCTGAGCACATTTCTGTTGCAAAGAATGGGCAAACCCAAATGCAGGACTCTGGCACGGACACAGAGTTTGGGTGCAGACGAGGACGTGAGCGTGGCGGGAGCCGAACGGCAAACAGGAGGGTGAACGGAAAAGCAGGAAGCAGGCAAAACTTTTCTTGACACAGAGCGGGAAATGGAAAGGCAGACAGCAGGCAATACATATCTTAATACAGAGTGGCAAATAGAAAGACAAATGGCAGGGAATACTTATCTTGACATGGAGAGACAGAGTTACACAGGAAACCTCGGTACTGAAGTAAAACTTAGAATACACAATCCTAAGCAGCCGGGAACGTGAATTACCACACTGGCTGAAACAACGATCTGGTGATGAGTGGACGCAAAGCCAGGATATTTATGCTGCAGGTCTAGATGAGTATCAGGTGTGCCACAATCAAAAGGAATTAGGAGAATATTGGGAATTAACGGTCGGGACCGTGACAATTTCACTGGCTTTCGCATCATTACGCTGGCTGCCTGTGTCCTTTAGGATCAATTTTAAAATACTCTCAATTTTAGCTCCCATGTACATGTTGGAGTATTTATCCCCTTATATCTCTAATTTAATCTTAGATCCGGGAATATTGGTTTGCTTAGTTTTCCTAGTGCCAAGCATATAAGAACTGGAGATGCGGCCGTTTTCTCTTATGCACTAAGAATTTGGAATACTCTACTGAGAGTGATACACTGGGCTAGTACTGTGGAAACTTTTAAAACACTTACTTACATGATTACTTAATACCTGTTGATGTTGTTTACATTTATATGATTTGGTATATTCAATTATACTTTATATAATATTTGTCTTTACATATGATATTTAACTTTGTCTCATATTTTTATGATGATACTGATTTGTCTTTACAATCTATGTAAAGCACTTTGAGCCTGCATGTTAATGCGTGAAAGGTGCTATATAAATCAAGTTATTATTATTATTAATAATCTGCTGAGAATTTCCAACATTTTCTGTTTTTATTCATTGGGGTGAGTTCCCTGCTTGCTTTTAGTTGTAAGTTTTAACAGCACTCCCCAAACTGAACCTTGACTTCCAGAGCCCACAAAAGTTATTTTTAACAAAAGTCAAGTTATGAGATAGGCTTCAGTGATTAGTATCTTGGTGTGCTAATTGATGGAAAATACTGCCACCTAGTGCCATAGATACTGACTGAGCCGATGAAGCACTGCTCAGATTCCGAGCTCAGGAGATTTGGGTAGGGGTAGGAAGATTAGAAGAATAAGACTGATGTCATGGCTTATGATGAACTGTATAAGCCAAGTGTTCAACAACTTTTTCTGATGCATGAAACTGCCTATTATGCTGCTGGTGTTTAGGGCACCAATGAAGGTCCTTCATCTTCCCTGTCCATACTGTCACACACAGATATAGAAGGACTCTTCATTGCTGTTTCTATAACTATTTTGTTTACTAGTCAGGGTTGTTAACCCTGAGCTGAACCCCTGAACCCGGAGGATCGGTGGACCACTCTTAGTCTGGCCTCTACCCTTTGACCTGTTTGGCACTGGGCGACCCTATCAAGAGCTAAAGCAAAAAGCCCTGACTCCAGCTAACATAGCTCTCCGGGTCATTGAGGGAGGGAAGCCTCCAAACCCTATGACAAGGGTGTGTCCTCTTGGAGGATGTCACATTCTACCTGCTACATAAGCAGACAAATAGGACATTGTTTTCCCTATATTGTTTAGGGAGCAAGTGCTCATCAACACAAGCCATCAAGGTATGGTTCATATAATGATACTTGGATCATATCAACTGTGCAAATAGAAGGTTATTTTATGACAAGGCAAGCCACAATGGAAATAGACGCATCTTGCCCTGAAAGGTGCCTTCAGCCACACTCAACTAAATGGACGGTAAAGTGGTTTTGAAGAATGCGCTGCGATTAGTCATAATGACAGTGAACAGTAGCAGTGCTGTTCCTTTGGTTCAGTTTCCCTGGAGCACAAAGGTCTAGCCACAGATTAATTCCCAAGGCTGCTGGATTTAGCAATGTTTATCCATTGTGTTGTCCTCATTTTAACATCCAGTGCTTCAGTAATCGGTTCCGTTTGTCATTGTCATTGTAATACAAAACCTGTCCGAAAGCTAATGGGCACAGTAAGTAAATTAAACATGATTCACCTTTGCTAAGTGGTTGGCAGAGTTGATCAAATTCATTCGGCGCAGCTATACACAGCATCTGTCTTCCGAAGCAACATTACTAAGAAATACAGTTGAAAAATTCTGAAGGTTCTTTGTAAAAGCTTTTACAAGTCTTATTGCTGAATAAACAATTTGATCCAGCTTAATATTGTACTTCTAGAACATACTTGTCTCGCACACACAAAGCAATTTCTTTTCACGCAATTTTGTACCCATATTACTGTGTAATCACAAAAGTGATGACAATAATCAATGTAAAATTGTGAAGATATAAATATGTCACATTACAAATCACAAAACTTGGAAGATTTTACATAGTGTCAAGAAGATACTACTGACTGCTGAGGACAGTGAGATCAGCAAATCATGTCTTTTGAATAATTAGAACTTTCTGTCAGGCATCTTTGATTTATTCATAGTTGGGATTTTCTCTAAAGATGTCATGGTCCGGTCCGTGAAGTCCGTATTCCAGTTCACGGTCCGGTCCATCAAACCTTGATCCAGGTTTTCCTGTCTACCCTGTTTCTGTTCCTGTTGAGCACTAATTGAGGCAGCTGATTCGTGTTGGGGCTGGCTGCATAAATACCTCCAGAGACCAGGGTGTGGCTGCTGGATTGTTCTTGTCCTTACTCTTTGTATCCTCTTCCCTGCCTTCTGTTTCCTCGCCTGAAGCCTTGCCTTGCCTTGCCTTGCCTTGCCTTGCCTTGCCTTGTCTTGCCGGTAACTATCGCCTCACCTGAAGTTCTTGTCTTGCCTTGCATTGCCTGAAGCCTTGCCTTGTCTTGCTGGTAACTCTTGCCTCGTCTCGCCTGAAGTCTTGTCTTGGAGCTACCCTGAACCTAGCTCCCTTCCTATCCCTTGCCTCCGTCGGGTAAACCAAGCCAGATTGCTGTTACCCTGCGGTGGGTCCTGTCCCTTCCTCCATCAGGTAAGTCAGGCCAGATTGCCATTACCCTGTGGTGGGTTCTGTCCCTTCCTGTGCCTTGCCACCGTCGGGTAAGTCAGGCCAGATTGCCGTTACCCTGCGGTTGGTTCTGTCCCTTCCGGTCCCTCGCCTCCATCGGGTGGAGATACGCCGCCTGCCCAGGTGATCCATGCCCTGCCCAGGAGGAACTTCAAGACCCCAAGCCTCGAGCCTTGCCCCAAGCCTCGCCCCAAGCCAAGCTTCAAGACCCCAAGCCTCGCCCCAAGCCAAGCTTCAAGACCCCAAGCCTCGCCCCAAGCCAAGCTTCAAGACCCCAAGCCTCGCCCCAAGCCAAGCTTCAAGACCCCAAGCCTCAAGCCTCACCCCAAGCCAAGCTTCAAGACCCCAAGCCTCAAGCCTCAGCCCAAGTCAAGCTTCAAGATCCCAAGCCTCACGTCTCCGGTCTCCAGCCTCGCCTCACGTCTCCGGTCTCCAGCCTCACCTCAAGTCTGAAGACTCCAGCCTCGTCCTGCCTGCCAGCCAAGTCGCATCCTTGCCTAGTTCTGGGGTCCGAGCCAGAGGCAAGACCCAACTTCTGGGTCCTTGTCCTGTCTCTGGCTCGGAGTCCAAGCCCCGGCTCCTAGCTCTCTTGTCCAGTCCTGTTCCGGGTTCCCGGTTTTCATGTCCATGTCCTCGCCCTCACCCTGTATCCTAGTCCTGTCCCTGGTACTTCAGTGTCTGTGTCTTGCACTTGGGTCCGTTCCCATCCACCCCCTTATGACAAAAGAGACAGAATGTCATTTTTCACTCAGCCTTTGGAAGGAGGTGATGTGAAAGACATGCACAACATTGGTGGAGTAGGAACAGCTGACTGAGGATTGAACACTTATGTGAAGGATTTCCTCTGATGTTTTCACAGATGCAAGTTATAGAATTCTTCGCCAATCTAGAATTCGGGATATGTCCTACAGCAAAACTTAACGGTTCATGTGGTAGGAAATAAACTCAGCTAAACGTTCAATATGTTACTGATTCTACCTCCAGCTCTTAGCATATTTACCTACCAGTGTCTGGTGCAGCTGTTTGGCAAATTCAAGGTGAGCAATGAGATATAGGTAGAACATCAGCATATGCTTCAAGGACAGGCAAAGCCAATCTTAAAATCAGATACTGAACCTGGAAACGACCACAATGGCTGTTGTTTACTCATCCAGTAGTTATGTTTTGCATATGCCATCAGAAATTCATATTCACATCAATGAATTTACACAGACAAAATACTGCTGTAACTCAGCGGGTCAGGCAGCATCTATGGAAAGTAATAAAGAGTTGACGTTTTGGGCTAAGACCCTTCATCAGGACTGTGTTTATGGGTTATGGGCAGGCCTATAATTAGGCAAAGGCTTGGGCCCATTCTAACCTATTCTGTGGCAGAAGGATGAATGTTTCATCTCCTCGTCCAGAACATAGATTATAGAGTTATACAACATGGAAACAGGCCCCATTGGCCAACTTGGGGGAAAAACTTGTGACAGCCCTGCTTGAGATATATGCTTCCTCATTAGCAAAGGTTGAAGTGTCAGAAGACTGGAGGGTGGCTAATGTTGTGCCTTTATTTAAGAAGAATTGTAAAGAAAAGCCTTCGAACGAATGACCAGGAAGCCAAACAGCTTTGGTAGGTAGGTTATTGGAGGGGGTCCTGAGGGATGCAGTACATATACATATGGAAAAATGTATTGACACAGCAGTTGGATACAGACAGTGAAATAAAGATCAGTAGCAACTACCTGGGAGGATTCTGAGGATCAGAAATTAAGGGGGACAGTAGCTCCATCAACCATTATGTGAAGAGTCCTGAGATATATATGCACCTGAATTTGAGATTGCGTGAGGTCTCTGATTTCAATGAGGACCGTCTTGTTGAAGCATAGTCATTCCTCGGGGAAGTGAGAAGGTAAAAGCGATTAATAATAATGGACTGACATCAGGATCTATTAGTCTTACCCTCATATTTACAAAGGTTAGCATGGCTACATGTGATGCATCTGAGCTTTCCATGTTATTACAGAAAGGTACAGAAAAATATCCCTTGGAGGTAAATCCAACATATGCAGAGTTGAAGGTATGGGTAAGTGTTTAGTTTGGCAGTGTACGAAGTAAATGAGGGGCTGCAAAGAGTTCGAATTCTGGAAATGTTTGAGTGTGATTGACCCTTTAAGTAGTAAATTTCCAGGGCAAACAAAGTAACTGAATACTAGATGTTTTGGAAATATACTAAGATATTCATTTTTTTGGATCAACGAGCTAGAAAATTGAGCTGGGAGGCTAAACCCAGGTGCAACATTATTGCTGACATCAATGGATGTGTCTCAATCCAAATATGTGTCGCAAATACTTTGAAAATTCTGATGCAAAGCCTGGGTTCTAATAATCTGAGTGGAAATGAGAGTGCTGGTGAGACCTTTGAGATACTTTTAAGATCTTTATCTTTCCTTGCTTCATTTAAAACTTAAATTATATTATTTATTTATCCACTGAAAGGATGTGATTTAATATGGCTTTATTGTCCATCTTTAACTTCCCTTGTTAAGGTGAAGGTTAGCTGCCTTCTTGAACATCCCATGAATATTTTTCTAGTGCTAAAAAATCCTGCTGGAGGAACTCAGTGGATCAAGCAGCATTTGTTTGAGGAAAGGAATTCATGCATTTCAGGTCATGGGACGAAGAGGAATGAAGGGGTTTCATTCTCCCGTCTTCCTGGTTCTACCCACCCATCACACACAGGTTCTGGTTCCGACTGCTATTCACCTCTCCCCCAGGGGTTCTCATTCTCACCCCTACTTATCGGAGTCCCAGCTCTGGTAGCCCTTTTTGTTCCAGCTTACCTCCCTCCAGCAGTTGACTCCAATCTTCACGCTCCCCACCTCCCAACTGGCTCCAACTGTCTGTCTGTCTGTCTCTCTCTCTCTCTGTCTGCCTTCATCTGTCATTCAACTGCCACTGTTCCCAACTCCACCCTTCAAAAACCAAGGATGACCCTTTAGACCAGAAGTGAGGAGTAATTTCTTTAATCGTTGTGTGGAGAATCAGTTGAATTCATTGCCACAGACTGTCATGGTGGTCAAGTCCTTGGAGCATAGGAGAATGAGGGGAGAAATGTAAGCATCTATTCTGAGTCTGTGTCCTCTGGTTTTAGACTCTTCTACCATAGGAAACATCCTCCCCACATCCACTCTATCAAGGCCTTTCACCATTTGATAGGTTTCAATGAGATTAGCCCTCATTCTTCTTAATTCTAGTGATTATAGGCCTAGAGCCATCAAATGCTCTTCATATGACAAGCCATTCAATCCTGGAATCATTTTTGTGAATCACCTTTGAACCTCCTCCAGTTTTAGCACAACCTCACCAAGGGGCCCAAACCTGCTCACACTACTCCAAGTGAGGCCTCACCAGTGCTTTATAAAGGCTCAACATTACATCTTTGCTTTTATATTCTAGTCCTCTTGAAATGAATGCTAACATTGCATTTGCCTTCATCACCCCAGAGTCAACCTGCAAATTAACCTTTAGAGAATCCTGCACAAGGACTCCCAAGTCCCTTTGCACTTCAGTGTTTTTTTGTATTTTCTCTCCATTTATAAAATAATCAACCCTTTCATTTCTTCTACCAAAGTGGATGACCATACACTTCCTGACATTTATATTCCATTGTCCATTTCTTTGCCCATTCTCCTAATCTAAGTCCTTCTGTAGCCTCTCTACTTCCTCAAAGCTACCTGCTCCTCCACCTATTTTCATATTACCTGCAAACTTTGCAACAAAGGTATCAATTCCATCATCCAAATCACTGACATACAACATAAAAAGGATTGGGGCCAACACAAACCCCTACAGAACACCACTAGTCACTGGTAGCCAGTCAGAAAAAGCTCCCTTTATTCCCATTCTTTGTCTCCTGCCCGTCATCCACTGCTTTATCTGTGCTAAAATCTTTCCAGTAATACCATCTTGTTAAGCAGCCTCATGTGTGGAACCTTGTCAAAGGCCTTCTGAAAATCCAAGTACACAATATCAACTGATTCTGCTTTGTCTATCCTGCTTGATACTTAAAAGAATTCCAACAGATTTGTCAGGCAAGATTTTCCCTTGAGGAAACGATGCTGACCATGGCCTATTTTGTCATGTCCCTCTAACTACCCTGAGACCTCATCCTTAATAATCGACTCCAATATCTTCCCAACCACTGAAGTTAGGCAAACTGGCTTACAGTTTCCTTTCTTCTGCCTCCCTCCCTTCTTGAAGAGTAGAATGACATTTGCAATTTTCCAGTCTTACAGAACCATTCCAGAATCTAATGATTCTTGAAAGTTCATTACTAATGCCTTCACAATCTCCTCAGCTACCTCTTTCAAAACTCTGGGGTGTACACCATCTGGTCCAGGTAACTTAGCGATCTTTAGACCTTTGAGGTTCCCAAGAACCTTCTCTCTAGTTATGGTACCTTCACACACTTCATGCCTCCTGAAGAGCTCTTAAAGATAGCAGAGTGAAGGGATATGGGGAGGAGGCAGGAAAAGGATACTGATTGTGGATTATCAGCCATAATCACAGAGAATGGTGGTGCTGTCTCAAAGGGCTGAATGGCCTACTCTTGCATCTATTGTCCTGACACCTGGAAGTGCCACCATAATGCTAATGTCTTCCACAGTGAAGACATTAGCAAAGTATTCAGTTTGTTTGCCATTTCATTGACCCCCATCACTACCCCTCAAGCATTATTTTTTAGTGGTCCAATACCCACTCTTGCTTCTCTTTTACATTTTATGTAGCTGAAGAACTTTCGGTGTCCTCTTTAATAGTATTGGCTAGCTTATTTTCGTATTCCATCTTTAGCTTCTTAATGACTTTTTTAGTTGCCTTCTGTTGGTTTTTAAGCGCTTTCCAATCCTTTAACTTCCCATTAATTTTTGCTCTATTATGTGCCCTCTCTTTGGCTTTTGTGTTGGCTTTGATTTCCCTTGTTAGCCACAGCTGTGTCATCTTTCCTTTAAAATACTACTTCTTGTGTGGGATGTATATATACTGTGCCTTCCGAATTGCTTCCAGAAATCCCAACCATTGCTGCTACGCTGTCATCCCTGCCTGTGTACTTTTTCCAATCAATTCTGGCAACTCCTCTCTCATGCCCCTCTAATTTCCTTTACTCCACTGTAATATTGATACATCTGACAACTTCTCATTCTGAAATTTCAGAGTGAATTTGATCATATGATAATTTTCCCCCATGGGTTCTTTTAGCTTCAGCTCTCTAAACAATTCTGGTTAATTGCACAATATTCAGTCCAGAATAGCTGACCCTCCAGCAGTCTCAACTATGAGTGCTCCAAAAAGCCATCTCATAGCCAGCCTAGAAATTCCTCCTCCTGACCAACCTAATTTTTCTAATCTACCTGGTCCCCCATGACTATGATAACATTTCCCTTTTGGCATGCATTTTCTATCTCCTGTTGTAATTTGTAGGCCACATCCTTCCTACTGCCTGGGGGTCTGTATACAACCCCATCAGGGTGTTTAGCCTTGCAGTTCCTTAGCTCTATCCACAATGATTCAACACCTTCTGACCCTATGTCATCTCTTTCTAATGATATGATTTCACTTTTTACCAACAGAGCAACACCAATGCTGTGCCCTCCCTCCACACCAACTCCTTTGTCACATATTAAACTATATAATCTTCCTAGTTCTAGCTCCACTAGCATATGCACAGTCAGCAATCCTAAGATCACAACCCTGGAAGTCCTGCTCTTTAACTTATCACCTAACTCTGTGAACTCCCTATGCAGAACCTCATCACTTATCCAACCCATGTCATTGGTGGCTACATGTACTATGAATTCTGGCTGTTCCCCTCCCACTTAAGAACGTGAAGGACTCACTGAGATATCCTGTACCTTGAACTTCCTGTCCTTACTCCTAACTAGCAGATCCCCTATCACCACAGTGTGCCTTTTCTTCCCCCTTCCCTTCTGAGTCACAGAGGCTGACTCAGTGCTGGAGACCTGACTACTGTGTCTTTCCTCTGTAAGGTCATCCCCCTGATATACCTATTGTTGAGAGAGATGGCCATGGGAGTTCTCTACACTGGCCCTTTAAGCCCTTTCCCCTTCCTGACTGTCACCCAGTTTCCTGTGTCTTGCACCTGGTGTGTAACTACATCTCTATATGACTTATCTATCTCCTCTTCATCCTCTCAAATAATCTGGAGTTTAGCCAGTGGATGTGGATGAACCAGGAGGTACGTTGTCTCTAGCATTCAAGGCTGGATCTGTGACATTCAAGTCTGCCGACCCAGGCCTGTACCAGAAAACCAGCTATGATTTGCGGAGGGCTATTTCAAGGGCGAAGAGATAATTTTGAATGCGGTTGGAGGCAACATCGAATGCATGGCAGCTCTGACGGGGTTTGCAAGACAGTACTGCCTACAAAGTGAAATCCAATAGCATGAATGGCAGCGATGCTTCACTACCAGATAAACTCAACACCTTCTATGCCTACTTTGAAAGGGAGAACACAACTACAGCTGTGAAGATCCCTGTTGCACCTGATGACCCTGTGATCTGTCTCAGTGGCCAATGTTAAGCTGTCTTTAAAGAGAGTGAACCTTCTCACAAGGCAGAAGGTCCTGATGGAGTACCTGGTAAGGCTTTGAACACCTGTGCCAACCAACTGGCAGGAGTATTCAAGGACATCTTCAACCTTTCACTGCAATGAGCAGAAGTTCCCACTTGCTTCAAAAAGGCAACAATTATACCAGTGCCTAAGGAGAATAATGTGAGCTGCCTTAATGACTATTGCCTGGTAGCACTCACATTGACAGTGATGAAATGCTTTGAGAGCTTGGTCATGACTAGACTGAATTCCTGCCTCAGCAAGGACCTGGACCCAGACCCATTGCAATTTGCCTAATGCTATAATAGGTCAAAGGCAGACGCAATCTCAATGGCCCTCCACATGGCTTTACACCAGTTGGACAACACAAACACCTATTTCCAGATGCTGTTCATCAACTATAGCTCAGTATTTAATACCATCATTCCCACAATCCTGATTAAGTTGCAGAACCTGGGCCTCTGTACCTCCCTCTGCAATTGGATCCTTGACTTCCTAACCAGAAGACCCCAATCTGTGTGGATTGATGATAACATATCCCCCTCGCTAACAATCAACACTGGTGCACCTCAGGGCTGTGTGCTCAGCCCACTGCTCTACTCTCTATATACACATGACTGTATGGCTAGGCATAGCTCAAATACCATGTATAAATTTTCTGACAACAGAATGATCATTGGTAGAATCTTAGGTGGTGATGAGGGTGTACAGGAGTGAGATATTCCAACTAGTGGTGTGGTGCTGCAGCAACAACCTGGCACTCAATGTCAGTAAAATGAAAAAGCTGAGTGTGGACTTCAGGAACGGTAAGATGAAAGAACACATACCAATCCTCAGAGGGATCAGAAGTGGACAGAGTGAGCAGTTTCAAGTTCCTGGGTGTTAAGATATCTGAGGATCTAACCTGGTCTTAACATAACAATGTAGTTATAAAGAAGGCAAGACAGCAGCTATATTTCATTAGGAGTTTGAAGAGATTTGGCATGTGCATATCAACAAATACACTCAAAATTCTGTAGATGGATTGTAGAGAGCATTCTGACAAACTGCATCACTGTCTGGTATGGAGGTAGGGGGGCTACTGCACAGGACCTAAAGATGCAGAGGGTTGTAAATCTAGTTAGTTCCATCTTGGGTACTAGCCTACAAAGTACCCAGGACATCTTCAGGGAGCAGTATCCATTATTAATGACCTCCAGCACCCAGGGCATGCCCTTTTCTCACTATTACCATCAGGCTGGAGATACAGAAGCCTGAAGGCCCACACTCAGCAATTCAAGAATGGTTTCTTCCCCTCTGCCATCCGATTCCTAAATGGACATTAAAGCTTTAGACACTACATCACTTTTTTTTTTATATATAAAAGTATAGTATTTGTTTTTGCATGTTTTAATATATGCATACTGTAATTGATTTACTTAATTTATTATTATTTTTATTGTTATTTATTTCTTTCCATTCTTCTATATTACACATTGCACTGAACTGCTGCTGCTAAGTTAACAAATTTCACATCCCATGCTGGTGATAATAAACCTGATTCTGACAGTTGCTTAATGTGATTTGTTGGAAGCTGCAGCTGGATGCACATCTCACAGGTGTAGTTGTCAGGGATATTAGAGGTCTCCCTGCCTTCCTACATCCTGTAATGGGAGCATTATACTAGCATGCCAGACATATCTACTGCCCTAGTGTGTGGATAAAGGAAAACAACAAGCTTTTCTTTCCTCAAAAATGACTTAAGATCACCATTCTGACTACAACTCCCGCACTTGATCCTGCCTTCCTGCAATTTGCCCTTACTAATCAAATCCAAAAGCTGATTGGCCACTGGTCAAAGCTCCTTTAGGTTGCCGTGAACCTCTCCTGCCTTGTCTCCTCAGGCAGTGGACCTGTTTGAAATTCCCTCCTCTCCAAATCTCCGATATTTGATTGATTCATAATAGAGTTTTGACCAGCAGCCAAAGTCATGGGTTTAATGTTTAAAAGAAACACAAGAAACATCTTCACTCAGAGGATGGTGAACTTCTGGAATGAGCTGCCAGTGTTGCAAGGGATGGCTGGGGACGAACCCAAGTGCAGGACACAGATGCTGAGGCAGAGTTGTTAGGCATAGCCCCTTCGCGAACAGGGAATCAATATCCAGGAGATGAAGCCGAGCTTAGAACTAACAGTTCTCAGGAATAGGAAACAGGGTTTGCTCTCATGAGAGTCAACCAACGAACTGGCAGCTTCTTGCTGTGGTCACAGGGTTTTTATCCTGCCATTTGATGGCAAGCAGGTGTGTAGTTAGTGGTACTTGGGAATGATTGGAATCTAAATGAGGTGATCGAGGCCCAAATCTTGAGGCAAATGGCAAGATGGGGGATTGCCAGACGGGACCATGACAGTACCCTCCCTCCCTCAATGGGAGCCTCCAGGAGATCCTCCCAGCCTGTCCAGATAGTCCCGATGAAAATCCTGGATGAGGGAAGGGTCTAGGATGAAGGAGCAGGGGACCTAGGAGCACTCTTCTGGACCGTACCCTTCCCAGTCCACCAGATATTGGAGACCCCTGCCCCGACGGCGCACATCTAGTAGTCGTCGGACGGTGTATGCGTATGGTTGTCAATGATACGGGCAGGTGGGGGAGTCTCGACAGGGTGACAGGGGGCTGATGGAAACTGGCTTTAACTGAGACACATGAAAGGTTGGGTGGATGCGCATGGATCTAGGCAGCTTTAGGCGGACCACTGTGGGATTGATTACCCTTTCCACCTTGAATGGTCCCAGGAAGCGAGGGGCGAGTTTTCTATGTTCGTTCTTGAGCGGGATGTCCTTGGAGGCCAGCCACACCGTCTGCCCAGAGCGGTACTCAGGCGCTGGGATGCGATGTCGGTCGGCTGTCTTCTTATTTCGATTTGTTGATTTGAGTAGGGCCGTGCACGTCTCCTCCCAAATCTTAAGGCACCGATTAATATGGTCCCGAACCGACGGTACTGCAATCTCTTCTTGCGCGGGAAACAGCGGGGTTGGTACCCAAGGGAGCACTCGAATGGAGACCTCCCAATGGCAGAGCTCACCAGAGAGTTGTGGGCGTACTCAATTCACGGGAGGTGGTCGCTCCAGGTCGATGGGTTGTTTGCCGTTACGCAACGAAGCGTCGCCTCCAGGTCCTGGTTTGCCCGTTCCGTCTGCCCGTTTGTCTGGCGGTGGAAGCCGGATGACAGGCTGACCGATGCGTCCAAGGCTTGGCAGAAGGCCTTCCATTCTTACGAGACAAACTGGGGACCCCGATCGGAGACGATGTCTGCAGGGATTCCGTGGCGGCGGAAGACGTGGCGGACGAGAAGATCTGCAGTTTCCTGAGAGGAAGGTGGTTTAAGGAGGGCCACAAAGTGCACCGCCTTAGAGAATTAAGGCGATGTGTGACGAGGGGCGACCAGGGACAGGTAGAGGACGAAGTAGCCCCGCGGGTAGTCGATGAGAGACTTCCCCGGGCACAGATGGAACAAGCTGAGACGTAAGAACGGGTGCCCCCCTCCATGGACAGCCACCGAAAGTACTTCCTCAGGAGAGCCAGGGTCCGATCACTCCCGGGGTGGCAGGCGAACCGGGATGTGTGCCCCCATTGGAGAACCTGGGACCTGACGGAGGCGGGCACGTACAGGCGATCGCCGGGTCCATTGCCAGGGTCGGGGTCGTCCCGCTGGGCCTCTTTTACTTCAGCCTCGATCTCCCAAGTGAGGGTGGCAACCACGCAGGAGAGTGGGAGGATAGTCTCGGGACTGGAGGTGTCATCCTTGGAGTCATGCTGGCGGGACAGCGCGTCCGGCTTCCCGTTCTTGGATCCTGGACGGTACGTGGGTAAACCTGAACCGGCCAAAGAATAATGCCCAACGGGCCTGGCGAGAATTCAGGCGTTTGGCGGTCTGGATATATTCAAGGTTCTTATGGTCCGTCCACACGTTGAACGGGTGTTCCGCCCCTTCCAACCAGTGTCTCCATTCTAACGCCAGTTTGACCGCCAGTAGCTCCCGGTTCCCCACGTCGTAATTTCGTTCAGCGGGAGACAGTCAGCGAGAGAAGGCGGCACAGGGGTGTAGTTTCTGATCCGGGCCCGAACGTTGGGATAGTACCGCTCCCACTCCGGAGTCGGAGGCGTCAACCTCCAAAATGAATTGACAGGTGGGGTCCGGTTGAATCAGAACGGGAGCAGACGTGAAGCGCCTCTTTAGTTCCGCGAATGCAGAGTCCGCCTCGGAGTTCCAAAGGAAATGTGTGGCAGCTGAGGCAAGTCGGGTTAGAGGAGCCGCCACCTGACTGTAGTTTCTGATGAACCGGCGATAGAAGTTCGCAAACCCCATGAACCGTTGGAGTTGCTTGCGGTCCGTGGATTTGGGCCACTCCGTCACAGCCCGGATCTTCTCGGGATCAGCTATCACCTGTCCGCTCTCGAAGATACAACCTAGGAAGCTGACCGAGGGGACGTGGAACTCGCACTTCTCCACCTTTACGAATAACTTATTCTCCCCCAGTCTCTGCAGGACTTGACAGATATGAATAACGTGTTGCTGGGGACTGCTGGAAAAGATTAGGATATCATCCAGCTAGACAAACACAAAGCGGTTAATAAAGTCAATTAGTACATCGTTAATCAAGGTTGGAAAGACTGCAGGGGCATTGATGAGGCCAAAAGGCATGACCAAGTACTCGAAGAGGCATAAAGGGGTATTGAATGCTGTCTTCCACTCGTCCCCCTCCCTTATTCGGACCAGATGGAAGGCGCTTCGTAGGTCTAACTTCGAGAATATGGTGGCTCCCTGAAGTGGCTCGGACGCAGAATTTATCAGAGGCAGTGGGTATTTGTTCTTTATGGTTATATGATTTAGGCCTCGGTAGTCGATGCAGGGACGTAGGGAACTATCCTTCTGCCCCACGAAGAACCCTGCGCCCACCAGGGAGGACGAGGGTCGGATGATGCCCGCCGCAAGAGATTCACTGATGTAACCCTCCATTGCTTCTCTGGCCGGGACAAGTTATACAGGTGGGTAGAGGAGCTCCGGGGAGGTGTTCGATAACACAATCGTATGGTCGGTGCGGAGACAGGAAAAGAGCGCGTTGTTTATTAAACACGTATCCCAGGTCGTGGTACTCCGCTGGAATCCTGGACAAGTCAGGGGGTTCAACTGCAGATGAGTTAGAGGTGGTTTTCGCAGGGGAAGGGGCTGACTGCAGACAGGTGGCGTGACAAAACGGACTCCAGCTGGCTATCCTCCCAGTGGACCAATCAGTGCAAGGGTTGCGGCGGCTCAACCATGGGTACCCAAGAACTATTGGGGCTTGAGGGGAGGAGATAAAGTTAAATTGTACCTGCTCCCGATGGTTCTCCGAGAGAATCAAAGACAGTGGTGGGGTACGGCAAGTCTTCCGTCCAGTGCCCGGGCTTCCCGAGGGGTAGTTAACGGCTCTCGAGGAATTCTGGCCTGGGTTGCCATATCTTCATCCAACAGATTCCCCTCAGCACCGGAGTCTATCAAGGCAGACGAGGACAGGGATTGTTGGTTGTAGTTTGCAGTGGCTTGGACTTGCATCCGGGATTGGGGGACAGAAGGGAATGTGGTCTGGCTCACCAGGGTCTCCCTTCCTACTGGTGAGCCCTCCCTTTTGGCCGAAGGGGACAGGTGTCACGAAAATGGCCAGACTGACCACAGTAGGAACAATCCCCTGCTCTTAATTTTCGGAGCCACTTGGAGGGAGAAAGACGGCTCCGTCCCAGCTGCATTGGTTCCTCTCCCGGGGTGGTGGAAACGGCCGGGCCAGATGCCATTCTAGGAGTGGGAGGAGGAGAGGGGATAGCGCTAGGAGTAGATGGTAAAGCATGCCGTGAGGTGGCCAAAGGACGACCGGTTCTCCCTCTGTCATTCTCGGAGTCGGTTGTCCAGCCTGGTGGCTAGGGAGATCAATGAATCCAGGTTGTTAGTGTGTGTCATCCCTAGCTGCCAACTCGTCCTTTACCTGGTCACAGAGGCCTTGCCGGAATACCTGCTGGAGTGCCTCATCATTCCAGCCCGAGTCGGCCGCTAACGTCTGGAACTCCACGGAGTATTCTACAACACTACGTGAACTCTGCTGGAGGGCGAGTAGCCGCTTAGCGGCATCTTTACCGCAGACGGGATGGTCAAAAATCTTCCTTATTTCTGAGATGAAAGTGGGGAAGGAAGAGCAGGTCTCTGGCTGATTATCCCAAAACGCGGTGGCCCACGCTAAGGCATTTCCTTGTAACAACCCTATAATGTAAGCTATTTTAGATCTGTCCATGGTGTACGTGGATGACTGCTGCTCGAACACCAGGGAGCATTGTAGCAGATCTCCGGCGTAGGGTTCTGGTTCGGGGACGCGCGGGTCACTTAGCTGACATGTTGTTCACGCCTCGGGCCTCGCTACCACACACTGTCCGGGCTAGTCAGACGGAGTCCTCGGAGTCGACCGGGTAAGATGGGTGGATACTCGGTCGACCTGTATACTGACCTTTCTTACGTCTACAGACAGGCGACGGAGGTTTTCTATGACTTCCCGGAGCAGCTGGTCGTGCAAGCCCAATAGGGAGCCCTGACTGGCGAGGGCCTGTTGCAGAGGGTTCGTGTCCGCCGGGTTCATGTTGGCCAGTTCGTTTTGTTGCAAGGACGTGGCTAGGGACGAACGCAAGTGCAGGACACAGATGCTGAGGCAGAGTCGTTAGGCATAGCCCCTTCGCGGACGGGAAGTCAATATCCAGGAGACGAAGCGGAGCCTAGAACTAACAATTCTCAGGAACAGGAAACAGGATTTGCTCCCACGGGAGTCGACCAACGAACTGGCGGTTGTTTTTTTTTTTTTTTTTTTTTTTTTTGCCGTCGTCGCAGGGTTTTTATCCTGTCGTTTGATGGGAAGCAGGTGCGTGTAGTTAGTGGTACTTGGGAATGATTAGGATCGAAATGAGGTGATCGAGGCCCAGATCTTGGGGCAAATGGCAAGGTGGGGGGATTGCCAGACGGGACCATGACAGCCGGAGGAAATGGTGGATGGGGTCTCCATTTCACCATTAGAGAAATTTGGATATGGACGGGGTCTGGAGGGCAATGGCCTAAGAGCAGGTCGATGACACGAGGCAGATTATTTGCTCAGTATGGACTAGATGGGCCAAAAGGACTGTTTCTGTGCTGTAGTGATGATTCTGTGACTCTACAAATCACACTTTTCCTTCATTTATTAGTATTCCTAACTTGTAGTTGAGATAATATCTGAATAACCTCTCTTTCTTTCATTACTTTTATTCTTTTCTCTATTCTGTAAGCTTCAATTTATCTTTCAAAATCTCTTATCCAAGCACAGTCTTCTTACTTGGTATTTATGCTTCTCTTGTATTTATAGTTTTGGTCTCATTATTATTAGTTTCATTAATTTTGATTCTCTCCAATATTTAATGTATATTCATGGAACGTAGAACACTACAACACAGTAGGATTATGAAGACACGTAGTCCTCTTTTATTGTCATTTAGTAATGCATGCATTAAGAAATGATACATTATTTCCTCCAAGCAACACACATCAAAGTTGCTGGTGAACACAGCAGGCCAGGCAGCATCTCTAGGAAGAGGTACAGTCGACATTTCAGGCCGAGACCCTTCATCAGAACTAAATGAAGGAAGAGTTAGTAAGAGATTTGAAAGTGGGAGGCGGAGGGGGAGATCCAAAATGATAGGAGAAGACAGGAGGGGGAGGGATGGAGCCAAGAGCTGGACAGGTGATTGGCAAAGGGGATACGAGAGGATCATGGGACAGGAGGCCCAGGGAGAAAGACAATGGGGGGGGAACCCAGAGGATGGGCAAGGGGTATAGTCAGAGGGACAGAGGGAGAAAAAGGAGAGTGAGAGAAAGAATGTGTGTATAAAAATAAATAACGGATGGGGTACGAGGGGGAGGTGGGGCATTAGCGGAAGTTAGAGAAGTCAATGTTCATGCCATCAGGTTGGAGGCTACCCAGACGGAATCTAAGGTTCCCCCCCCTTGCCTTTCTCCCTGGGCCTCCTGTCCCATGATCCTCTCATATCTCCTTTGCCAATCACCTGTCCAGCTCTTGGCTCCATCCCTACCCCTCTTGTCTTCTCCTATCATTTTGGATGTCCCCCTCCGCCTCCCACTTTCAAATTTCTTACTAACTCTTCCTTCAGTTAGTGCTGACGAAGGGTCTCGGCCTGAAATGTCGACTGTACCTCTTCCTAGAGATGCTGCCTGGCCTGCTGCGTTCACCAGCGACTTTGATGTGTGTTGCTTGAATTTCCAGCATCTGCAGAATTCCTATTGTTTACATTATTTCCTCCGGTGTGATATCACAAAACACAGGACAAACCAAGACTGAAAAAACTGACAAAACCACATAATTATAATATATAGTTACAACAGTGCAACAATACCATATCTTGATGAAAAAGTCCATGAGCACAGTAAAGCTCAAAGTCTCTCAAATGTCCCACATCTCACGCAGATGGGAGAAGGAAGAAAAACTCTCCCTGCCATGCCGACCACAATCCGACTCTGAGTCATCCGAAAACTTCGAGCTCTGATCAGCTCTCCGACACCAAGTACTGAGCGCCATCTCTGTCCGAACGATTCGACCTCTTCTCGGTCCCCAAAAGCAGGCAAGGCGGGGGATTTTGAGGCCTACCCTCCGAAAGATTCCCGACCACGCAGTAACGACAGCAGCGAACGAGCGTTTCAGAAATTTCTCCAGATGTTCCTTTGTGCTTTCACGTCCATTCTCCATCAAATCAGAATTGTTCACGGCCCTTATTTAACAGATACGATATCATTTTTTACTGGAGGGCTACGCATGCGCAGGCGTGCCGCCATCTTCTCCTCCCACCTCTTTGGCTGATGATATTACAGTATGCCTACTCTAAGGTCAATCTAACCCTTTCTTCCCACATAATACTGCATTTTTCTTTCATCCATGTTCCATCCCTCGACTCTCATGTCTTTTTTCCACTTGGCCTTTTCTCTTGCCATATCTCTGCCTTGTCTCGTCTGTCTCTATTCCTGACAAGATTTATCATTTGTTATTTACAAAAGAAACTGTAAATCTAATGTGAGATACAAAGATGGAGGGAATGGGTGAGAAATAGCCAGGTACTGTAGAACCTGCTGTCAATAGACATGAGATGATGTGTTCTAGGCAGAAAATTGTAGGAGATTTTTACTCTGAATGGGAGTGAATTCAGTGCACCGGAAAAGTGGAAATGCAAACTTACAGAATAAAAGAAATGACTGACATCAACGCTCCCTATTTTTTTCATTGGCTATAAACTTCAAGTTTTGAAAATCTGAGATTTACATCACAGGTCAGTTTTTGGATCCCATTCTGTCTCTTGCTGTTACTCTCGAATACATGGCAGCATTCATTGCTAAATCAAACAAGAATGTGGTTTAAAAAGAGGTATCAACTGTGTTGGCAACGCTCACAAAAAGGCAGTGAAGCTGCAGACCCATCACCACATTGAAGCATCCTAATGATGCAAAGGAGGCTAAAAGTCAAGTAAAACTGCAGCTGAATCCGTAATGTGCATGAGAGTGTGGTAAGTTTCAAAAGCCAGGGCTTATTACACCAGGTGTAGCAAAAACATCAGGGTTGAGGATCATTGGCTGTCTCTGTGGCACCCGTGCTTCTGGCTAAGGGCTCTGATGAAGATCATGGAACATTAACTCTGTCTCTCCATTCACATAATCTGCCTCAGCATATCCAACATTTTCATTATTAGTTCAGACTTCCAGCCTCTACAATATTTGATTTTCTTGTCGTCACTTACACCACCATAAGCATACAGATTGATTAATTCCCAACACGGGGTCAGTTTGCAACTCATTAGTTGTAGACAGCTTTCATCACCCACACTTTTCACCTATGTTGTACTGCCTCATGAGGCAGTTCCTACTATTCAACAAAAATGTTCCCATAATGAATATATTGCTAATGAATAACAAATTGCAGACTCACAACTCAATTACAAATCCTTTATTTGAAGGAATAATGAAGAAAGTAGAGGTTGAATTGTTAACATGATTTCATTTTTATTTAGATTCTGCTATGATCTAAATGGTAATTGTAAATTAGAATTTTACAATGAATTACACAAATGAGAGAGAAAAAACACGTCTTTATTGAGTATTTTTTAGCCCTATCCTGCTGATTAGTAATGCTTAATGCTGAGTTCACACTTTGCATTCACAGGTACAAGAACCTTCATACTTAGAAATTCAGTGAAAAAAAGGTCACGAGACCCATTTGGAGAAACTGTAATTGACTTTTTAATTGCAGCTTAGTAATAATTTGGATTGGTTTGCTATTAGAGTGTTCATGATATCATAGGAAATCAGGCATTAAAGTAAAATAACTTTTAATAATATCAAAGTGAACTTTTGGAACCAGTAAATGTAAATTGGTTTATTATTGTCACATGTGCCAAGATACTTGTTTTGAAGCCTAGAACATTGAACTGCACAGCACAGTACTGACTAACACACCCTTCCACTTTCTCATCAAAGTTATTTATATTAAATAAAATCACCAAGAGCAGGACTCCTAGAACAGATGCCTGCAGAATACCACTGGTCACTGACCTCCAGGCAGAATATGTGCTACCACCTCCTGCCCTGAGTCGGCATGTAGATTCTGAACCCATGACATCCTGTTCTGCATGACATCCAGATGACCATTCCATGCATAAATACAACAGGGTAGCAGAAAAGGATAAACAATAGCAGAATGCAGAATGTAGTGTTACAGTTACAGTATAGAGAAAGTGTAGTACAGTTCAACGGATAAGGTGCAAGGGCAATGGTGAATGATACTGAGAGATCAATAATTCATCTTTATCATGCAACATATTAATTCAATTTTTTCTAACACTGATATAGAAGCCGTCCTTGACCCTGATGGTAGATGTAGGAGGGGATGTGGATTAATCTAGGTTGATGGGAACTGAAGTGATAGGGCTGAGGATAAGGCAGTTGGTATATAAGTAGATCCAGTGCATAGTGAGGCTGTGAGGAAGGGCAAGCAGATGGTATTAGGATAAATTAAAGTGTAACAGGGGATCAAATTCAAAAAGGGTAATGAATACAGGACTGAAGGTGCTATATTTGAATGCATGTTGTACACGGTATAACATCGCATGGTTAGAGAATGGCAGGTATGATATTATGGGCGTCTCTCAGTTGTGGCTGAAAGAAGATCATAGTTGGGAGTTTAACATCCAAGGAAAGGTCAGGCAGGTAGGCAGAGGGGTTCTGTTGGTTAAAAACAAAATCAATCCTTAAAAAGAGGTGATATTGGATGAGAAGATGTGGAACCCTTATGGGTGTAGTTAAGAAACTGCAAGGGTAAAAACACTCTGACTGGAGTTATATACAGGCCTCCAAACAGTAGCCAGGATGTTCTACAATTGGAGAAGAAGCTAAAATCGGATGTGTCACTATTACAATGGAGTAAAGAGAATTTTGGGCAGATGGGACTCATTAGCCGTGGTTGGCAGCTCATCTGGGAGAAGGAAAACTCTGATCTCAAACCTCTCTTGCCTTGCAGCTATACCCACTCATGAGGAAGGCTTTGGGAGTAAACCCTGGGGGAAAGATCCAGAGCTGGAGTCCCTAAAGCAGTCCTACATTGAGCTCAATGCTGACAGGCAACTCCTGCGACACAGCTGGTAGTAAACTATATCAGTCTCTGCTGTTCCTTTGGGTTCATCAGATGCGTGAAGAGGGGGCTCTTGCTACACAGGCAACAGCTTGCTCCCCATATCGTACTGCCCAGGTATGTCTGTAATATCCCTGGTCAACTCTGACCGACAGAGGCCCTCACCACAGGGAATTACAGAGGCATGAAGAGGAGCTGGCCAAAGTTGATTAGAAGTAGGCATGAACAGGGATGACGATAGAACAGCAGTGGCTGGAGTTTCTGAGGGAAATTCAGAATGCACAGGAAAGATACATCCCAAAGTTGAAGAAATATTCTTATAGGAGTATGAGGCAACTGTGGCTGATAAGGGAAGTCAAAGATAGCATAAAAGCAAAAGAGAGGGCATAAAATATAGCAAATATTAGTGGAAAGGTAGAGGAATGGGAAGAGTCATAGAGCTAGAAAACTACAGTACAGAAACAGACCTCTTGGCCCATCTACTCTGTGACAAACCATTTAAACTGCCTAGTCCCATCGACCTGCACTCGGGCTATAGCCCTTCATATCCCTCCCTTTCATGTACTTATCCAAACTTTTATCTTAAACAATGAAATGGAAATTGTATTCTCCTCTTATCCTGGCAACTCATTCCACCATCTCATCACCATCTGAGTGAAGAATGTTCCACTTATACATTTCACCTTTCACCCTTAACTCATGACCTCTAGTTGTAATCTCAACCAATCTCAGTGGAAAAATCCTTCTTGCATTTAACCTATCTATACCTTCATAATTTTGTAGATCTCAGTCGAAGCTCCCCTCAGTCTTCTATGTTCTAGGGAATAAAGTTCTAACCTATTCAATTTTTCCTTATTACTCATGTCCTCCAGTCTCGGCAACATCCTTGTAAATTTTCTTTGTATTCTTTCAATCTTATTTTTCCTGTAGGTAGGTGACCAAAGCTGTACACAATACTCCCAATTAGGCCTCATCAACGTCTTCAACTTCAACATAATAGCCCAAATCCTTTACTCAGTACTTTTGATCTATAAAGACTAATGTGCTAGAGGCTTTCTTTATGAGCCTATCTACCTCTGATGCCACTTTCATTGAATTATGGATCTGTAATCCCAGATCTCTTTGTTCTTCTGCATTCCTCAGTGCCTGACTGCTCATGGTGTAAGACCTATTCTGGTTGGTCCTTCCAAAGAGCAGCACCTCATGCTTGTCTGAATTAAATTCTATCTGCCATTGTTCAGCCCATTTTTCCAGTTGGTACAGATCCCACTACAAGCTTTGATAGCTTCCTCACTGTGCAGTACACCCACAATCTTGGTGTCATCTACAAATCACATTATCATCCAGGTCGTTGATATAAATGACAAACAACAATGGACCCAGTACTGATCTCTGTGGCACTCCACTAGTCACAGGCCTCTAGTTAGAGAGGCAACCATTTACTATGACTATTTAGCTTTTCCTGCAAATCCAATGTCTAATCCAATTTACTACCTCATCTCGAATTCCAAGCAATTGAACCTTCTTGACTAACCTCCCATGTAAGTTCTTGTCAAAAGCCTTGCTGAAGTCCATGTAGACAACATGCCTTGCCTGAAAGCCTTGCTTTCATCATCTTTGCTGGTAACATCCTTGAAATACTCTATAAGGTTGGTTAGACATGATCTACCTAGCACGAAGCCATGCTGACTATCCCTAATCAATCTATGCCTTTCCAATTTTCAGATATCCAGTCCCTTACAATACTTTCCAGTAGCCTTCCCACTACTGATGTCCGGCTCTCCGGCTATAGTTTCCTGATTTATTCTTAGAGCCTTTCTTAAACAGCGGAACAACATTTGCTATCCTTTAATCCTCTGGTACCTCATCCGTCGCTAAGGATGATCTCAGCTAGGGTCCCTGCAATTTCTGCACTTGCCTTCCACAGGGTCTGAGGGAGCACCATTTCAGGCCCTGAGGATTTGTCCACCCGGATTTGCCTCAAAAAAGCAAACACCTCTTCCTTTGTGACATGTATCGAGTTCAGGATTTCACTGCTGCTATTTTCTGGGAAAGGTGTACTTTGTAAGAGGGATGCCCACAAAAGTGAAATTTTGAGAGTGGAAAAAAAATGTATGTACCTGTCAGAATAAAAGGGAAGGATAACAGGTTTAGGGAACCTTGGTTTTCGGGATATACTGAGGCTCTGATTAAGGTGATAAAGGAAGTGTATAACAGGTATAGGCAGGTAGGAACAAATGACATACTTGAGGAATATATGAAATGCAAGGGAACAGCTAAGAAAGAAATCAGGAGGGCTAAAAGAGGCATGAGGTTTCCCTACCAGACAAGGTGAAATGCAATGTTAGCATTCATTTTGAGAGGACTAGAATACAAAAGCAAGGATGTAATGCTAAAGCTTTAATAGGCATTGGTCAGAGCACACATGGAGCATTCTGAGCTGCTCTGGGCCCCTTATCTAAGAAAGGATGTGCTGGCATTGGAGAGAGTCTGAAAGAAGTGCACGAAAATGATCCCAGGAATGCAAGGGTTAATATATGAGGTGTGTTCGATGCTATGGCCCTGTACTTGCTGGAGCTTAGAAGAATGAGGGTTGCTCTCATTGAAACTGGTTGAATATTGAAAGGTCTAGATAGAGCAGATATGGACAGGATGTTTCTTATAGAGGGCGAGTCTAGAATGAGAGGGCGCAACCTCAGAAGTGAGGGATGTCCATTTTGAACAGAAGTGAGGAATACTTTATTTAGCCAGAGGGTGCTTAATCTGTGGAATTCTTTGCTACAGACGGCTGTGCAGGCCAAGTTATTGGCTATATTTAAGGTGGAGGTTGATGGGTTCTTGATTAATCACGGTGTCAAAAGTTATGGGGAGAAGGAAGGAGATTGGGGTTGAGAGGGATAATAATTGTGCCATGATGGAAAAGCAGAGCAGACTCAATGGGCTAAAAGTCCTTATTCTGCTTTTAGGTCTTATTGTCCTATGGTTCCAACTACATTTTCTTACTTGCTATGCTCCCATTCATCTGTCTATTAACACTTCCCCCAGACAGATCAGCCATGAGTTACAATCAATCACCACCTTCCCTTAACTCGCTCCTACGACATTTGTATCACCTATTTTGATAGAGCCATAGAATACAGCGGCACAGAAACTGGTCCTTCAGGCCATCTAGTTCAGTTGGACTCCATCCGAGCACAGGAATTCCCGATGTTTTCTCCATCTCTCCCCATTCTCAGCCCCTTATTTTTCACACTTTTTCATGTTCTGAAATGCTTATTATTTCTGAGTAAAGGAGTCTGTCACCATTTCTGAATACAGGATTTTTATTTCAGAGAAGATGCAGAAAAGATATTGTTCACAGAGGAAGAGATTTCAACTGGGAAATTACACCTCGTGTACTCCATCAAGCAAAGAAGGTGAGAGAAGATTTGGTAGGACTGTTCAAAATACTGGGGTCATTTGAAGGAATCTATTCCCATTCGCAGAAGGTTAAAGGACAAGGGTCCGAGATTGACTGTTTGAGCAAACATTATCAAAGGACTGAAAAGAGAATTCACTACATCTGAGTGGTAGAACAGGATCAATCCACAGGGAATCAGATAGTCACTTGAGGAAGAACAATGGATTTATGAAGAAGGAGCAGACAGTTTGCTTACAAGTTTATTGTCATAGCTATACACAGGGTATAAATGCCATGAACATCAGCTCTGTGTAGTAGCAGCTGTGGCACAGTATACTACAAACATAAGTCATCATAAGTTAACATAAATTATATAAAACTTACTTGACATAACGAACATAATTACGTTTGTTTAAGGAAAAACAAAATATTGTCTGATAATAGGACAAATTTATTGCCCTATTTGGAGTCAGAATAGACGTGACAGGCTGAATGGCCTCCTTCAGTGTCATAATAACTCTATGATTCCACTCTGCTACAACAACACATTGACTTTAAAACAGAAGACTACACCACAGAATACGCCCTTCAGCCCATCTATTCCATGTAATCTACAGTGCATTCTTTTCCCATTCTCTCATCGTAAAAGGGAGGAATGTGGATTTAATGCACATGTTCAGCTATGTTCGTATTAATGGCAGAATTGGCTAGAGGAGCTATTTGTTCTTATGTTTCACCATATTTAAATCTAGGTGCTTATGTGAAAGTCCTGTGTCTAACCCATACCTTTTGAAGATTCTTTGCTGAATTAAACTCACAAGGGAACATTGCCAAAATGAACAAAAATGACTGTTGTTACAACACTACAACTTAGACGAGCTTAAAGAATATGTAACTTAAACGTAACAAGCATACTAAGATAATTGAAAATTAAACTGATTTTGCCATGACGTAATTGGCCCCAGAGTTTCTGACATAATGACAGAAGTTCGAATCTGGAATAACTTATGAGCTGTAAAGCATTAGGATTGCCTTGAGATTTTAAAGTGAAGTAAAAACCATTTCTAACTATCTCTATGTACTGCTATTCAGTGACACAGAGTCTCATTGCAGCAAAATACAACAGAAAGACTTCCATAATCAAATAAATTTAAGTTTTCTGATTGTCACAGTGGCATCTGATAGTCCTGGCTTCAGATCATCTTTTACCACTGTGCCACCGAACCCCATATAGTGGATGGCCAGTTTATTTTATTCTCTGTCCTGTCTGCAATCTGTTAACAAATCATTGCATCTCAGTAGCCTTTGAGCCTGAACTAATTAACTGAACTCATTTTGTTATTTAAGCTGATCTTCCAAACTGACATGATTTATGAATGGTAAATACACTGGCTTCAAAAAATATGCACTTTAAATATTAGCATAAAGATTACCCTGCAGAATGACAAAGAAATATTTGACACGCAAGGTTAAAACACACAAATAAGAATACTTACACAGCATATTCACAAAATCATTAGGCTCTCTCCCACTTGGCACTTCAAGATAGCAAAGCATTTCAATGGCTGCTTGTATAAAGCATGTAGCTGTGAACTTCAGCGCTGTGGAAATTAGATAAGACCTTTATGCTGATCTTTTGTACAAAGTGTACAAAAGGGACAGGTTACCCCTCAATCCGAGGGAGACCAATATCGTTCCGGGCAGGTTCGCGAGAGCTGTTCGACAGGGTTCAAACTAATTTGGCAGGGAGATGGGAACTGAATTGATGGCACTGAGGCTGGAGTAGTTGGTATACAAACAGAGGCAGTGTGTACTGAGGCTGTTAGCAAGGAGAGGCAAAATGGCAGTCAACGGGATGAGCTGCAACGTAAGGGGGAAAAATTGAAAAGGGTGGTGAATACAAGACTGAAGATGTTATATTTGATGCATGCAGTATACAGAATAAGGTAGGTGAATTTATTGCACAGTTACAGATTAACGTGGATAACGTTGTGGGCGTCACTGAACCGTGGCTGCAAGAAGATTATAGCTGGAAGCTTAATGTCCAAGGAAGCACATTGTATCAAAACGAAAGGCAGGAAGGCAGAGGGTGTGGGGTGGTTCTGTGATAAAAAAAATAAAATCAAATCATTAGAAATAGGTGATGTAAGGTCGGAAGGTGTTGAATCATTGGGGATAGAGCTAAGAAATTGCAAATGTAAAAAAACCCTGATGGGAGTTATATATAGACCCCCAAACAATAGCAAAGATATGATTTATAAATTACATCAGGAGATAGAAAATGTATGCCAAAAGGGTAATGTTTCAATTGTCATGATGGATTTCAATATGCAGGTAGATTGGGAAAATCGGGTTGTGCTGGATCCCAGGAGGAGGAATTCGTAGAATGCCCACAAGATGGCCTTTTAGAGCAGCTTGTGATTGAGCCCACTAGGGGATCAGCTACTCTGGATTGGATGTTATGTAATGAACTGGAATTGATTAGAGAGCTGAAGGTAAAGGAATCCTTAGGGGCCAGTGATCATAATAGGATAGATTTCAACCTGCTGTTTGCGAAGGAGAAGCTGAGGTCAGATGTATCAGTATTACAGAAGAGTAAAGGGAATTGCAGAGGCTTGAGAAAGGAGCTGACCAGAATTGATTGGAAGGGAACAATGGTAGTGATGATGGCAGAGCAGCAATGGTTGGTGTTTCTGAGAGCAATTTGGTAGGTGTAGGAGAGATACATCCCGTAGAAGACAAAGAATTCTAAGGAAAGATAATGCAACTGTGGCTGACAGGAGAAGACAAAGCCAACATAAAAGCCAAAGAGAGAGCATATAATGGCGCAAAAATTAATGTGAACTTGGAGGATTGTGAAGCTTTTAAAAGCCAACTGAAGGCAACTAAAAAGCCACAAAGGAGGAAAAGATGAAATACAAAGGTAAACTAGCCAATAATATTAAAGAGAATACAAAAATTTTCTTCAGAAATGTGAAATATAAAAGAACGATGAGAGTAGATATCAGACCGCTGGAAAATGTTGCTGGAGAGGTACTAATGGTAGACAAGGAAATGGCGGATGAACTGAATAAGTATATTACATCAGTCTTCACTGTGGAAGACACTAGCAGTATGGTGGAGGTTCAAGAATATCAGGGGTCAAAAGCATGTGAGCTTGCCATTACTAGGGAGAAGGTGCTTGGAAAATTGCAAGGTCTGAAGGTAGAGAAGTCACCTGGACCAGATGGTGTACACTCCAGGGTTCTAGAAGATATGGCTGAAGAGATTGTTGAGACACTAGAAATGATCTTTCAAGAATCAAGGAATTCTGGCATGGTTCAGGAGCAGTGGAAAAGTACAAATATCACTCCACTCTTCAAGAAGGGAGGGAGGCGGAAGGAAATTATTGGTCAGTTAGCCTTACCTCAGTGGTTGGGAAGATATTGGAGTCGATTGTTAAGGATGAGGTTTCGGGGTACTTGGAAGTGCATGATAAAGTGGGCTGTCGTCAGCATGGTTTCGTTAAGGCAAAATCTTGCCTGACAAATCTTTTGGAATTCTTTGAAGAAATAACAAGCAGGATAGACAAAGGAGAATTGGTTGATGTTGTGTACTTGGATCTTCAGAAGGCTTTTGACAAGGAGCCACACATGAGGTTGCTTAATAAGTTAACAGTTCATGGTATTACAGGAAAGATACCAGTGTGGATAGGTATTGGCTGATTGGCAGGGGCAAAGAGTCGGAACAAAGGGAGCCTTTTCTGGTTTGCTGCCAGTGATTTGTGGTGTTCCACAGGGGTCTGTGTTGGGAACGATTCTTTTTACATTATATGTCAATGAATTGGATGACAGAATTGATAGGTTTGCAGATGATAATGAAGTTAAGTGGAGGGGCAGGTACTTTTGAGGTAGCAGAGAGGCTACAGAAGGACTTAGACAGATTCGGAGAGTGGACAAAGAAGTGACAGATAGTATATAGTGTTGGAGAGTGTATGGTCATACACCTTGGGAGGAGAAATAAAAGTGTAGATTATTTTCTAAATGGAGAAAAAATTCAAAATCTGATGTGCAAAGGGACTTGGGAGCCTTCACGCAGGATTCCCTAAAGGTCATTTTGCAGGTTGAGTCGGTGGTGAGGAAGACAAATGTGATGTTAGTAGTCATTTTGAGAGGACTAAGATAGAAAAACAAGGCTGTGATATTGAGTCTTTATAAGGCACTGCTGAGGCCTCACTTGGAGAATCGTGAGCAGTTTTCGACACCTCATCTAAGAAAGGATGTGCTGACACTGGAGAGGGTTCAAAGGAGCTTCACAAAAATAATAATGGGAGTGAAATGCTTGTCATATGAGGAGTGTTTGATGGCTCTGGGTCCCTACTCACTGGAATTCAGAAGAACAAGAGGGGATCTCATTGAAACCTACAGAATGTTGAAAGCTTTGATAGAGCGGATGTGCAAAGGATATTTCCTATGGTCACACCTCCGAAGAGGGAAACCAGAGGTCCATGAGCCAATAATCATTGGAGGTCAGAGGTGGAGAGGGTTTGTAACTTTGAATTCTAGGGTGTCACTATCTCAGAGGACCTGTCCAAGACCCATCATATAAATACAATTGCTAAGAAAACAGGACAGTGTCTCAACTTCCCCAGGAGTCAGTGGGAATTTGGCATGTCATCAAAAATCTTGGCGAATATCTATGGATTTGTGGTGTGAAGTGTGCTTACTGGCAGCAGTATGGCCTCATATAGGAACACCAATACCTTTGAATGGAAAATCCTACAGAAGGTAGTGGATTCGCCCCAGTACATCACAGGTAAAACAATCCCAACCATTGAGCACAACTACATGAAACATTTCCGTGGAAATTCAGCATCCCTGTGAGGCCAACTGTATATCGATGAGAGCCGATATAGATTGGGAGACTGCTTCGCCAAGCACCTACACTCGGTCTGCCAGAAAAAGCAGGATCTTTCAGTGGCCAGTCATTACAATTCTACTTCCTATTCCCATTCCAAATGTCAGGCCATGGCCTCCGTTACTATTGCGATGAGGCCATACTCCAGTTGGAGGAGTTTGGGCAGCCTCCAATCTAATGATATGAACAGTGGTTTCTCGAACTTCCGGTAATTACCCCACCCCTCTCTTTCATCATTCCCCATTCCCATTTCCCTCTCTCATCTTATCTCCTTCCCCACCCATCACCGTCCTCTGGGGCTCCCCCCTTTCCTTTCCTCCATGGCCTTCTGTCCTCTCCTATCTGATTCCCCCTTGTTGAAGAAAACATATCCTTAGAAGTTTTACCTGACTGTTGTGTAAATTATCTCTGTCTATTATTCCTCTTCGCCTCTGTTCTAGGTAATGTTACTTTTAGAGCACTTGAGCATACGTTTTCTAAAACTTCTCATTTCAATATTTATTTTCTTGGTAAACTTCCCAGATCTGGTCTGGACCAAGATATTATCCCAAAAGCATACACTACTATGGGTATAACAGAAGTATCTAGTGCCTTTGTTGTATTTTTACTATTGAACTTTGTTTGGCAGATTTTCTTAAACCTTGAAGTAAATTCTGTCAAATGTTTTCTCTTCATTGCACTGTGATTTATTTTCTCTGCTTGTTGATACCACAAATACTTTTATGTTTCCATCGGTTGTATTTTACCCTGCTGCTCTGTTTTATATTCTTCTAGCTCTAATGCACCTTTCTTTATGTTTAATATTCTGCACTTATCTAATCCAAAGTTCATACTTTTATTATTATTATCTGCTTTTTTTTGTATTTGCTGTTTGTCTTCTTTTGCGCATCAGTTGTTTGTCAGTCTTTATGTGTGGTTTTTCATGATTCTATTGTACTGTATTTCTTTGTCCTACTGTGAATCCCTGGAAGGAATTAAATCTCAGGGTAGTATATGGTGACATATATGTACCTTGATAAGAAACTTACTTTGAAATTTTAACTTTATAGCTTGGGAAGGCAGCAGGGTGGGAAGTGGGAGGGAGACAGTGGTGGCACACAGGGAAAATTATGGGCATGCGACTATGAGGTCTGAGCAGAAAATCAGAGTGAGTTACAAAGGAGATCAGCGGTTTGGGAAAAAAGATGTGAGAACTCTAAGGAGCTAAACAGAGCAAAAAGCATCGCCATCTTGAATCTTCTCCAACATTCAATTTGATCATGTCTGGTCAGTGACATCATTATTCTGTTCATACTTTCTCTTCATATCCTCAAATTGTTTAACATTAAGAGACATATCAGGCTCTTTCTTGAATATATTTAATAAATTGTCTTCTGCAGTACAGAATTCCATGGATTTTTACTGTTTCATATCCTCAGAGTAAATACAACAGAGTAATATGATTCAATGCTTTTACTGTGTCATGTTAGGAACAGTACACGCTAGGCAATTTGCAGTGTGGGAGCTACAAATTGAACCATCAAAATGAAAAACACATGCTCTCCAAAGCCCGCACCCAAAAGAAAGTGCCTCCCGCCTAATCCATTCACCATGCATGTGCATTCGCCATCTTCTCACAGGCAATCAATCTGATATGATACAGATATTCTCTGGGGCAGAAAGTTCTCACAATCACAATTTTGGATCCTGAGGCTAAGACACCTAGTTTTGGATTTAATAGCCATTGGGAATATTCTTTCTGCATCTACTCCATCAGGTTTTTAGAAGATCCTTTCTCTTCTAAACTGTAGTGAATACAGGGCTAATCTGTCCTCCTGTGTCAGCCCTGTCATTCCTTGAATCAGTCCAGTAGCTGTTACCTCCATCCTTGTCAGGAATATCCTTTCTCAGGTAATAAGAATGAAATTGCAAATGGAACTGTAGGTTGGTGAAGAACCTGGTGAAAGAGAAAGAAATAAGAGATTTGAGATCTACAAGAAATTCAATGTCACATCTCAGGAAATAGAGATGAGAGGCAATTGATCATAGGAAAGAGAGCTTTAATCACCTGGAAAGACTCGACTCGGATCCATTGAGAGGTGGTCCTGACATCATTAGGATTGAAAGAGGAAATTTATGATTTGGCTCTAGGGACATGGCTCCCCATGAGCGTGATGACCTACCCTAGAGTGGGGTTGAAGAGACATGGGGGAAGAAGCAAGTTTGCAATTTAGACTGGGCAGCAACTAAGTCTGTGGCTGGTCAATGTCCACTGAACTGTTGCCCTTCCTGAAAACTTTGGCGGAGCTCATAGAAATTAAAATTATTGAGACACCCAGCCGAATGAAAATATTTTAACTTCTTTTAAGTTCATTTTTCAATATGTCCTTTTATGTCAAGTGTAGTCAGAAAAGTTAATTACTATTCCAATTTAACATGCTTTCATTTTATATTTTGCCCTTTTGGAGAATGTGCTAATGATAGATCACATATCTAAATCCTCCAAGGACAATCAAAGAAAAGTTCCATTAGCTTAATTTTAGAAAGCATCAATTCCATATGTAAATTGTAAGTCATCATGTAATTAACCTGAGCAAATAGAATAACAAGGATGGCTTCCAGGTCAGTACCAGAGCTGAGATTAGCATACTGAACTGACATACTCCTGTGTGTTCCATTCTAACATTTATCTGATGTTCCCTCTTCAGCTAATTTGAGTAATATTATTACAGCTCTGTAATGGATTAACAACGATAGCCTCTAGGTCATTACCAGAGCTGAGATTGGAACACTGAGCTGACAGGCTCCAATGTGTTTCATTTTAACACAAGTCTGATTCTCTCTCTTCAGATGATCTGAGTAGTATTATTACAGGTTTGTAACACAGCTTTTGACACTGTGCATGTAAGGCCGATGGGGAAAGGCAATTAAGGAGGCCCCTGCTGTGTGTTACTGTGTGACCACATTAAAGGAAGCCTTACATTCAAAGTGTACATGGAAATGTCGAAGAGAGGGCTCTCGAGACTGCTCCATCATTCTATAAGATCATGATCATTCAAATTCAGAATCAGCTTTATCTTTTCCCTATATCCCTGGATCCCTTTAGACATCAGAAAGATATCTGACTCCTTTTTGATTAATATTAATAATTTGGTTTCCTCTTCTCCCTGTAGTAGTCAATTCTCTCAGAGAAGGCATGTCTCCTTATCTCAGTCTTAAATGGTTTAACCAACATACTGATACAATTGCAAAAAAAGGCACAGCTGTTTGAGGAGATTTGGTATATCACCAAGGACTGATGATTGATGCTGCCTTATTGAGGTATCAACTATTTAACGTGGCCTTGATGATAGAAAGCTTAGTGCCCATGATGGCGCTGGCTGAGTTTACAATTCTCTGCAGCTTTTTTTGATCCTGTGCATTGGCACTTCCATTCCAGGCCATAAGACCATAAGACATAGGAGCAGATTTAGGCCATTCAGCCCATCGAGTCTGCTCCGCAATTCCACCATGACTGATCCCAGATCCCACTGAACCCCATACACCTGTCTTCTCACCGTATCCTTTGATGCCTTGACCAATTAGAAAACTAATTTCCGCCATAAATATACTCACAGTGTTGGCCTCCACCACAGTCTGTGACAGAGCATTCCACAGATTCACTACTCTCTGGCTAAAGAAATTCTTCCTTACCTCTGTTCTAAAGGGTTGGCCCTCAATTTTGAGGCTATGCCCTCTAGTTCTGGATACACCCACCATAGGAAACATCCTCTCCACATCCACCTTATCTTGTCCTTTCAACATTTGGGAGGTTTCAATGAGATCCCCCGCATTCTTCTAAATTCCAGTGAGTATAGGCCCAAAGCTGCCAAATGCTCCTCATATGTTAACCCCTTAATTCCCAGAATCATCCTCATGAACCTTCTCTGGCCTCTCTCCAATGACAACACATCCCTTCTGAAATATGAGGTCCAAAACTGTTGACAATACTCCAAATGTGGCCTGATTAGTGTCTAACAAAGCCTCAGCATGAAATCTATGCCTTTATATTCTATTCCCTTTGAAATAAATGCCAACATTTATTTGCCTTCTTTACCACAGACTCAACCTGTAAATTAAACTTCTGGCAGTCTTGCACGAGGAGTCCTAAGTCCTTTTGCACCTCTGATGTTTGAACCTTCTCCCCATTTAGGATATAGTTCGCACTATTGTTCCTTTTACCAAAATGCATTATCATACATTTCCCAATGCTGCATTCCATCTGCCACTTTTTTGCCCTTTCTTCCTATTTGTCTAAGTCCTGCATTGCTTCCCCAGCACTACCCACCCTTTCACTTATCTTCGTATCATCTGCACACTTTGCCACAAAACCATTAATTCCATCATCCAAACAATTGACAAAAATTGTGAAAAGTAGTGGTCCCTGAGGAACACCATTAGCCACTGGCAGGTAACCAGAAAAGGCCCCTTTTATTCCCACTCACTGCCTTCTGCCTGTCAGCCATTCCTGTATTCATGCCAATATCTTTCCTGTAATGCCATAGGATTTGATCTTGTTAAGCAGCGTCATGTGTGGCACCTGATCACTTGCCTTCTGAAAAGCCAAGTGAGTGACATCCATTGCCTCTCCTTTGTCCACCTTGCCTGTTATTTTCTTGAAGAACTAACATTTTTGTCAGGCACGATTTCCCTTCACAGAAACCATGCTGATTTTGACATTTTATCATTAGTCTCCAAGTACCCTGAAACAATAGACAATAGACAATAGGTGCAAGAGTAGGCCATTCGGCCCTTCGAGCCAGCACCACCATTCACTGTGATCATGGCTGATCATCCACAATCAGTACCCCGTTCCTGCCTTCTCTCCATATCCCTTGACTCCGCTATCTTTAAGAGCTCTATCTAACTCTTTCTAAACCTCATCCTTAATAATAGACTCCAACAATTTCCCAACCACTGAGCTTAGGCTAACTAGCCTATAATTTCTTTTCATTTGCTTTCCTCCCTTCTTAAAGAGTGGAATGACATTTGCAATCTTCCAGTCCTCGGGGACCATGCCAGATTCAAGTGATTCTTGAAAGATCATGACGAATGCATGTGTTATCTCTGCAGCAATCTCTCTCAGGGCTCTGGGATGTAGTCCATCTGGTCCAGGTGACTTATGTATTCCATCTGGTCCAGGTGACTTACTCACCTTAAGACCTTTGAATTTTCCTGGCACCTTTTTTTTTTGTAATCTGCTCCATGACACCCACAGACCTCTGTCACACTGCTAGTGTCTTCCACAGTGAAGACAGATGCAAAGTACCCATTAAGTTCATTTGCCATTTTTTTGTCCTCTATTACTACCTCACCAGCTTCATTTTCCAGTGGTCCAATATCAGCTCTCGCCTCTCTTTCACTCTTTATATAATTGAAAAAAGAGTTATTACCCTGCTTTATATTATTGGCTAGTTTGCCTTGATATTTCATCTTTTCCCTTCTTATAGCTTTCTTAGTTGACTTTTGTCAGAGTTTAAAAGCTTCCCAATCATTCAACTTCCCACTCACTTTGGCTCTTCTCTTGGCTTTTATGTATTCCTTAACTTCCCTTGTCTGCATGGTAGCCTACCCTTGTCATTTGAGAACTACTTCTTCTGTGGGACATATCTATCCTGTGTCTTGTGAACGTTTCCCAGAAACTTCAGCCACTGCTGCTCTGGCGTCATCCCTACTAGTATCCTGCTCCAATGCACCTGGACAAACTTCTCTCTCATGCCTCTGTAATTCCCGTTATTCCATTGCAATATTGATACACATGACTTATGCTTCTTCCTCTCAAATTGCAGTATGAAATCAATCATATTATGATCACTGTCTCCTAAGGGTTCCTTTACATTAAGCTCCCTAATAAGATCTGGGTTATTACACAACACCCAAGATAGCCTTACCCCGAGTAGACTCAAGCACAAGCTGCTCTAAAAAGCCATCTTGTAGGTAGTCAACAAATTCTCTCTCTTGCGGTCTGAGACCAACCTGATTTTCCCAATCCCCTTGCATATTGAAGTCCCCCATTACAATTGCGACATTACCCTTATTACATGCATTTTCCAGCTCCCTTTGCAATCTCAACCCACACATCTTGGCTACTATTTGGGGGCCCAAAAATGATTCCCATAATGGTTTTATAACCCTTGCAGTTTCTTAATTCCACTCACAAAGACTCGACATTCTTTGCCTCTATGTCACCTCTTTCTAAAGATGTAATTCCATCTCTTATCAACAGAGTCAGACCACTGCCCAATGCCTCCCTGCCTGTTTTTCAATACAAAGTATATCCTTTGATGTTAAGCTCCCGACTATGACCTTCTTTCAGGCACATCTCAGAGATTTCCACAACCTCATACCGACCAATCTCTAATTGCGCCACAAATTCATCCACCTTATTTCGAATGCTATGCACATTTAAATACTGTGTATTCAGTTGTGCATTTTTCACCTTGCCTCAGTAGTACAACTTAGCTCTTCACTCTGACTGCACTTGTACCCAATCATTGGCTTGTCCTTCCTTACTTTCATGTTACACATGTCATCTACTTGTAAACCTGCTGGATCATTGTCAGCTGTATCATACTGGTTCCCACACCCCTGCTATATTCATTTAAATCACTTCCAAGAGCTCTTATAAACCTGCCCGCAAGAATATTAGTCCCCCTTGGATTCAAGTGCAACCCATCCCTTTTGTATAGGCCCCACCTGCCCCAGAGTTGTTCCAATTATCCAGAAATCTGAATCCCAGCACCCTGTTCCAATTCTTCAGCCATGCATTTATCTGGCACCTCATTCTATTCCTCTCCTCACTGTCGCATGGCACAGGCAGCAATCCCAAGATTACTACCCTTGAGGTCATGATTCTCAGCTTCCTTCCCAACTCCGTGATGGTGACGCAACCTTTCAGAATGCTCCCCATTATCAATCACCTCGAGCTCGTACTCCTTCGCCTTTCCCAGCTTCTTATTCTGGCTCCTTTCCCCTTCCTTTCCAGCCCTGATGAAGAGCCTTGGGCCAAAACGACAATGGTTTATTCCTTTCCGTCACTTGTGCTAAAGAATACAATGAACATACACTCAATGACCACTTTAGTAGCTACAGGGGGTTCCTAATACAGTCACTACTGAGTGTATGCTAATGATAAGAAACCTGAGTAACATGCAGTCAGGTGGAGCTTTCTCAGGAAAATACCTTGGTCAGCATGGGCAATGGGCCGATAGGCTTGTTTCTGTGCTCTGTAACTCAATGACTCTGTGACTCCTTCAGGGAATATATGTGTGCAGAGATTACTAAATATTCTAGAATATTTTAACATTTTTTCCTATTGTAGGTCTTCTTACTTTCAAGACTACTAACTTAAGGCAGCTTTTCAAGACTGGGGACAATTATTGGTACTGGTAAGTCAGTTATTACAGTAAATATTGTTTGTCTAGCACTAAGATGGATATAAAATATTTGTTTAAATTTCCTCTTGCACAGCTCCATATGATTGTTGAGTTTCTTTGGGTTTGTTATCAGCATTGGTTGACATAAGGCATACATCAGGCTACTGTTTATTGATTATAGCTCAGAATTTAACACCATCATTCCGTCAGTTCAAAACCTGGGCCTCTGTAACTCCCTCCTGGATTTCAATCCTGCAGATGAGTAACAACATTTCCACCTTGCTAACTATCAACATGGCCAAACCTCAAAGACATGTACTGTCTACTCTCTCTACACACTCAACTGTGTGACTAAACACAGCTCAAATGCCGTCTACAATTTGCCAATGATACCACTGTTGTTGGTAGGTCTTAGATAGTGATGAGGAGTGAGATTGATCAACTGATTGAGTGGTGACGCAACAGCAACCTTCCTCTAAACATCAACAAAGCGTCAAGCTCCATTGCTTTGAGCACCAGTGGCCCTCAGGGGTGTGTTCTCAGCCTACTGCTGTTCACACTTCTAACTCACAATGCACTACCGGATCCAGCTCAAACAGCATCATCAAGTTCGCTGATGATACAACAGCAGTTGGGCTCATTAGCAACAATGATGATGTGGCGTACACAGAGGAAATAGAGGAGCTTGTCAAAAGCTTGACAACAACCTGAGTCTCAACATGGACAGGACAAAATAATTTTTTGTAGATTTCAGGAAGGCATATGCCAAGAATTTTCCATTGTTGGGGGGAGAGAGGGAGGGAGGAAGAGGGAGAGGAAGAGAGAGAGAGGAGAGAGAGAGAGAGAGAGAGAAAGAGAGAGAGAGAAAGAGAAAGAGAAAGAGAGAGAAAGAGAGAGAGAAATAAAAAAGACCGGACTGCGAGCAGGAGCTCGCTAGAGTAATGGGTGAAGTTTGATACTTTCCCATGCCCAAAGGATTGGGTGAATGAGCGGCCCACAGTGCATATTGGATATCAGACTGTCACTTCCTATGATCCATACGTGGATTTTTGGAGTATTCTGTGGCAATCACTTTCATCAACCCTTACATGGATCTGGGTGTGTTATGTGATGACCACTTGTGCTAAGGAATATTCTGTGATGTCACCTTGTAATATGTCTACATGGATTTTGGAATATGACTTGATGGCTGAGATCTTCTGTGACTGTTACTTCATTTTCCCGGCGTGGAACCTGTGGAATTCTTCATGATCGTCTCCTTGTTGCATTTTAATGTGGTTTTACAAGTTTCTCCCCTCACCTATTCTGTGGATAGCTGAAACTTTTCAACTTGCCATCTTAAAACTTTAAGAACTGTTCCTAAGCTTGACCGTTTAGGAGCCACAAACGCATTACACTGTTAACTTCTGTTTAGAAGAGTAGTTTATTTAATTTTCTATATTTTGAGTAGATACTAATAAATATAGTGGTTTAACATTAAACTCTGACTCAGTTTGTGGTCTATTGCTGCTGGTACATATCACCTACCACCACAGAGGTCTTATCACAAGGCTAGTGAACTGTTTACTTTTGAGTGTACGCTTTACTGCTTACCTATGCTGCAGTATACATACATATTTATGGTGACATTTTGTTTTATATGCTGTGCGTGATATATGTTTTGTGGGTGGACCATGTTCAGGAGGAACGCTGTTTCATTTGGTTGTGTATACTGTATGTACAGTCTGCTGACGATAAACTTGAACAATTTAAATTTGAACTTGAGCAAGATGAAGGAATTGATTGTGGATTTCAGGAAATGGGGAGAATGCACACCAGTCCTCATTGAGGGGTCAGTGGTGGAAAGGGTGAGCAGCTTCAAGTTCCTGGGCATCAACATCTCAGAGGGTTTATCCTGGGCTCGGCATATCAGTGCAATCAAGAAGAAGGCATGCTAACAGTTCTACTTCATCAGGAGTTTGAGGTGATTTGGTTTGGCACGTACTTCTCTTACAAATTTCTGTCAATATACAAGTGATGGAGAGACAGATTGCCTGATATGGAATCTCCAATGCACAGAATCACAAGAGGCTGTATAATTTATTGACTCAGCCAGCACCATTGTGGGCACAATGCTTGCCACCAATGAGGATCTCTTCAACAGAAGGCACCCTAAGAAGGTGGCATTCATCATTAAGGACCCTCACCATCCGAGGCTTGCCCTCCGCATTACTACTATCAGCAAGGAGGTACAGGAACCTGATGATCCCCTCTCAGATGAGCTCAATGCCTTTTGTATGCTTTAAAAGACAAAATAAAACTACACTTGTGTGAACACCTGATGTAGCTGGTAACTCAGTAACCTCCGTCTTGGAGGCTGACATCAGAAGATCTTTCCAGAGGGTGAACCCTTGTAAGGCCTCAGGCCCCAATGGTGTACCTCGAAGATTGATAAGTTTGTGGCCTAAGGTAGAAGGAGATGAGTTATTAACTTCAAACTTTCTGCATAATCACTCAAAGAGTTGAACTGCACGTGCATGTAACGAGAGCTGTATTACTCATCTCCTTCTACCTTAGGCCACAAACTTATCAATCACTCCTGCTGTGGACCACTTTCTGGAGGTCCAAGATGCCGACTTCTACAAAGAAAGGATCTGTATGCTCCACAACCGCTGGACTAAGTGTGTAAATGTAGGAGGGGATTATGTTGAAAAATAAATATGCTAGGTTTTCTAAAATTGATTTCTTCTACCTTAGGCCATGAACTTATCAATCACCCCTGGTATGTCAGGCTAATGTTTATTGATTATAGCTCAGCATTCAACACAATCATACACACAGTACTAATTAACAAGCTCCAAAACTAGGGCCTCTGTACCTTCCTCTGCAAATAGGTTTTTCTTTCCTCACCGGGAGACCACAGTTAGTGTGGATTGGAAATAATATCTCCTCCTCACTGGTACACCTCAAGGATACGTGCCTAGCCTACTGCTCTACTCTCTCTACACCCATGAGTGTGTAGCTAGGCAAAGCTCAAACACCATCTATAAATTTGTCAATGACACACTGTTGTTGGCAGAATTTCAGATGGTGATGAGGAGGCGTACAGAAGTGAGATAGATCAGCTGGTTGAGTGGTATTGCAACAACAACATTGCATTCAACAACAGTAAGACCAAGGAATTGTTTGTAGACTTCAGTAAGGGTAAGTTAAGGGAATATACAATAGTCAGCATTGAGGGATCATCAATGGAAAGGATGAGCAGTTTTAAGTTCCCGGGTGTCAGCTTCTCTGAAGATCTATCCTGGGCCCAACAAACTGATATAGTTGCAAAGGAGGTAAGACAGTGGCTGTATTTCATTAGGAGTTTGAGGAGACTTGGTATGTCACCAAAGACTTTCGCAAATTTCTACAGATGTTTCATGGAGAGCATTCGGACTTGTTGCATCACCATCTGGTATGGAAGGTCTACTGAACAAGTTCAGAAAAAGTTGCACCAATTTGTAAACTCGGCCAACTCCATCATGTGCACTAGCTTCCCCAACATTGAGGACAACTTCAATGCGATGCCTCAGAAAGGTGGCATCTATCATTAAGGACTCTCATCACCTATTACATGATCCCTTCTCATTGCTACCATGAAGGAGAAGGTGCAGGAGCTTAAAGACATGCACTCAAAATTTCAGGAACAGCTTCTACCCCTCCGCCATCAGATTACTGAGTGGGCAATGAACCTATTTACACTACCTCACTGTTTTTCACTTTTTGCAGCACTTTTATTTATTTTTATTTCGGGATACAGCATGGAGCATGGAACACCCTGAGCTGCAATAGCGTCGCACTACCCATTACACTACCGTCGCACCCATTATTCCTTTTCGTTTGCACTATTTACTTATCATTGTAGTTTATAGATTTTTATGTCTCTGTGCTGTATGGCTGCCACAAGAACAGCAAATTTCACATAATACAGTATGTCTGTGATAATAAATCCGATTTTCTAATCCTGACAGGCAAGTTGTTTTGTTTCCTGAAATGTTTGGATTAAAATGAAGTTATCAATTTTTTTTTGCAGTCATCATTTTGCCTTCAGTAAATTCTGTCCTCTGGAAATCCTTTTTAATATTTTCAGGGCTTCCCCAGCCAGAAAAAATGTAGTTTGAAATCAATAAATGTCATATTTTGTTGACTGATTGTGAAACCAGGAGCTCTCTTAAGGTAATGCTGTTATAATGTAAAAGTTGCTTATCTTCCTATCAATATAAGTCCGACTGGGTACAGCCAGAGTTAATGTTACAAAATTATTTTTTCCATCCCCAATTGATTGATGTGACAGTAAATGATGTATAACTCATTCTTTTATGTGACTTTAATTCTTGCAGTTGTTGTATGTGAAGCAATAGGCAAAAATGTTTCCATGACACAAGACCCTTCACCCGCCCTGCTCTTGAACCATGATGCAATGAACTTAAAGTTAAAAAATATATATATGGGAAAGCAATTATGGAGCTGTTTTGAAACCAAAATGTACTATTCCATCTCATACTCATTAAAAGAAACCAAAATGTATAATTCCATCTCATACTCATTAAAAAGGTCCATTTTCCGCACTGTTGTGTTGACAGTGAATCGTGGATATAACATCTAAAGAATGATAATGACTCACGTTACGATGAAGGATTGATTTAAACTGATAGACAGTTTTCATGTGACACAACATTTCAAGTTAAAGAATACTGTAAAGCCATTGTTTCTGGAATAGAGTTTTGTAGCTATTTGAGGTGGGTGCATCTTTGTACTCACAATGATGGAGCATTCGGCCCCATTATACTCTTAGAATGACAGCATTGAACCACGCAACTGGGGTCAAAATGGAGGTCGAAGTTCAGGATCAAAAACTGTTTGGCAAATGACATAAACCAAATTCATGGTCTTGTAATAAATCTTGAATTACACACTTTGCTGGCCCTGTCTGAATAACATGGACTAGAGCAGTGGTCCCCAACCTCCGGGCCGTGGACCGATACATTGCCGCGAAGAATGCAATGGTGCAGCAGTAGTCGGAATGCACCCAGCATATCTTTAAGGAAAAAAGCCTAAATAAACAAGCTAATTAATTAGGTACCGCCCGGCACTTAAATGTCAGCCCAGATCAGAGGTGATTAGATGGGCCAAAAGGCGATTTTCTGTGCTGTAATGCTCTATGGCTCTATATGTTTCTATAATGCATCCTTCAAGTCTTCTTTGTTTTCTTCCTCTTACCCTTCCTCTTTCTTTTCCTCTTCTTCCTCTTATTTTTTCTATCAAAACTGACTTAGTTCCAGTCTGGTTTTATGAGTTCTGAGGTTGCTAATGAGACCAATTTGGGAAACGCACACACAAATCTATCCACTTGATTTTTTGTTTCCTTAACCTTTCCCATCCCTTCCCTGCACTTTTTTCCAATATTCCATCATCTGCTCTCAATCTTGTTCCATCTACAGCTCCCTCTCCCCAACATTTAATGCTATACACTGGCAATTATTCCTTTTCCCTCTCACTCCTGATGCAGGGTCTTGGCTTGAAATGTTGTTTTGCACCTTTTGGCTTACTTGACCCATTGAGTTCTTCCAGCACTGTTTTTTGTTCCAGATTGGTAAGGAATGTTCTGATTATTTTAGCCTGACTTTCCTGTTCCTACAATAAAATTCAAAATAAATTTATTATCTAAGTACATATATGAGAGGTGATTGATAAGTTTGTGGCCTAAGGTAGAAGGGGTCAATTTTAGAAAAACAAGCATATTTATTTTTCAACATAGTCCCCTCCTACACTTACACACTTAGTCCAGCGGTCGTGGAGCATACGGATCTTGGACCTCCAGAAGGTGTCCACAGCAGGGTGATTGATAAGTTTGTGGCCTAAGGTAGAAGGAGATGAATTATACAGCTCTCGTTACATGCACATGCAGTTCAACTCTTTGAGTGATTATGCAGAAGGTTTGAAATTGCTAACTCATCTCCTTCTACCTTAGGCCACAAACTTATCAATCACCCCGATGAGTTATTAACTTCAAACTTTCTGCATAATCACTCAAAGGGTTGAACTGCATATGCATGTAACCAGAGCTGTATAACTCATCTCCTTCTACCTTAGGCCACAAACTTATCTATCGCCCTGCTGTGGACACTTCCTGGAGGTCCAAGATCCGTATGCCCCATGACCGCTGGACTAAGTGTGCAAATATAGGAGGGGACTATGTTGAAAAATAAATGTGCTAGGTTTTCTAAAATTGGCTCCTTCTACCTTAGGCCATGAACTTATCAATCACTGCTCGTATGTCACCACATAGAGCCCTGAGATTCATTTTCTTGTGGGCACACTCAATAAATCCATAATAGAATAATAACCATAATAGAGTCAATGAAATACTGCACCAATATTGAAAAGGAAAAATATATCAACCTTGGCAACTGGAGCTAAATATAACAGACAATTCTACAAATACACGCAGAAAAAAATTAGTTCATGCAGGTGAAACAAAAGGGTTTCAACTCTGACTCATCGTGTAGTTCAAAGTTAAATCCTTTATTTTATGAGAACAGCAAACAGATATTCTGATTGTGTTTAGTCTTGATCCTTATATACTTTTTTTCAAACTCAAACTTCAAGTTCAAAGTTAACTTATTATTAAAGTGCATACATGTCATCATATACAACCCTGAGGTTCCTCTTTCCTGCGTGCATACACAATAAATCCAAGAAACACAGTAGAATCAATAAAAGACCACACCCAACAGGATGGACAAACCGCCAATGTGCAAAAGATAATTCACTGTGAAAATACAAAAGAGGAAAAAGAACAATAAATATTGAGAATATGAGATGAAGAGTTCATAGGCTGTGGGTATAGTTCAGTGATGGGGCAAGGAAAACTGAGTGGAGTTATCTCTCCTGGTTCAAGAATCTGATGGTTGAGGGGTAATAACTATTTCTGAACCTGGTGGTGTGGGTCTTGAGGCTCCTGTACCTTCTTCCTGATAACAGTAACAAGAAACAAGCATGGCCTAGGTGGTGGGGGTCCTTGATGTTGGATGCTGCTTTCCTGTAACTGGGTTTTGTGTAGATGTGCTCACTAGTGGAGAGGGCTTTCCCTGACTGGGCTGTATCCCCTACACTCTGTAAGATTTTCCATATCAGGCCATGATGCAATTACCCAATATACTCTCCACCACCCGTCTGTAGATGTTTGTCAAAGTTTTAGATGAAATGGCAAATCTTTGCAGACTTCTGAAGGAGTTAAGTCACGGTCATGTTTTCTTTGTAATTGCATTTACATGCTGTGCCCAGGGCAGATCCTCTGAAATGAGAACACCAAGGAATTTAAAATGGCTGACCCTCTCTATCTCTGATCTCCTGATGAGGTTTGGCCCATGGATCTCCAGTTACCTCCTCCTGAAGTCAATAATCATTTTCTCGGTCTTGTTGACATTGAATGTGAGGTGGTTGTTGTGGCACCACTCAGCCAAGTTTTCAATCTCCTTCCTGTCTGCTGATTCACCACCACCTTTGATTCAGTGGTGACGGCAGCAAACTTACAACAAATACTGTATGGCATTGGAGCTGTGCTTAACCTCACACACATAAGTATAAAGTGAGTAGAGCAGGATGCTAAGCACACAGCCTTGTGGTGTATCTGTGCCGATGGAGATTGTGGAGAGAATGTAGGGAGTTGCCAATCTGAACTGCTTGGGGGTCTGCAGGTGAGGAAATCGAGGATCCAATTGCACAAGGAAATATTGAGGCCAAGGACTTGAAGCTTATTGATTAATTTTGAAGGAATGATAGTATTGAATGCAACCTGTAAAGAGCATCCTGATGAATGCATATTTGTTGCCCAGATGTTCCAGTGCTGAGTGAAGAGACAATGAAATGGCAGCTGCTGTAGACCTGTTGTACAAATTGGAGTGGATCCAAGTCACATCTCAGGCAGGAGTTGATATGTTTAATTGCCAACCTCTCAAAGCACTTCATCACAGTGTTTGTAAGTGCTACTGGATGATGGTCATTGAGGTAGGTTACCACGTTCTTCTGAGACACTGATTTAATTGAAGCCTGCTTGAAGCAGGGGGTACCTCAGTTTGCCAAAGCAAGAGGTTAAGTACATTGGTAAGCACTCCAACCACTTGATAAGCATATGTTTTTAGTACTTGGCCAGACACCCCATCTAGACTGGATGCTTTCCTTGGGTTCACCCTGCTGAAGGCCTCGGAGACTGAAATCTCAGGATTGACAGGAGCTGTGGGAATTTGTGAAGGTTTCTCCATGTTTTATTGGGCAAAGTGAGCATAAAGGCTTTGAGCTTATCTGACCATGAAGCCTTGTTGTCATCTATGTCGCTTGGTTTCTTATTGTAAGAGGTAATAACATTTATACCTTGCCACAGCTGTCAGGCATCCTTCAGTGATTCAGATCCTCTGAAAGGACCTTGAATATGGTCTAGTCTACCTACTAGAAGCAATCCTGTAGCCTTTCATCTGCTTCTCGTGACCACTTCATTGTTGTCCTTATTTCTGGACATTTGTTCTTTAGCCTCTGTCTGTATGCAAGTAGGAGAAGGACAGCCAAGTAATCAGATGTGCTGAAATATGGTCTAGGCATGAAACAGTGGGCATTCCTTGTCGCAGTATAGCTGCTGTTGGGTGTGCTGGGACCCCTGGTGTTGCAGGTTATATGCTGATGATAATTGGGCAGAGATTTCTTTAAGCAAGCCTGAATGAAGTCCCCAACCATGATTTGAAATACATCGGGTGGGCTGTTTCTTGTCTGATTCCATATCTCGAGTGCTTGATTAACATCGGCCTTTGGTGGAATGTAAACTGCTGTCAGGATCATGAGAAGAACCCACTTTGTAAGTGGGATGATCAACACTTAATCATTAGATGTTCCAGTTTGGTGGAGCAAGAGCGCCACAAGACCACCACAAAGAGTTTATCATGAAACAAAGACTCCCACCTTTTGCCTTCTCTGAATCAGCAGTCTAGTCCATCCTACACATCAAGAAGCCTTCAGTTCTTACTGACATATCCGGATGTCTGAAGTGAGCCATGTCTTCATGAAACACAGGACATAGCAATTCCTCATTTCCCTCTGATACAATAATCTTGCACTAAGGTTCTCAGCCTTGTTCTGCAGCAACTGTATATTTGCTAACAAGGTGCTGTGTTGAGGACCTTTCATTGCTTGGCGTTTTAGTCTGGCTTGGAGTCCTCCCCTCCTCCATCTCTTCCGGCCATGGTGACATACCATCATCTGCATAAAGGTGCTGTACCTGCATGCTTGAGTTTTAAGTCCACCGCGTTCTTTAGAAGATCGTGAAATCGCTAGTTAATTGAAACAGTTCAAAAGTAAATTGAATAAAGGGAAATTATAGGCTGCAGATCGCAGTGGGAGTAATTCAGAAGAGATATATTGAGAAATTTTGTAAGTAGCCTTCAACATATCATCATGGTTCACTGGTGCCATCTTGAGATATAGATCCAAATTCCAGCCCATATTTCATTAATATAAAGACATTAATGATTAGTTTGAAGTTTACAAAGTATATGCCTAAAACAGTGAGGAAAACAATGAGAATCCCAAACTGAAAGATCACATTGGATCTAGGACACATCTTGTGGTAGCTTCCCACCAATCACTCCATACCATTCCAGTGGTGGTCTCTGCCCATTACAGTCTCTGCTTCATTCCGGTGGCTGCACTATTATTTTCATGTCCAGTAAACCTCACTATTTCAATGCTACCATCCAGGCCATGCTCTCTTCTTGTTGCTGCCCTCAGAAAGGAGGTACAGAAGCCTTAGAAACCATGCCACCACATTCAGGAACAATTATTACCCCTTAACCATCAGGCTCTTGAACCAGAGGGGATAACTTTGCTCACTCGAAGACTGAACTGCACCCACAACCTATGCACTGATTCCAATGACTCTTTATTTCATGTTCTCAATATTTATTGTTCATTTATTATTATTATTTTGTTTTTATATTTGCACAGTTTGTTGTCTTTTGCACACTGGTTGTTTGCCTATCTTGTTAAGTTGGGTCTTTCATTGATTCTCTTGTGTTTCTTTGTATTTACTGTGAATGCCCACAAGAAAATTAACCTCTTGGTTGCCTATGTACTTTGACAATAAATTTACTTTGAACTTTGAAGAATCACTGACGATGATCAGAGACATTTAGAAAAAGCAGAAAGATTTAAATTTACAAGAGTCCAAATTGTAATGAACAATAAGTTCACCTGAAGCATATTCAACTGGTGTACATAAGTTAAACCATTCATATTAATTAAAATGAAATCCTTCTCTTGTTGTGAGGACTGGTGAACCCATGTGCCCAATGGAAAGTGTATCATCTCCTGGGCATCAGGTTGCTAGGAAACACCATAGAAGCATATGTGGATTTATCACTCACATATGTCATGAAATATTTTTTTATTGTGGCAATAGTATAGCGCAATACATAAAATTACTGCAGTACTGTACAAAAGTCTTATGTACCCTAACACACACACACACACACACACACACACACACACACACACTCTCTCTCTCTCTCTCTCTCTCTCTCTCTCTCTCTCTCTCTCTCTCTCTCTCTCTCTCTCTCTCTCTCTCTCTCTCTCTCTCCTCTCTCTCTATATATATATATATATATATATATATATGTACAGGTCGACCTTCACTAATTCGGCACCACTGGGACCTGAGGAGTGCCGGATTAGTGAAAATGCCGAATTACAGAAGGATCACATTAAACATAATCAGTGCCGGATTATCGAAGGAAGGATTACAGGTAGTCGGATTAGTGAAGGTCGATCTATATATAGATACACTGCATATACTGCATAAGTATTGTACTGCATATTGAAGGCTGAAGGCAACCAACAACAAAGTGGAGTTGAGATTATTGATCAGAAATACCAAAGCAGGCTTGAGGTTTCATATGTTCTACATCTGCTTTGATTCCTTGTGTTCTTCTGTTGAGACATCTCTTCAAAGTGAAGGAGAATTTTCCCTCTTATTCTTGGTAATTTTAATGGGAATGCGTGGTCTTTCTTTTCTCTGTTGATTGTGGAGTGACTAGCTAGTTATGTAATGACACAGTGGCTCTGTGAAAGCACTGACTGGCTGGAGGCCATGACATGTTATTGTCCCTGGCAACCTTTGTTCCAAAGAAAACAGACTGATCACACACATTCATCGGCTGTTATTTACATGTTATATTCAGATTGGTTTGTTTGTCATTCTCTCTAATGCTGATAAGTGAAGTATTCATTCACTTTAGGACTGCTGTCCCTTGACGGCTACTTGATCATGAGCTTTCATACTGACTAACATTTGGTTATCTTCCTCTGTAATAGCTGCATTTATTTGAAGGTAATGAGTAGAATTTAACTACTTTAATGGCAGCATATTTGAACATGTCATCACTGGGCAATAAGGAGCAGTATTTATGATGATAGTAGCCAACTTTCCATGCCAGAATACTACAGATGAATTGAGAGTGGGTACAGAGGAATTGAGAAGAAATTTGGATGATAGGCGTTACTAAATTACTAAATACGTTTTGTACGCAATTACAGGAGACCTGCACCATCCAGGACTCAATGTTAATGAGGCACCAGAAGCCAATATTTTTCACTTTTTAAGTTGTGTTGTAAAGACTCCTCATTATTCGTTAATTCTTTTGTTCTAATATTATCTTTGGTTTTGTGTATGTTATATGTTATGTGTACTGTGCTGTGACCTTGGCCTGGAGGTTCTTTGTTTTGTTTGGTGGTATGCATGTATACATTGAATGATGACAAACTTGAACTTGTGAAAATAATATGTCAGTACCTGCAGGTGAACTTTGTCTTTTTGTGTGCTTTCCCCCTAACTGCCAGTCCGTGGTTTTGTATTGCCATGTGCTCCTGTCCCCACTTCCGGCTCTACTCCGCCTCTCACCTGTTTCTCATTATTACCTGTTTTGCTGCCACTTCTGTCTCATTGTGCTCCACCTATCATCTGCCTCTCTGTTTATTGCTCAGTGTATTTTAGTCCTGTGTTTCCACCTGTTGGTTCCCAGATTGTACGAGTGAACCTTCCTGAGCCTTTCCAGCATTTGTATCTGTACTCTGTCCGTCTGAATATCAACTCTGCCTGTTTCCCGATTCTGGTGTTTGGATTTCTCTGGATGTTCCGATCTCTGCCTGAACTTTGACACCGACTTTGTTTGCACCTCGGGATTTGTTACTCAATTAATATCACTGTGTGCACAGTACTAGGTCTGTGATTGGATTCCTGCTCCAGCGCCCTGACAGAATATTATAGTTTATATTCCCTTTCAAATCCCTCTTTACATTGAATGTAGTGCTTTTGAAGGGCAATTATTATTGCAATTTTAGAAACAATGAGACTATTTGTTTTTCTCCCACAATTTACTTTCTGTGTTTCTCTGTCATACTTCCTTTCTGGTTCAGTTTCCCAAGTGATAGTTTCCATTTCAACGTTGACTTTTATTAAACATTTTCCAACAGAACTTTCCTGCTTTAAAGACCTGATGGAATGTCTGGGCAGACTCATTCACTATTGATGGGAACTGATAGACATAGTAATAAAACTGCAAGTATATCTGTATATTCTTTCTGTGGAATCACAAATATAAACAGTGCCCACTTTATTAGGAATCTCCTGTAACTAAAAGGATGACCACTGAGCATATGTTCATGGTCTTCAGCTGCTGCAGCCCATCCACTTCAAGGATTAACATGTGCATCCAGAGATGCTCCTCCACAAACAGTGCGCAGGTTATTTGAGTTACTGTTGCCTACCTGCCAGCTTGAACCAGTCAAGCCATTCTCCTTTGACCTCTCTCATCAACAAGGATTTTTTCACCCACAGAACTGCTGTTCACTGGATGTTTATTGTTTTTTGTACCATTCTCTGTAAACTCCAGAGACTGCTGTGCATGAAAATCCCAGCAGTTTCTGAGATACTCAAACCACCACCAACAATCATTCCATGACAATAGTACTTAGATCACATTTCTTCCCCGTTCTGAGCTTGGTCTGAACAACAACTGAACCTCTTGACTATGTGTCCGTGCTTTTATGCTGTCACATGATTGGCTGATTAGATATTTGTATTATGAGATGGTGTACAGATGTACCTAATAAAGTGGCCGTTGAGTGTGGTATAGTACAGAAAGATGTTATTTATTCAATCCTGCCTGTGACTTTCAAAGAGCATTCCCCATGGATTAACAAATGTCTCCCTTCAGACTATGTATTCTGATTTCCTTTAGAAGATTGCTGTTGAATCTGCTTCAATCGCCCCAGGTCACATCTTACTGTTGTAAGATAAACATCTTAATCTCTTGAATCTGTGGTAAAATAATATTTCCCTTTGCCCTCTGGATCCTTCAGTCTGGCTTTCAACAGCTTTGCCACTGGGAGTTATATTTCCTTATTTCCCAAAACAACACTGTTGAGAGATTGACTCCTTCTAAAATATTTGATGGCAGCATATCAAATGACAGGACAATATCTAACTCCTCCTGTCACCTGAGATTTTTCCATCATGGGATCTAATGTTCATTCACTCCACAATAAACGCCAGATACAGGGAAGACCATTCTACCAACAACACTGCAACTTGTAGGTGGGATACACTGCACCAAACGTATGCCATTACCAGAAAAGCTTTGAGTGCCACTTACTAAGTCTTGACTGTCAACCTGACTGTTAGCTGGGTCTTGCTGCATATGGGCATGGATTTCATCATTTGTTATAGAGCCATGAATGAAACTGAGCAATGCACAATCATTAACAAGCATCCATACTTCTGCCCCAGCTGGCCGGTGGCGTAGTGGCATCCGCACCGGACTTTGAAGTGAGTGGTCACAGGTTCAAATCCGGCTGGCTCCTTGCATCTATGCTGGGTTGAGCATCGAGGTAGCAACTCGGCCTCATAAAAAAGCAAAATAAATGCTAAAGAAACAGCAAGGTTGCCACCTGATGCACCACTAGTTGCGGTAAGGCACACTTGTGTCCAAATGAAGATAACTGGGTTTAGGATACTACCTGAAGGAATTTCTGTACTGATTTTCTTTAGCTGAAAATATTTCAGATTGGCTATTTTTTAAAAAAATGGCAATCCCCCAAGAGAAATAGCCATTTTTTTGTCTCGAACCACAATTCAGTGTGCTATAATAAACCTGGACTTAATCTTGCCTTAGTTTAGATATGCGCTGAACCTTCACTCGGTCATTTTAATTGCCTTATCTCAGTTCAATTATCTCTGTTTAGTTTAGTTTTTCATCTACTGGATGTTGTCCAAGCTCAACAACATCGTGTAGAGACGTTCCTTAAAGTAAACTTACATGAGCACTATTGCCTGGAGTTGAAAGCAAAGCGGCAGCAAGTGATGCTGTTTGAAGCCAGCTTCTAGTCCCTGCCTTAGGCCAATTGTAAGGTCTTTATTAACCTTTAGCTGAAACTTGAGAATTATGAAGATAGTGATGCAGTCAAAGCGAGGGACAAGAATCCATGATCCTGCTGGCGGCATGGTGCTGTAGCGGTTAGAGTAATGCTATTAGAGTGCCAGTGACAGGGGTTCAATTCCCACCACTGTCTGTAATGAGCTTGTATATTCTTTCCTTGACAGCGTGGGTTTGCTCCAGTTTCCTCCCTCATTCCAAAGACATATGGATTCAGAGGTTAATTGCCCACAGTGGGCGCACTGGGGTTGAATAGCCTGTTACCGTGTTGTGTCTCTAAGTAAAAACAACAATAGAATCTAGAATCAAAATCAGATTTATTATCACTGATATATATTGTAAAATTTGTTGTTTTACAGCAGCAATATATTGCAATACAGAAAGAATTACTATAAATTAAAATCAGAATATATTAAAAATAAATAAATTAATTAAAAAGAGAGCAAAATAATTAGGTAGTGTGAATCGGTTCATGGACCTTCAGTAACCATGGTGCCCCACAGGGCTGCATCTGCGATCTGCTTTCGCTATTCCCTGTACAGTCACAACTGTTTGCACAGATTTGTCTCTAACTCCATCTACAAATTTGTAGATGACGCCACCTTAGTGGGCCAAATTTCAAATGATGAAGAGTTGGAATACAGGAAGGAGATGGAGCGCTTAGTGACACGGTGCCAGGACAACAACCTATCCCTCTGTTGGAAGACCCTCTATAAACAGCTGGAAGGTATCCCATTCAATCCATGATCCGTCTGGGTAGCCTCCAACCTGATGGCATGAACATCGACTTCTCTAACTTCCGCTAAGGCCCCACCTCCCCCTCGTACCCCATCTGTTACTTATTTTTATACACACATTCTTTCTCTCACTCTCCTTTTTCTCTCTCTGTCCCTCTGAATATACCCCTCGCCCATCCTCTGGGGTCCCCCCCCCCCTTGTCTTTCTTCCCGGACCTCCTGTCCCATGATCCTCTCGTATCCCTTTTGCCTATCACCTGTCCAGCTCTTGGCTCCATCCCTCCCCCTCCTGTAAAATATCATTTTGGATCTCCCCCTCCCCCTCCAACCTTCAAATCCCTTACTCACTCTTCCTGCAGTTAGTCCTGACGAAGGGTCTCGGCCTGAAATGTCGACTGCACCTCTTCCTAGAGACGCTGCCTGGCCTGCTGCGTTCACCAGCAACTTTTATGTGTGTTGCTTGAATTTCCAGCACCTGCAGAATTCCTGTTGTCAATGAACTGTGGAGATGGTTTGAACATATTCCCTCTCTCCTTTGCTCTCTTATCTGTCTGAGGCCTCCGTCGGTCAGAGTTGACCATAGATATTGTATCCTAGCTACACAAGCCAGGCAGAACAATATGGAGAGCAAGCTGTTGTCCATGTAGCAATTTCCTCCTCTCCACAAAACTGATGAATCCAAAGGAACGGCAGAGACCAAGACAGTTTGGTACCAGCGGCATTAAAGGAGTTGCCAGTTGGCATTGAACTCAATGTAAGGCTGCCTCAGGGGCTCCAGCTCCAGACTTTTGCCTCAGCATTTATTCCTGAATGGGAATAAGTGGGTATTGCCGCAAGGTAGCGGAGGTTTGCGATCAGAGTTTTGCTTCTCCTAGATGAGCTGCCAACTATGGCTGACGAGTCCCCATCTATCCAATGTGACTGGTTTAAAGGCGCCAGTAATCGGCCTTTGCCCCTTCTCCTGTCAGTAGAAACAGTTTCACCAGTCTCAGTAGCTAAGCCACATATGAAAGCCAGGAGCTGGACTTGGTTGTTAGAGGCTTTTTGAGACACATGCCATTGGGAGCATTTAATAGGTAGTGGGAGCTTATCCCCATAACCACCCCCTCATAATCCCATTCAAACAGGGCATCATGGGTATCAATGCTTCCTGTTTACATTTGTTTTGAATTTATTTATCATTATAAATCTTTCATAAAACATGCACTCAGTCGCTACTTTATTAGTTCTACTTAATATAGCTGCTTGTTAATGGAAATATCAGCAACTCAATGCTTAAAAGCATGCAGGAATGGTGGAGATTCAGTTGTTGTTCAGACCAAACATCAGAATGGGGAAAAAAGTTGATCTAAGTGACTTAGTTGGTGCCAGATAGGGTGGTTTGCTGATCTCCTGGGATTTTCATGCATAACTATCTCTAGCCTTTACCGAGAATGGTGAGAAAAACAAAAAAAAACTTCCAGTGAGCGGCAGTTCTGTGGCGAAAAGGCCTTGTTAATGAGAATGGTCAGAGGAGAATGTCCAGACTGTTTCAAGCTGATAGCAAGGCAACAGTAACTCAAATGACCACGTGTTAACAACAGTGGTGTGCAGAAGAGCATCTCTGAATGAGCAACATGTTAAAACTTGAAGTGGATGAGCTGCAGCAGCAGAAAACCACACTGAGTTCCATTCCTTTACCTAATAATGCGGCCTCTGGGTGCATAACATAAAACATTACAATACGGTATAGGCCCCTTGGCCTATGTTGTTGTGCCAATCTTTCAAGCTACTGTACTCCAAATCAATCTAACCCTTCCGTCCTACATAACCCTCCATTTTTCAATCATTCATGTGCCTAAGAGTTCCATAAATATTCTTAATGTGCCTGGCTCTAGCACCAGCCCTAGCTGCATGTTCTGTGCGTCCACCACTCTGTGCTAAAAACTTACCTATGACATCCACCCTATACTTTCCTCCAATTGCGTTAAAATGGTAGCTCCTGATATTAGCCATCCGTCTTCCTCGAAAATCACCTTGTCATTTTGCTATCAAATGTGATGTTAATCTTTATCTTGACATTGTTATTTTTCCCTTTGAATATCAGAAATCCCTTTTATTTGACATCTGCTTGACTAGATTCTGATTTCAGAACTCCCTCTATACTTACTAAGGCCATGATTCCTATGCTCCCTTTAAACACACCAGGCAGCATTTTCTGCATTCCTTGGAATTCATCGGGTACTGTTTTCCAATGCTCCCTTGGAAGCCCTGGACTTAATTTCCCACGCTCCTTTTGAACTCGCCAGAACCCTGTTTCCTGTGCTCCCTTGAAACTTATTGGGTTAACTGGAACAAATTATTATACTACCGCACTTGTCTCAAAGTGAATTGAAAGTGTGTTGCTGTTTTAATACGAATGACATCAAATAATCTGGAAAATCTGCTTGTCTGGCATCACTACAGTCCAATGAGTGTTGGATTACCAGAATTTTTATTGCAATGCGCCGTGCATTAAGGCCTCAATAAAAACCACAATGTGTCACAGAATACTAAGCAGGGAAATGAGAAGCAAGAAGTGCAGACAGATTTGAACTCAAATTTTCACATACTCAGGAATTCTCCATCAAGTCTTCCAGAGACTGCTTTATCAGTCAGACAGAGATCTTCTGATCTGAGGTCTCCAGAACTTCTGTTGGAATATCCTTTATAAACAACAGATGGCAGCACTGACCTCTGATGTTGCATTTAAAGTACTAACAGAATTGGAGAAAATAACAAACTTTTGTATTTCTTTTATAGAAATTCCAGGAAAGCCAGGAATGTTTTTAGGAGCAGCTTTTCCCCCTTTGTTATCAGATTACTGAACCTCATTATTTTTCTTTTGCACTATTTATTTATTTTTTTTTGATACAACATGGCAAGTTTTTTAATGTCTTGCACTGTACTGCTGCCAAAAAAAAGAACACATTTCACAATATATCAGTGATAATCAACTTGATTTGTATTCTGGAATGTGAAGCTTTGAGTATCTTAGGCACTTTCAGAATTTTACCCTGGTCACTGTTCCTGAAGCCTTTTTTCCATAATTTGACCAAAGCTGTTCGACATATGCAAACTTTTCTCTATAAGTTGAATTAGTTCTATATATAGTGCATAGTGATATGATTGGAGATAATGCTTACGCCAAATTGACTATCCTTTCTTTTATGATCAGGGGACCATTGGCATTACGAGCTATGTCGTAAGATGTGGGTGATCATGGTCAATAATAGTGAGTGTTCTTGGCAAATTTTTCTACAGAACTGGTTTGCCATTGCCTTTTTCTGGGCAGTGTTTTTATAAGACAGGTGACCCCAGCCATTATCAATACTCTTCAGAGATTGTCTGCTGGGCATCAGTGGTTGCATAATGAGGCTTAAGCACCTGAAAATGGTTGGACGAAGGGCTTCTGCAGTGATGCAACACACAAAATGCTAGAGAAACTCAGCAGGTCAGGCAGCATCTATGGAGGGAAGTAAACAGCTGATGTTTTGGGCCGAGACTTATCATCAGGACTCCATTGATGGCCTTCACTGTGTGAGGCACATCTGTGGCTGTGGCAACCTTCAGGGTGGAAATCATCACAGAAACCGATACTTTATATCAAAATTCTGGTGTGTTTGGTAATGTGCTATTTGTTCATACATGCATTCATGTATTGTGATTGAGCAGATGGACCTGCACCACAGATCATGAAGGATTTGTAGTGGATACAGCCCAGTCCAACACAGGCAAAGCTCTCCCCACCACTCAGTACATTTACAATAACACGAGGAAACAAAATCTATCATCTTGTGGAAGGCCCCACACCACCAGGCTCAGGGACAGTTGTTACCCTACAACCATCAGGCTCCGGAACTGATATCAATAACTTCACGCAACACTACTCTGAAGTGATTCTACGACCTACAGTCTCACTTTCATCATCATTATGTGCTGTGTCGTATGGTGTGGGTGATCATGATCTATGACTGTGATCATTGCAACTCATATACTCAATATTACTCTTACTTTCAGTTTGTCTTCTTTTGCACATTAGTAGTTTATCTGTGCTTGTCTGTTTATATATAGTTTTTCATGAATTCTGTTGTATTTCTTTTTTTCCTGTAAACATTTCCAAGAAAATGACCCTCAGTGTCATATACGGTAACAAATCCATACCTTCATAATAAATATACCTTGAACTTTGAACTCTACTCAAGAATCAGTAATGTCCACCCAATACACTCCAATCTCACACACCCTTGATGATAAAAAGCAGATTAAAAATTAACTTCGTCAAATGCACATTGAAACATTCAAACACAGTGAAGTGGGTTATTTGTATCAATGATCAACATCCGAAATGTGCAGAGGGCAGCCTACAAGTGTTGCTGTGTTTCTGGCGCCAACATAGCATTCCCACAACTTACTAACCCTATCACTTACATCTTTTCGGAATGTGCAAGGAAACCAGAGCACCCAGAAGAAACTCACGAGGCTACATGGGAGAACATGCAAACTCCCTACGGGCAGACGGAGGTTGAACCCCGATCTTACAGCCGGTGCACTGATCACTACGCTACAGATGAATGGTGTTCTGATTGATGCTTTGACTGTGCAGGGGACGTGGCTACATCAACTACCTCCTCCCTCCCTCATTCAGCCATCAAGCAGCTACCTGAGCCTCGCTTCTGCTCATGCCTTTTGGTCCTATCATCATAAGACCATAAGACAGGAGTAGAATTGACCCATTCAGCCCATTGAGTCTGCTCCACCATTCTTTCATGACTGATTTATTATCCCTTCTCCCTGTAACCTTTGACAGCCTTACTAATCAAGAACCTATCAATCCCCACTTTAAATATAGCCAATGACTAGACCTCCATAGTAATCCGTGGCAATGAATTCCACAGATTCATCACCTCTGGTAAAGAAGTTCCTCCTCATTTCTATTCTAAAGAGATGTCCTTGTATTCAGAGGGTATGCCCTCTGATCGAAGGCTCCCCCACTGTAGGAAGCATCCTCTCCATGTCCACTCAATCTTTTCAATACTCAGTATTCGAGAGTTTTGAGAGCTTCTCCCCTCATTCTTCTAAACTCCAGAGAGTACAGCTCCAGAGCCATCAAACGCTTCTCATTTGTTAACCCATTCATCACTGGGACCATTTTCCTGAACCTTCTCTGACCCTGTCCTATGCCAGAACATCCTTCATTAGATAAGACGCCAAGGTAACGTAGCGGTAGGGTGCCATTGTTGCAGCTCAAGGCGCCCTGGAGTTTGAAGCTCTGAAAGGAGTCTCTATATCCTCCCCGTGGAAAGCGTGGGTTTTACCCGACTGCTCCCTTTCCCTCCCACAGCTCAAAGACGTACCCAAGTAGGTTAATTGGTCATTGTAAATTGACCCATGATTACGTTAGGGTTAATCGGCGTTGTGGGCTTGCTGGGACGGCAACAAAGGGAAGCGAGGCTCAAAGGGAGGGAAGGGCCTTCTCCTGGCTGTGTTGCTAAATAAATAAAATAGGAACTGCTCACCATTTTCTAAGTGCATACTACTGGTAGACTTTCTCAGTGACTTACCTGAGCTAGTTGCATTCAGTGCTGACACAGGGTGCCTGAAAAATAAAGGAAAGGTACTATTTCCCAGCAATTAACAAAAGGAAAGAGCTCATGGAAAAATGCCAAAACTTTACCAGATGTGGGAAAGACTATAAACAAAAGAGTTTCAAAGATGCTCTCTCATAAAATTAATGAATGCTCCAGATTTTGTTACTTAAACATCATCATTTGATCTTCACTGACTCCTGGGAAGTCTACACAGCTGTTCCAGGAGCAATTATTGGAAGTTAATTAACCCACAACTTCATCTCCTCAGGCAGAGAGAAGAGCAGATGTTTTTGTCAAAGCTCTTGGACTCCTCTGCCAAGGTTAGTGGTGAGTCCATCCAAGTTCAGGGAGACCATGTCATACCACTGCAGAATGATTTCACATGGGAAGAGGGAAATGGTCTTGAGACCTGAACATAGTATCCATATGGCTTCACCTTCACCTAGACCATGCAGAGAATGCTGTGAAGTTATTACAACTCTTGAAACTCATGAAAAACAGAGGATATTCCAGACTGCAGCTCCACAACAGCTTGCAAATAAACAAAATTGCACTTAACCCTTTGTTAGGAGTTTTCTCTTTGGAGTGAAGGAGGACGGTGTTAGACTTGATAGAGAGGTACAAAATGATAAGAAGGACAGATAGAATGGATAACCAGAGACATTTTCCAAGGATGGAAATAATTAATACAAGAGAGCATAATTTTAAGGTGGCTGGAAGAAAGTATAAGGGGGATGTCAGAGGTAAGTTCTTTACACAGAGAGTGGTGGATGTGCGGAACAACCTGACAGGAGTGGTGATTGAGGTAGATACATTAGGGACATTTAAGAAACTCTTAGATAGGCATGTGGATGAAAGAGAAATGCAAGATTGTGTAGGAGGGAAGGGTTCCTTTCTGTGCCTTGTGGCACATTGGAAAGAAACCTTGCCATTTCTTTAGCATATTTTTACGATGCCAATTTCCTAGTTTGACGCATAACCCAGCATAGATGGAAAGCATGTGAGGAGCCGGCCGGATTCAAACCCGTGACCGATTGCCTCGAAGACTGGTGCTGATGCCACTACACCACCGCCTGACTCAGATTGACCTCAGAGTGTTAAAACGTCGGCACAACATCGTGTGCTGAAGAATCTGTACTGTGCTGCAATGCTCTATGTTAAAACAATATCATTATTACATCTGAGCATAAAAAAGCACAGCTTTCAATTTGGTACAATTATAGTTTGGAAAATGAGTAGTAGTATTCATTAACTGTAATCTGTAAAAGGTCATTATGCTTTAGATCTGTGAAAGTAGCTTGTGATAATCATTATCTCCATGTCATAGTAAACAGAAAAGCGAGAAGTACTTAAGAGGTACCATCTTTGAAATTCAGTCACATCTTCCATGCAGTCTGACCTGCTGAGAATGTCCAGAATCTTTATTTGTTTTCGTTTCGAATTTCCGCCAATGCATGCTCCTATTTTAAAATAGCCTATTAAAAGCAATCCAAATGTGTGCAAGAGAACAAAATGTTGATTATAACTCAGACCATCAAATGGAAATAATGTTTCCATTCAAAATTCCTCCTGACGGTCTCATAGCTCAAAAATAAAACAGGGTGACATAAATATTGGACAGGGTACTCCCCCACATTTCTCTGCAGTGGTACTAGGGAGATCTTTGCAGCCTCTACTGACCAAAATGGTGCCTTGCTTTAATGTGGTGTTCCCATTCTGGGGTCCACAGACCCCCTCAGCTGATGGTAAGGGTACATGGCATAAAGAAAGGTTGGAAACCCCTGCTTCATTGTCTCACCCAAAATGCCCCACAAATGATGCAGTGCTCTCTCAGGACTGCACTAGCCTCACTGGCTGGATTATTTTGCTCAAGACTCTGATGAGGATCTGAAATTTTTCAACCCAGACAGATATCAACAGTTGTGACTAATCCTCACTTTTGTCGAGGAAAGAATAGTGAGGGCTGAACACTAGTAAGTAGGAATGTGGATTGTGCTAAGGTTCAAAGTTCAAGTAAATTTATCATCAAAGTACATATACGTCACCATATACTACCCTGAGATTCAGGTTCTTGTGGGCATTCACACAAAATACAAATAAACACAATTGAATCAATGAAAAATTGCACGCAACACAGAAGGGCAACCAACGTGAAAAAAGACAACAAACTGTTCAAATAGGAGAAGAAAAACAAAATAAAGAATAGATATCAAGAACATGAGATGAAGAGTTCTTGAAAGTGAGTTTATCGGTTGTGGATCTGTGTTGGGGTGAATTAATTTGAGAGAAGCTATCCCCTCTGGTTCAGGCACCCTGATGGTTAGGGATTTACAACTGTTCCTGAACCTGATAGTGTGGGACCTGAGGCTCTAGTACCTCATTCCTGATGGCAGCAGCAAGAAGAGAGCATGGCCTGGATGGTGAGGGTCCTCAATGAAGGATGCTGCTTTCCTGTGACAATGCTCTTATAGATGTGCTCAGTGGTGGGGGGGGTGGTGGAGGGAGGCTTTAGCCATGATAGACTGAACAGTATCCATTTTTTATTTCAAAATATACTTTATTCAAAAATAAATATATACAATAAACCATTCAATAACTTTTCATCCTTCACATACGTTTCCATTATACTCTGTACATATCCGTATTTATAGCCACCCACGTTGCACTCCAGTAGTTCAGCTTAGCATATCGTTGTTGAGGGGTATACTCCCCGCCACCCGGCCCCTCCCACTCCCACGGGTGGAGAAACCTATACTGTGGTCCTTCCCCACCGGGCCCTTGCGGTGGCTGCACCAAGTTTCAGGTCGTCCCTCAGCATGTACTCCTGCAGCCGAGAATGTGCCAGTCGGCAGCATTCTCCCACGGACATCTCCATGTGCTGGTAGATCATCAAGTTTCGGGCTGACCAAAGAGCGTCTTTCACCGAGTTGATGATCTGCCAGCAGCACCGGATGCTGGTCTCTGTGTGCGTCCCCGGGAACAGCCCGTAGATCAGAGAGTCCTCTGTTATGCAGCTGCTGGGGATAAAACGTGACACTAGCCCGTCCATCCTCCTCCACACCCTCTTTGCGAACTGGCAGTGTGCAAAGAGGTGGGTCACAGACTCCTCCTCACTGCAGTCCTCCTGTGGGCAGTGGGTGCCCAATGTCGCCCTCACCCTGATGGCCAGCTTTGTATGTGGCTGCATCAGGTTGTGTGTAGGGCCCAGGTATGTGGGCACCAAGTACCACTATGTGCCCAGGTTCTACCTGTCGCCCTGGCTACGAAGGATGGGTCTGGCCCCACTCCCGCGCAACGCCCCAGTCAGCTGGTCATTGCCGGCATACCTGTCCTACGTAGCAAAGTTCTTCCAGGAGAACGCCTTTGACCACAGGGCCATCAGTCAGTGGTCGGCACGAAGTGTCCTGCACACACTGCAGGAGAAGGACGTGATGGACACAGTGGGGTGGTTCCCTGAGCAGACTGTCCAGTTCATCTGGCAAAATGCCTCATCGCCAGATCTCACTAACAGGCACCAAGACCTCGCCTGGCTGGCGGTGAGAGGGGCCCTCCCAGTCAGAGCCCTCCTGTACGCCCGGAACGTCGTCTCTGAACAGTATCCATTACTTTTTGCAGGCTATTCCAGGTTATTGGAGTTTCCATACTAGGCCATGATGCAACCAGTCAGTATATATAGAAGCAACACACATCAACGTTGCGGGTGAACGCAGTAGGCCAGGCAGCATCTATAGGAAGAGGTGCAGTCGACGTTTCAGGCCGAGACCCTTCGTCAGGACTAACTGAAGGAAGGGTGAGTAAGGGATTTGAATGTTGGAGGGGGAGGGGGAGATCCAAAATGATAGGAGAAGACAGGAGGGGGAGGGATAGAGCCAAGAGCTGGACAGGTGATAGGCAAAAGGGATACGAGAGGATCATGGGACAGGAGGTCCGGGAAGAAAGACAAGGGGGGGGGACCCAGAGGATGGGCAAGAGGTATATTCAGAGGGACAGAGGGAGAAAAAGGAGAGTGAGAGAAAGAATGTGTGCATGAAAATAAGTAACAGATGGGGTACGAGGGGGAGGTGGGGCCTTAGCGGAAGTTAGAGAAGTCGATGTTCATGCCATCAGGTTGGAGGCTACCCAGACGGAATATAAGGTGTTGTTCCTCCAACCTGAGTGTGGCTTCATCTTTACAGTAGAGGAGGCCGTGGATAGACATGTCAGAATGGGAATGGGATGTGGAATTAAAATGTGTGGCCACTGGGAGATCCTGCTTTCTCTGGCGGACAGAGCGTAGATGTTCAGCAAAGCGGTCTCCCAGTCTGCGTCGGGTCTCGCCAATATATAAAAGGCCACATCGGGAGCACCGGACGCAGTATATCACCCCAGTCGACTCACAGGTGAAGTGTTGCCTCACCTGGAAGGACTGTTTGGGGCCCTGAATGGTGGTAAGGGAGGAAGTGTAAGGGCATGTGTAGCACTTGTTCCGCTTACACGGATAAGTGCCAAAAGGGAGATCAGTGGGGAGGGATGGGGGGGACGAATGGACAAGGGAGTTGCGTAGGGAGCGATCCCTGCGGAATGCAGAGAGAGGGGGGAGGGAAAGATGTGCTTAGTGGTGGGATCCCGTTGGAGGTGGCGGAAGTTACGGAGAATAGTATGTTGGACCCGGAAGCTGGTGGGGTGGTAGGTGAGGACCAGGGGAACCCTATTCCTAGTGGGGTGGCGGGAGGATGGAGTGAGAGCAGATGCTACAGATGCTGCCTGGCCTGCTGCATTCACCAGCAACTTTGATGTGTGTTGCTTGAATTTCTAGCATCTGCAGAATTCCTGTTGTTTGAGTATATATAGAAGTTTGGCAAAGTTTTAGATGATATGCCAAATCTTCACAAACTTCAAAGAAAGTTGAGGCACTGCCTTGCATAATTTGTAATGGCACTTACATGCTGGACCTAGTACAGATCCACTGAAATGAAAACGTTCAGAAATTTAAAATTGCTGACTCTCTGTTGCTGTTCGTGGTAACAGGGAATCGCAGAGGAGAGACTTGGAGTGCAGCAGCGATGACACCTAAGTTTCTGGAACTTCAATAGCATGCATCCAATGTTGTAGAAGTGGATTTTCGGTTAGACTTATGGAAAATCATTTTATTCTATAATCAGGATATAGTCTGTTACTTAATTAAGTCCTCCAGTAGCCACCATTCTGTTATTGAAATGTAATTTTACTGGTGTCACGTACCCCGTGACAGGTTGAAGAACCAGCAGAAATGGAAAACACTTTGGAGTCCGGTATTGCTATTAACTAATGGCATTTATTAGTAACTACGCAATACTGTAATATAAAATCAGATATATCAAAAAGGTTAGCAATGATTTTAAATATATATATATGTGGAAATATATGAAAACCAAGCTTCTTCAAGTTTCCGGGTTAAAAGATAGTCTTAGGATGATGAGTAAAGTTCAGTTCAGTTCGTGGTATTGAGTTGAGTAGTGATGGAGAGAGAGAGAGAGGTTTGAGTCTTCAAGGTGAGCTGATGCTGTTGATCTTCCCGTTGTCCGCCGAGATCCTTTAGATGTCACCGATTGTGACCACAACAAAGGGAACCATTCTTCTGTGGTGGAATTATCAACCCAGGCGAGGGTCAGACACCTGAATAACTCCCCACCGGTCACACCCTTTTCACACTGCGAGAGCCACTGATCGATCCGCCTGATCGATCCTCCAAAACCCACCTTTTCTTTGGGCACAACAAAGCTCATTCAGTGTCCAAAACCATGTGTCTGTAGGTCTAACAGCTGACCTTCTATTTATCTCACCATGCTGAATACTAGCTGTCCATCAAGCAGCTCCTCCCTTCTCTCTCTGTGAGAACTTGGAAGCTGCCAGTGTCCTTGCAAAGTGTAAACATTCTGCAGAAAAACCACAACACCATCTGAAAGCAGTTCTTGCCTCTCTCTCTCATAATAACAAAGTGTTTGTGGTGTACAACTCTCTCTCTCTTTTTAAAGGTATAGTCCATAAAAAGTATTGCCTCTAGGGGTACATAACGACTGGTAATCTCATCAACTGAGAATGTAAATGCTGTACCAAGATCATGCTCAGGTAGATCGGCTTTGACCAGTCTCCTGGTGCGTACCAGTTTTAAATAAGTCACCCATTATTTCAAATACCAGCTCCTCAACCAAGTCATAGAGTCACAGCGTTCCATCACATCAATACAAGCCCTTTGGCCCATCTAGTCTGTGTCAACTTGTTTTTCTGCCTAGTTCTATCTGTCAGTAGTCAGACTGTAGCCCTCCATAAACCTCTCATCCATGTACCTATCCAAACTTCGCTTAAAGAAACTGTGGAAGGACGTCCCAAACCAGCTCGGGATGAGCAATAAACAAAAGCTTTAGTAAAATAAATAGAACGTCTTCCCTCTTCCTTAACAATTCTGTCAGCAGCTGTAATATTATATACTTGCAATATTTATGAATCATTAGAAGTAGAAATAGCTTGAGACAAACAAGTTGTCAATAGGAACAGTGACTTCCTTAGAGCCATTACATAACCCTAATCCTTCCTCCACAACAGAATACAATGGCCACCTCTTGCACTACCATAAACTTGAGCCTAATTGTGCTTTTTATACTAATGTTTTGTTTTGCACAATGTTTTTTCTCTTCACTGCCTTATAATTTTTCTGTCTGACTTATGCCGTCTGAACCCGGATGCGTGTGACGTTGCTGTAAGTGTGTTGTTCACTGCATCTGTACCTCACCATAATTGTGCACGCGTCAATAAACTTGACTGGACTCACCCTGTCAGAGTTTTGCACATCTCAATGTGATTCCCATCACCTGCCCATCCCAGGAATCCCACTATTTGACACTTCCAACTACATCATTAAAAATAATGATCTGTTTAAAACAATGTAGTTGGAATCTCATTTAAAAGAGAGATGGGAGGTGCTTGACTGTAAAGTATCACTCAGGGATCTGGCCATCTTCAGGCACCCACAGCTGAAAGTATGACAATGTCCCTTGCAGGGTGGGCTTCAAGAGTGCTTGAAGTTGTCAGTGGAGAGCGTTACATTGATAACTGTTGGTGAGTGTTCCCATGAAGCAAAGGCACCATGGGAGTATTGCCGTACATGCCATTGACTTCTGGTTTATTTACCACTGGTATGTCTCATATTGTTTTCCCTTCTGTATATTTTGAAAACCACAAGAGAACAACAAATGCGTACTGACAGATTGCTCCTTTTCCAATGCCTTTACCATATGCCAGATCCGAATGATGTTGCTGCTGTTTTCTCAAATACTTGTTCAATTGTCGGCAAACTCAAAATTCTTTTTAAAAAGAAGGCAAAAAATGCTTAACAGGTGTATGTTCCTTCAGTACTAAGCTCTTCCAAGTTTTGATCTTTTTTTTGTATGTGTTTGTGAGATGGAGAAACTCTGATGCATCTCTAAATATTTCTTTGAAACCCCTCTTTATTGTCTGAGTCACACATGGAAGATTCTCCATCCGTGGAGACATTGGAAAACTCAGCAGGCTTAATGACAATCTGTAAGATTCATCTTCGATAGTAGGTTTTGTTTAAGTAATTATTTAAATTTAACTTTCCCAGCTAGTGTGGTGGGCTTCAAATTTGTTTCTCCAAATGACAAATCCAGACTTCTGGAGGCTACTTCGGTAATCTAGTTGTGTTGCTAGTATTGTTACAAAGGATACACTGATAGTCTAACCAACAGGCTTCCTCTTTATGTCCCTCAGATTTCCCTTTCTTTGTACAGAGTAATACATCGATGTCAATTCTAGACATCATAAATGGATGCTGTTCTTACCCCCGAGGGCTTCACTTGTTGGCTAGGAACCAGAATAGCTGTCAGAGACTGGTTTCAGTTCAGGGAAAACAGCAAATGAGAAGTAAGGGTTTCTGAAATGAGCAAGGATAGGTTTAAAGTGAGAGTAAAGAAGCTTAGAGGGGTTCCAAGAGGTATTTTAAGTGAAGAGGTAACAAACTGGGTCAGGTCACAGATCTCTCAGTGGGTGAGCATCTGGGGGACAGTGACCACTGCTCCCTGGCCTTTAACATTATCTTGGAAAAGGATAGAATCAGAGAGGACAGGAACTTTTATAAATAGGGAAAGGCAAATTATGAGGCTATAAGGCTAGAACTTGCGGGTGTGAATTGGGATGATGTTTTTGCGGGGAAATGTACTATGGGCATGTGGTCGATGTTTAGGGATCTCTTGCAGGATGTTAGAAGTAAATTTGTCCCGATGAGGAAGATAAACAATGGTAGGGTGAAGGAACCATGGGTGACAAGTGAGGTGGAGAATCTAGTCAGGTGGAAGAAGGCAGCATACATGAGGTTTAGGAAGCAAGGATCAGATGGGTCTATTGAGGAATATAAGGTAGCAAGAAAGGAGCTTAAGAAGGGGCTGAGGAGAGCAAGAAGGGGGCATGAGAAGGCCTTGGCGAGTAGGGTAAGGAAAACCCCAAGGTATTCTTCAATTATGTGAAGAACAATAGGATGACAGGAGTGAAGATAGGACCGATTAGAGATAAAGATGGGAAGAAGTGCCTGGAGGCTGTGGAAGTGAGCGAGGTCCTCAATGAATACTTCTCATCAGTATTCACCAATGAGAGGGAACTTGATGACGGTAAGGACAATATGAGTGATGTTGCTGTTCTGGAGCATGTTGATATTAAGGGAAAGGAGGTATTGGAGTTATTAAAATACATCAGGACGGATAAGTCCCCGGGGCCTGACAGAATATTCCCCAGGCTATTCCACGAGGCGAGGGAAGAAATTGCTGAGCCTTTGGCTAGGATTGTTATGTCCTCGTTGTCCACGGGAATTGTACTGGAGGATTGGAGGGAGGCGAATATTATCCCTTTTTTCAAAAAAGGTAGTAGGGATAGTCCGGGTAATTATAGACCAGTGAGCCTTACGTCTGTGGTGGGAAAGCTGTTGGAAAAGATTCTTAGGGATAGGATCTATGGGCATTTAGAGAATCATGGTCTGATCAGGGACAGTCAGCATGGCTTTGTGAAGGGCAGATCGTGTCTAACAAGCCTGATAGAGTTCTTTGAGGAGGTGACCAGGCATATAGATGAGGGCAGTGCAGTGGATGTTGTGATCTACATGGATTTTAGTAAGGCATTTGACAAGTTTCCACACGGTAGGCTTATTCAGAAAGTCAGAAGACATGGGATCCATGGAAGTTCGGCCAGGTGGATTCAGAATTGGCTTGCCTGCAGAAAGCAGAGGGTCGTAGTGGAGGGAGTATGTTCAGATTGGAGGGTTGTGACTAGTGGTGTCCCACAAGGATCTGTTCTGGGACCTCTACTTTTCATGATTTTTATTAACGACCTGGATGTGGGGGTAGAAGGGTGGGTTGGTAAGTTTGCAGATGATACAAAGGTTGGTGGTGTTGTGGATGGTGTAGAGAACTGTCGCAGATTGCAGGGAGACATTGATAAGATGCAGAAGTGGCAGATGGAGTTCAACCCGGAGAAGTGTGTGGTGGTACACTTTGGAAGGACAAACTCCAAGGCAGAGTACAAAATAATTGGCAGGGTACTTGGTAGTGTGGAGGAGCAGAGGGATCTGGGGGTACATGTACACAGATCCCTGAAAGTTGCCTCACAGGTAGATAGGGTAGTTAAGAAAGCTTATGGGGTGTTAGCTTTCATAAGTCGAGGGATAGGGTTTAAGACCCGCAGGGTAATGATGCAGCTCTATAAAACTCTGGTTAGGCCACACTTGGAGTACTGTGTCCAGTTCTGGTCACCTCACTATAGGAAGGATGTGGAGGCATTGGAAAGGTTACAGAGGAGATTTACCAGGATGCTGCCTGGTTTAGTAAGTATGGATTATGATCAGAGATTAAGGGAGCCAGGGCTTTACTCTCTGGAGAGAAGGAGGATGAGAGGAGACATGATGGGGTATACAAGATATTAAGAGGAATAGTTAGAGTGGACAGCCAGCGCCTCTTTCCCAGGGCACCACTGCTCAATACAAGAGGACATGGCTTTAAGGTAAGGGGTGGGAAGTTCAAGGGGGATATTAGAGGAAGGTTTTTTTACTCAGAAAGTGGTTGGTGCGTGGAATGCACTGCCTGAGTCAGTGGTGGAGGCCTATACACTAGTGAAATTTAAGAGACTACTAGACAGGTATATGGAGGAATTTAAGGTGGGGGGTTATATGAGAGGCAGGGTTTAAGGGTTGGCACAACATTGTGGGCCAAAGGGCCTGTACTGTGCTGTACTGTTCTATATTCTATGTTCTATATTCTATGAAGAGTAGCTTGTATTTGGAATAAACTGCCTGAGCAGGTAGTGGAGGCAGCAACAGTAACAACATTAACGAGATACCTGGATGAACAGGCTTTAGAGGGATATAGAACTAATGCAGACAAGTGTCACAGTCCCGACCGTTATCTCACCATATTCTCCTAATTCCCTTTGATTGTGGCACACATGATTCTCATCTAGACCTGCAGCATAAATATCCCGGCTTTGCATCCACTCATCCCCAGATCATTGTTTCAGCCAGTGTGGTAATTTGCATTCCCGGCCACTTAGGATTGTGTACTCTAAGTTTTACTTCAGTACTGAGGTCACCTGTGTAACTCTGTCTCTCCATGTCAAGATAAGTATTGCCTGCCATTTGTCTTTCCATTTAACGCTCTGTGTCAAGATAAGTGTTGCCTGCCGCCTGCCTCCTGTTTGCTGTTCAGTTCCAGCAATGCCCTGTGTCAAGCTAAGTTTTGCCTGCATCCTGCTTTTCTGTTCACCCTCCTGTTTACTGTTCAGCTCCAGTAACACCCTGTGTCAAGGTAAGTTTTACCTGCCTCCTGCTTTTTCGTTCACTCTCCTATTTGCCGTTCAGCTCCCGTCACGCTCACGCCCTCATCTGCATCCAAACTCTGTCTCCGTGCCAGTGTCCTGCTTTTGGTTTTGCCCGTTCTTTGCAACAACAAGTGGGATTAGTATAGAAAGGCATGATAGTTGGCATTAATACGATGGAATGAATAGACGATTTCTATGCTGTACAAATCTGTGATTTCATATAGAAGCAGCCACAAAAGGACATGTCTGGGCTGAGCAATATTTTTGGAGATCATAACTTCCTTATCCCATGGCTGGGGGTATTGATCAAACCCTCCCAGTAATGGTTAAATAGGAATTAAGAGCAGGAGCAAGATCTGTCCTGATGAAGGGTCTCAGCCCAAAACATCGACTGTTTACTCTTTTCCATAGGTGCTGCTTGGCCTGCTGCGTATCTCCAGCAATTTGTGTGTATTGCTTGGTGTTTAAATACCAGTTTAATTAGTTGGCACAACATCATAGGCTGATTGCCTGTTCCTGTGCTGTACTGTTCTATGTTCCATGTTCTATCCTCTCCACACCTAATCTAACAAGATATCTCAAGGATCATACACATTTCAGTGAAATTGTCTCTCACTCTTCTGAACCTTGGCAGTACCTGCATAGTCTATACAACACTTATTCATAAGCCAATGTACTTCTTCCAGGTCTTACTTAGCAACACACACTAAGTGCTGGAGGAATTCAACAAGTCAGGCAGAATCTATGGAGGGAAATGAACAGTCGATATTTCAGACTGAGACCATTCGCCAGATTCCCAGCTAGGCCTGAAATGTCAACTGCTCATTTCCCTCCACAGATGCTGTATGACTTGCTAAGTACCTCCAGCATTTCGTGTGTGCCGCTCAAGATTGCTAGCATCTGAATCTCTTGTGTCTCAGTTCAGTAGACCTTCTGTGAATTGCTTCCAACATGATGTATCTTCACTCCTGCACATCCACTTCTGCCAAACCAGTAGCAGAATCATTTATATATCTTCTCTCGTTATTTCTTAATGTGTGATGAGGACTGCAATGTCCTCCTAGTGTAGAACAAAGCTTGAACATCCTTAGTTATTAACACAGTTCAGGGCATTTTCAGAAAAAAAAAATTACCTTCTTATATTAAAATCAAGCAGGTGTTCAACTTAAATTCTCCCACTGGACTTTAATTAAAAAATCAGTGGAAACATCAGCTTCAGATCTAAATTAAACTGATCATCACAGTTTGAGTATACAGTAGGTGAACATTTAAATCCCGATGTGGTGATGATGAGATTAATTAATTGGCCAGCGGTTCTACACTCTTTCAAATTCTCTTCCATAGGAACATAAGAAATAGGAACAGGAGTAGGCCATCTGGCCCATCGAGCCTGCCCCGCCGTTCAACATGATCATGGCTGATCTGACCATGGACTCAAATCAACCTAACTGCCTTTTCCCCATAACCCTTAATTCCCCTACTATGCAAAAATCTATCCAATCTTGTCTTAAGTATATTTACTGAGGTAGCCTCCGCTGCTTCATTGGGCAGAGAATTCCACAGATTCATCACTCTCTGGGAAAAGCAGTTCCTCCTTATCTCCATCCTAAATTTACTCCTCCAAATCTTGAGGCTACATCCCCAAGTTCTACTCTCGCCTACCAGTGGAAACAACTTTACTCCCTCTATCTTATCTATCCCTTAAATAATTTTATATGTTTCTATAAGATGTCATCTCATCTTTCTGAATTCCAGCGAGTACAGTCCCAGGCGACTCAATCCCTCCTTATAGTCTAACCCCTCTCATTACTGGAATCAACCTGGTGAACCTCTTCTACACCGCCTTCAAAGCCAGTATATCCTTCCAAATTGGGGTGTATGAGGTGTCAGGGAGGGGTAGCACCTCTGGTGGAGGAACATGTCGCATCCTTTTCAGGCGGTTTGCCCATCTTTGGTCCCCACCTGGCACTCAGCTCTCACCTGTGGCTCCCCGTAGCTGTTTGCATGTGACAGCGGCCACACCCCGGGCAATGGCTTCGGCAACCCGGCTAAACCAGGTGAGGATAGCCGGTGGGTCTCAAACCCTCGGTGAGATAGGGAGTTGTCTATCCCAGCATGTGAAGACAGACTCTGGCGGATTGAGCGGACGAGACCAATGGAAGGTCGAACAGTCAAGAAGGCGGTCTCTGCTAGCATTGTGGAACGCGTAGAGCACGACAAGACACACAAGATGTCCTGGTCATCCACTGCATCTAGTCCCATCTCCAGTCGTCTCAACTCTTGTCTTGCCACTGGATCCAGATGAGATTTGGGAAGAGGGAGTGAGGCTGACGCTGCGCAACTCTCCCTCACTTAAATCCAAATCAAGTGCTAGTCTTGACACCATCAATGGTGTCGAGGTCTTCATCGATTACAATGAACGAACCTATCCTTCCAACTTATTTTAATCTCTCAAAATGGTGTCAGCCTATACTGCAGGAAACTCAGAAGAGAGCTTGACAAATGAGGAAAGGAATGAACAATAACTTCAAATCTAGACATTTCAGGCAATTTTGATGATACTTTTCAGCCTAATGCATCCTTACTTTTTTTTAAGGAAAAGTTATAAAGATATTTGGGCCCAATGCTCTGGAATGTCAATGGTCTCAGCTCCCCTGATTATGTTGGATCATGGACAGAACAGCAGTGTAGTAGTTGGTGCTATCATTTTATCGCACCTATGATCCTGATTGGTATTTAGTTCCTGCGCTGTCTGTTCAGAGTTTGTTCATTCTCCCTGTGACCGTGCACATTTCCTCCACATGTTCCAGTTTCCTCTCACATTCCAAAGACACGTAGGTTAGGTTCAGTAAACTGTGGGCATGTTATCTTGGCGCCCAAAGCAAGGCAAACACTTGCTGGCTGTTCCCGGCACAACCCTCAGTCTCTGTGGGTCATTGATGCAAAGCACCATTCCGCTGTATGTTTTGATGTACATGTGACAAATAAAGCCAATCTTTCAAAAAAAAAGAGTAAATCTCCACAGTCCTGACACATCCATTTGTGAATTGTGGCTAATAGTGAATTAAGTAATGAATGGAAGGAGGAAGCTCCCTCAACTTCAGATGGCAGAGCCCAACGCCTAAGTAAAGAAGGCAAGGCTCTAGCAGTTAAAATCACTTTTAGCCAGAAGAGTGGAGTGAAAGTTCTTTCCTGGCATACCATAGAAACCATAGAAACTACAGCACAGAAACAGGCCCTTTGGCCCTTCTTGGCTGTGCCGAACCATTTTCTGCCTAGTCCCATTGACATGCACACGGACCATATCCCTCCATACACACCCCATCCATGTATCTATCCAATTTATTCTTAAATGTTAAAAAAAGAACCTGCATTTACCACCTCGTCTGGCAGCTCATTCCATAATCCCACCACTCTCTGTGTGAAGAAGCCCCTCTAATGTTCCCTTTAAACTTCTCCCCCCTCACCCTTAACCCATGTCCTCTGGTTTTTTTTCTCCCCTTGCCTCAGTGGAAAAAGCCTGCTTGCATTCACTCTATCTATACCCATCATAATTTTATATACCTCTATCAAATCTCCCCTCATTCTTCTACGCTCCAGGGAATAAAGTCCCAACCTATTCAACCTTTCTCTGTAACTGAGTTTCTCAAGTCCCGGCAACATCCTTGTAAACCTTCTCTGCATTCTTTCAACCTTATTTATATCCTTCCTGTAATTTGGTGACCAAAACTGAACACAATACTCCAGATTCGGCCTCACCAATGCCTTATACAACCTCATCATAACATTCCAGCTCTTATACTCAATACTTTGATTAATAAAGGCCAATGTACCAAAAGCTCTCTTTACGACCCCATCTACCTGTGACGCCACTTTTAGGGAATTTTGTATCTGTATTCCCAGATCCCTCTGTTCCACTGCACTCCTCAGTGCCTTACCATTAACCCTGTATGTTCTACGTTGGTTTGTCCTTCCAACGTGCAATACCTCACACTTGTCAGTATTAAACTCCATCTGCCATTTTTTAGCCCATTTTTCCAGCTGGTCCAAGTCCCTCTGCAGGCTCTGAAAATCTTCCTCACTGTCTACTACACCTCCAATCTTTGTATCATCAGCAAACTTGCTGATCCAATCTACCACATTATCATCCAGATCATTGATATAGATGACAAATAACAATGGACCCAGCACTGATCCCTGTGGCACACCACTAGTCACAGGCCTCCACTCAGAGAAGCAATTCTCCACTACCACTCTCTGGCTTCTTCCATTGAGCCAATGTCTAATCCAATTTACCACCTCTTCATGTATACCTAGCGACTGAATTTTCCTAACTAACCTCCCATGCGGGACCTTGTCAAAGGCCTTACTGAAGTCCATGTAGACAATATCCACTGCCTTCCCTTCATCCACTTTCCTGGTAACCTCCTCGAAAAACTCCAATAGATTGGTCAAACATGACCTACCACGCACAAAGCCATGTTGACTCTCCCTAATAAGTCCCAGTCTATCCAAATGCTTGTAGATTCTGTCTCTTAGTACTCCCTCCAATAACTTACCTACTACCGACGTTAAACTTACTGGCCTATAATTTCCCAGATTACTTTTCGATCCTTTTTTAAACAACGGAACAACATGAGCCACTCTCCAATCCTCCGGCACCTCACCGACATTTTAAATATTTCAGCCAGGGCCCCTGCAATTTCAACACTAGTCTCCTTCAAGGTCCGAGGGAACACCCTGTCAGGTCCCAGGGATTTATCCACTTTAATTTTCCTCAAGACAGCAAGGACCTCCTCCTTTTCGATCTGTACAGTTTCCATGATCTCACTACTTGTTTCCCTTAATTCCATAGACTTCATGCCAGTTTCCTTAGTAAACACAGATGCAAAAAACCTATTTAATATCTCCCCCATTTCCTTTGGTTCCGCACATAGCCGACCACTCTGATCTTCAAGAGGACCAATTTTATCCCTTACAATCCTTTTGCTCTTAATATACCTGTAAAAGCTCTTTGGATTATCCTTCACTTTGACTGCCAAGGCAACCTCATGTCTTCTTTTAGCCCTCCTGATTTCTTTCTTAAGTATTTTCTTGCACTTCTTATACTCCTCAAGCACCTTATTTACTCCCTGCTTCCTATAAACGTCATACAACTCCCTCTTCTTCTTTATCAGAGTTGCAATATCCCTTGAGGCCTTCTTCCAGTTAAGAACCTCAACCCTAGGACCAGATCTATCCTTGTCCACATACCTGTGGGCTTCACCATCTTCATTTAATTTAATTCACTTCACATTAAATCAAAGTACAGCTGAGAGCACTGGGCACAGCAAAGTCTTTCCAGCCTGACAATAGCCCAGCTGCAGTGCTCAAGACTTACATTCCAGGTCTACCTGCATCTCAAGCCAAACTGGAGGACTATGACTGTAGCGTTGATGTGTATTCACAGTGGCGGGATGTGGGCTACAAATTACAATGGGAGATAGAAAATGCACGTCGAAAGTGGAGAAGGCAGGAGAATGGAGTTGGAAAGGTATTAAGTCAGCCATGATGAAATGGTGGAATAGACGCAATGGGCTGAATGGCTTAACTCTGCTCCTATGTCTTATGGCTTTGTGGCCTAAATAATACTTATGCTGCAAATGAGTTGACTGTTTCTAAGAAAGATGGATTCTAACCATTTTCCTTTCCATTTTTCAACTAACATCATTTATTCAAGATTCAAAGATTCAAAATAGATTTATTATCAAAGAATGTATACACCTTGACATTTGTCTGCTTACAGGCAGTCACAAAGCAAGAAACTTGAATAACCAAATTAAAAATAGCAAAAACGACTGCACAGAGAAAAAGAGAGAAAGAAAAACACACGTCATGTAAACAGTAGAAGCAAACAAACAGCATCCCGAACCGGACTGAGTCCCAGATCTGCTCCAGGAGCAGCCGGAGTAGGCCCAAGGCAAGCCTCGGTCCCCACTTTGCACACCAGCGGGTCTGAAACACAGAACAGCTGGATCAGTTCACAGCCTTCTTGCTGCAGAGAAAGGAATGAACATTCATAGGGCGAGCGAGTGAAATCAGCCTAACCCTCAGCTCTATACTCAACACTTGGCTTTCAGTCTATCTACGTCGAAGTTGAAAATGTCCAAGCACAGGGTAGTGTCGCGTTCTGGGACCTGAATCCCAGTGCCCCGATACTCCTGGGCCGCCCTGCCCGAAGCCATTCTCCATCTCACCAAACCGGCCTGGCGCTTGGAGCGATCCAACTTGCACCCAGGTTAGGTGGACGGACATTGAAACTCTTCCGCGTTGACTCCTCTCCAAAATGCTCACTCCACCTCCGTCCACGGACCCGGCGGCCCAAACACGTTGCTCTGCGCAATGCCCCAGCGCGACTCATTCCCCAGACCAGCCTCAATTCCACCTGCCTCCTCACTGTCTGCGGAGACAGTTCACCACAACCTGCTTCATGAATGAGGTTATAAGTTGGGGTTTCAGTCAATTCTCTTGCCTTATGATTTACCATTGAGCTCTCACACATCACTGGTAGTGCCAGCTGTCAATAATTAACTCACCTTCTGACTACAAAACACTTCTGTGATCAATAAGTCAAATCCCTGGTGTCCGGTGGAGAGCTGGAATGTATGAAGCATTTTCAGACCGGAAAGGCATAACTTTATGGAGTGTCCCAAACTTCAGTTCATGGTTCTCAATTCCTTGTCATCTGTAGTGATGACTTGGATGTGAGGGGAGAATATAAAGCATAGAAGTTTGCCGATGACATGAAAATAGTTGGGAGGAAGTGTTGCAGAGAGGATATTTGTACTCTGCAGCAAGGTATAGATAGGCTGAGTGAGTGGTCCAGAGTTTATACTTAGTGGCACTTTATTATGTGGCTCCTGCACCTAATAAACTGGCAACTGAGTTTATGTTCGTGGTTTTCTGCTGTTGTAGCCCATGCACTTCAAGGTTCAATGTATTGTGCGTTTACGTGTGTTCTTCACCGTGGTTATTTGAGTTAATGTCGCTTTCCTGTCAGCTTAGACTAGTCTGGCCATTCTCCTCTGACCTCTCGCATTAACAAGGTATTTCCCTCCGTAGAACTGCTGCTGACTGTATGTTTTTATTTTGTTTTTTGAGACATTCTCCGTAAACTCTGAAGACTTTTGTGCGTGCAAATCCCAGGTGGTCAGCAGTTTCTGAGATACTCAAACTGCCCTGTCAAACATTCCATAGTCAGAATCACTTAAATCACGTCTCTATCCCCATTCCGATATCTGGACCTCCTGGCTACGTCTGCATGCTTTTTTACATTGAGTTGCTGATTGGAGATTTGCATTAATGAGCAGGTGCACAGGTAAGGTATCTACTGAACATAATTTATTGTGGGAAAGCATGCACTCCATGTTTGCCGCTATCTAATTGGAAAGAGGTTGTAAATGGGTGAAGTACAGTGGGATCTAGATACAATAACTTCATGCATGAATCACAAAACACTAGCAGAAAGATGCAGCAAGAAGTTAGGATGGCAATTGGCATGCTGCTCTCTTTCGAGAGGAGTTAGAGTTTGAAAGTAGAACATAGTACAGTACAGCATACGGCCAGTTCCTTCAGCCCATGATATTTGTGCTGACCATGGTGCCAACCTAACTCATCTCATCTGCCTGCATATGGTCTATTTCCTTCCAATCACAGTCTATTTATGTACCTGTCTAATTGCCTCTTAAACCTTGCTGTTGTACTTGCTTCCAGCACCGACCCCAGCAATATGTTCCAGGCATCTACCACTCTCTATGTCAAAACTTGCCTCATAATTCTTACTTAAACTTTCCCACATTTCTTCAAGCAATGCCCACCAGTATTTGACATTTGCACCTTGAGAAACAGACTCTATCCACTATAATTATTATGATGATATTTTACATACTTCCTTCTGGTTTATCCTTAGCCTCCAGTATTCCTTAGAGAAAATGTTCTATTTGTCCAAGCTCTTTTTATAACCAATGCACTCCAATCCAGACAAATCTCCTCTGCACTCTATCCAACATCTCCACATCTTTCCTGTAATGCAGTGGCCAAAAATACCCACAATATTCTAAATCCACCCAGACAAAGTTTTATATAGCTGCAACATAACTTCTGGATTTTGTATTTAACACTCCGTTCAATGAAAGCAAGGGTGGACTCAAATGCAAGACACATCTTGTGAGGTTAATTAAATTGAGTTTATTGTTTGATACCAGGAGAGCAAGGCAGAAGCAGGAATAGTGAACTGGACAAGGACTCAGGACTATGACTAGGCTGGGACTAGGGGCCTGGGCTAGGACTCGGAATTGGATCCCAGAACTAGCGGCGACATGAAGAGGCTACGGTATGGACTCCGAGCCAGAGACTAGGCAAGGACCCAGTACCTGGGTCGCGCCCCAGGCTGAGACCCCAGAACCAGGCATGGACATGACATGGGCTATTGGAGGAGGAACATGGAAAAACAGAGCCTCGGTCTCGGGAGAGCAGGTACATGGAACCATGGACACATACACAGAACACAGAGTCGGGCCCCCTCCTTGGGTACAGGACATAGGGCTGGGACTCATGACCCCCCGCGGGGCAACGGCAAGACGGCCAGGCTTACCCCACGGAGGCGAGGACCAGACAAGACAAGACATGACTCCCTGCGGGGCAACAGCAAGACGGCCTGACTTACCCCACGGAGGCGAGGACAAGACAAGACAAAACATGACCCCTCGCGGGGCAATGGCAAGACTGCCAGACTTACCCCACGGAGGCGAGGACCGGACAAGACAAGACATGATTCCCCGCTGGTCAACGGCAAGATGGCCTGACTTACTCCACGGAGGCAAAGACAAGACAAGACCAACATGAAAGAACACCAGACAGTACCTATCTAGCTCTGGCGATAGAACTAGATCGAAGTGCAGGCGAGGGCTGCAGACGAGGGCTAGACACGAGAGGGGCAGAGGAGGGATTCAGGAAGGGAGGTAGGACAGGAATCACAGACCGCCAGGGCCAGGACTTGACTTGGTACTTGAATGCCCCCAGAGCTAGGACTTGACTTGGAGCCTCCAGGTAGTGGCAAGCTCTCAAGTCGGCCCGGGAACAGTAGACAGCGGTTCTTGATTCCCTCCAGCGGATTAACTGACGGACCCACCTCGATGAGGAAACTTTGCAGGCTCGCTTTGGCAGGGTTGCTCCGGTGAGGAAAGGCGAATTACCGGCACTTGCTTCGGGCGGAGACTAGGCTTGCTCTGGCCAGGTGACATTGGCACGCCGTACCTTTAGTGACTTTGCAGACGCTCTCATGCCGAACAGCTGAAAGCCGGGGACTATAAACTACCGGTTCAGCTGAGAGTATATTGTCTGTAATCACCAAGGCCGAGGGACACGGGAAAACAGGGAACCAAAGAGAAACAGGGAGTCAACGGTCCGGATCGTAACATAAACAAAGTAAATTTAAAGAGACCCCGATCCGGACCATGACAAGTATGTCATATGCCTTCTTTACCACCCTATATGCCAGTATTGACACTTTAAGGGATCTCTGAAATTGTACCCTAAGATTCCTTTGTACATCAGTTCTCTTAAGGGTCTTGTCATTTATTGTAGGTTTTCATAGTCCATTTGACCTCATGCAGCACCTCACATCTGTCTGGGTAAACTCCATCTGCCATTTCCATACCCATTTTTTAGAGCTGGTTCAGTTTTTGACGAATTCTTTAACAGCCTTTCTCACATCCACAACCCCACCGGATTTTGAGAACTATTATTATAATCCTAAGAGTGCTGGTGAGGCCACAACTGGATTACTGTGGACAGTTATGGTTCACTTAGGAAATGATATGCAGATTTGAGCATTGTAATGCTGGGTTTTCAACTAGAAACATCAAGCAAATTGCTAGAGGAAGAATTTTATGTTCTAAAATAGTGTATCTTATCTCCATAAACACAGAAGGTCTGCAGATGCTGGAAATCCAAAGCAACACACATACACCTCCGCTCGAAACAACGACTGTTTATTCATTTCCATGGATGTTGCCTGACCTGCTGAGTTGCTCCAGCATTTTGTGTGTGTTGCTTTTATCTCCATAAAATTGTGGTTCTTGTGAAAATTGGTTGAATTAGCACAGTATAAATATGCAGAACATTGTATATTAAAATTTGAGCAGGCGTCTTTGAAGCTGAGATCATAATTATTCATTACTGAACTGATTCAAGTAAACAAGTGATTTGTAATTTTAGGTATCTTCATTCAATTAGTCTAGATTGGACCAGGATTACAAACTGCATAACTATCGTAGAATTCAATGAGAATTCTACCAAGAAATCTTATTGTGAACATAATAGAAATAATTGTGTTTCTATGACAACTCATTTGTTTCATGGTTGCCATTAGATTTGTTTAGTATTTGTGTTAGATCATCAGCACATTTTTGCTCCCATCTTCACCACCTTTTATTCTATTTGTTGATCCTATTACTGCTGTTGGATTTACTGAGTGTGCCTGCAAGAAAATGAATCTCGGGGTTGTATATGGAGACATATATGTACTTTGATAATAAATTTACTTTGAACTTTGAACTTTCCTGATAGCACATACACCTCTTCATCATTGCTGGTCGAGAAGTTTTGATTTTCTTCCTGGACTGGGGGCATATGCTGTATTTAATTGTTATTAACAGCAAACCAACCAAATATTTACTTTTCAAAAAAACACAAAATTAAACTAAATGGAATGTAAAAAGGCCATGGAATTGTATGGCAGAAGTCCAGTTAGGGAATCAGATGACTATGTAAAATATAAATGCCAATTTGAGCATTTTACAACAATGATTATAAACATGAGATTAAATTGCAGTCTGTAATCTCACTCTGAGATCTGATACATTTAATTACACAATAACACTGCATTAATTTGATATGCGTGTTTAAATTCAATGAGTGTTGGCTCTTTGTAACAACCTCTTGTGTAAAGGCTATTTTGCTGCCAGCTCCATTTGGTGATGTGAGCTGGCCTGAAAGAATTTTCTGACACTGGACTTCCTCTTTTCCCCCTTCTCCTGAAATCTGTTGGTGATGTTGCATAGTAGTTCATTGTACAAATGGATGCTCCTTACCTGTGTAATTTATCAGAGAACTTGGATGCAGGAAATGGGAGCAGCGTTAAGTCCATTACCTCTCAGGTCCACCCTGCTATTCAATAATACCATTATGGATGATGTTCAATTACATTGACATTAAGTCTATATTCTGGTGACTTTCAAGTACTTTCCACTAGGAGATGATTTGTAACTCTGAGCATTACCAGTTGTACTTGGGAGTATGATGTTCTCCCAAGGGGTTATGGCTGTACAGAAATTTGTTTAATGTAGGAAGGGTGATGAACAAGCAGCCACCACACACTCCTTTATAGATTATGGTCAGGCTCCAGTGGTATGGAGAACAAGACAACTGGGAACCCTTCATTTGCCTTCATTACTGTTGTGATGCGTCATCATCTTCTGCCAATTCACCACTGAGGTTTTGATTGGATCGCTCTTCGTCTGGAACCTCCTCCTACCAGGAGCTAAGCGCTAGATGGATAAACTCCAGGGAGTATTGCTCTTGGGATCTCAGAAACTCGCAAGCCTCTCCACCGCAACCAGGTGACAATCCTCGGAGATGTCTGAACATTATCAGCCCAGAATGAATTGGGATATATTCATGGAGAATTTTCTGCACATTGGCATGTTATTCTGCTCAGGTATTTATATTCCCCAAAAGCTACTTCCAACCCAGCTCCATCACCACAGACCTTTCATTTTCACAAGATGGAGGCGGAGTTAAGATGGTGCTAAATGTTGTCTCCTTTGCTTCCATCTTCGGAAACAGCCTATTTCCATCTTTAATATCTTTATTTTTTCCTTTCAGGGTTCTTTTGAAGACCCTGACATGCTGACTTTGGTTCTTTGCAGGAATGGGACCCGTTCTCGGGGTTTCAGGACCATCCGTTGTTCAGCACGCCAAGGGGTCGGACTGACAGGCGGCCTAGTATTTGGAAGCCTAAGATCTCGGGGCTCTGGAGACGGGCGAATTGAGGGTCAGTGTCACGTCAGGAGAGTCGTCGGGGAGGCTGGGAAATCTTTCACTGTGGGCCCGAAGACACGAGATCTTTGTGGTCTTCGGGCACAGAGCTCATAAAAAGCGACAAAACGGACTTTTTAACATCGTAAACCAGCGGGTTGTTGTTATGTCTTCCACTCGCTGTGAAAATGGGGGACACCTCCCTCTCCTTTATTAGGGAGAGAGAGAAGCTGTGGGTTGCTGAATGCTGGATGAATTGTGATAGTCTTTGGGGTAACTGCAAGATCTGTGTCTTTGCTATCACTTAGCTCATGCTTATGCTCGGTAGCAGATGTGCTTTTTGTTTTGCCGGTGGGGGGAGGGGGGGGATTGTTGCTTGCCACTGATTACGCGTGGGAGGGAGGGGAGCTGAGCGGGGGGGACTTTGGGGTTCTCACGTTTAACTTTGGGGCACTTCTCTGTTTTCGTGGATGATCTGCCAAGAAAAAGCATTTCAGGATGTATATTGTACACATTTCTCTGACATTAAATTGAACCTCCGAACCTTAAGGATATTTGAATGCTGTGAAAATGGTATTAGATAGCTGTCAGAGTACATAAATCTCACCATATACTGCACAACCCCTGAGGTTCATTTTCTTGTGGGCATTCACAGTAAATACAAAGGAACACAATAGAATCAATGAAATACTGCACACAAGACAAACAACCAATGTGCAAAAGACAACAATTTGTGTAAATACTAAAAGAAAGAAAATAAGAATGATAATAAATAAATAAGCAATAAATATTGAGAACATGAGATGAACAGTCCTTGAAAGTGAATTCTTGGACTTTGGGAACAATTCGGTTTTGGGGTGAGTAAAGTTGAGTGAAGTAATTCCCCTGATTCAAGAGCCTGATAGTCAGTTTTCCAGATCATGAATACAGAGATATGAATTTTAATCCCAATACTGCAAGTAGCAAATTTAGCTTAATTGAATAAATCCAGGATTAAAAGAAAAAAAGAACTTTGCCTCAGTAACTGTAGCTATAAATTTTACCAGATAGTTGTTCAAACCCATTGGCATCACTAAAATCAGGAACGAAAATCTGCCAAGTTTAGTCAGGCTAACCTATACTCAGGGGTATTGACAGCCTCTTTGGTTCAGAGGCAATCAGTGATAAGTTATAAACAGGAACATTTTCACCCATGATCACTTGCTATGAATGAATAAAAGGCACATCACCAACCCCTCTTTGCTATTTGTTTCAATGACTCCATGGGAGAATGACTTTCACATTCTATGAACACTCTAGCTGAAGAGATTTCTCCTATACTCCCTCTCAATTTTATCTTCTATTTATAGACTTTAGTTCTGGTGCCATGATGTTGCATAGGATGGGAATCCTGATGGTCCCTTTAGGCACCATTTGGAACACTTAAGTCTAACTGGAAACTTCTTCACCACATGTAAACCATCAAATTCCCTTAAAAAGGATTAGCCTCCATGATATCACCTCCCAGTCTTTTCTTCCACCGGAATAAAGAACCTTAGACACGCTGAGGTGAGGGTTATTTAAAACTGGTGCTTTTTGTGGGGAAAACATCACTAATGGTATATTTTGCAGAATGAGCACCAGTTTCCACAAGTGTACATTTTCAGGCTGTTTGAGAGATAAAGGAGGATTTGCAACCAAATAGGCAATTAAAGTAATGCAAGTTAATCTCTTTGGTGACCTATCAAACATTGTAGTGCAAACTGTACTTCAGTTGGTTGGAAATGAAAACAAAACAAACCATGATGTTTATCTCTTGGAATAGTGGTAGCAGATTCCTATTCTGTCAGTTTTTAAATATACTACAGGTTAGTGAAGGAATCCCAACCTATTCTTAACAAGCTAAATGGGAAGCAAACACACTTTTGGAGATATATGTTGAGCCAAGATGTTTTATAATATATTTTCTTGATCAGCCTAAGGAATTTAGGACTTTTTAACCTAGAACTTGTATAGATATACTGCACAATTGTAAATGATATGACCTCAACCTCATTTCCTAGCAACCATGAGGAAATCTGCAGATGCTGGAAATTCAAGCAACACACACACAAAAAATGCTGGTGAACGCAGCAGGCCAGGCAGCATCTATAGGAAGAGGTACAGTTGACGTTTCGGGCCCAGACCCTTCGTCAGGACTAACTGAAAGAAGAGATCATCAGGGGCGACGCTAAGGTGGTGCTAGCTGGTGCTGTAGCCCCAGCAGAAATTGCAACAGCATCAGCGTAGCACCACCAAGAAATTAACTGAAATTTCACATACAAATTGCAGCTGCTTTGCTTTCTCTGTATAGTTTTGAATACCGCTTGTTTCTGCAGTTGATCTAGTAAAACAGCACCCCCAATTACCATAGCACCCACACAGCAATAAAGGTATAAACTCTGTGCTGGTCTAAGGTCAGATCCACTCTACACTTCTGCTTATTCGTTTGTTGTCAATGTCTTGCCGCTGCTGTCCTCAGATCAGTTAAGCTGATCTAAGATCACTTAAGGTGGTGATGTCACTCACTCTCATTCACATGAGGGATTGATAGTATACATCCAGGCGCAGATCCATGGTCTCGCGAGACTAATGGATGCCACACACACACACACACACACACACACACACACACACACACACACATTGTGCTTTTACGAGCTAGCGTGGGCCTGGTATGTGCATTATTTTGGCTGGTGTGAAAAATGGATCGATTTTTAGTGAGAAAATGACCTCATCCAGAGGAATCAGTGGTGTCTCAGCCTGAGCCTGTCTTAATTGAAAGTGACATGCAGAAAGTAGCAAGTGGGGATGGGGACGACGGCAGTTCATCGAAGGAGTGTGAGGGCGAAGCAGAGGAACAAGAAATGGAGCAGGATTTGGAAGAGAACGTGGATGAAGCTGCTCTTAGTGCTAGTAGGAATACTGTTAGCGATGTTAGCCAGCAGCCTGAGGAAGGACCCCATCGGCCAGCATTGAAAAAGTACCCTTTGCTGCTCGCAACAGTTTGACAATCAGCAAAGGATTTTTATTTGTGGCTGGTTTGACTGACTGGAATATTTGATCACGAAAGATACTACGTTCTGCTTTGCATGCAGACATTTCCTGTGTGGAGGACATGGGTTCCATTCTAGTCTACCTTCACTGTCACCGGTTACCGCAACTGGCGGGAAGCTACAACAGCTTTCAAAATCCACCATGTAAGTGCAGCTCATAAGTTTGCTATGGAGGCATGGGCTAAATTCAGATTGAGAAAACAAGATGGTTCAAGATTGGGAAATATGCTTGATAAAGGACATGCAAAGATTGTCCAAGAAAATCGTGAGTATATGAGAGCAGTGGTTGAGTCTCCAGCAAGAACAGACAGTGAATCACACAGTGGAATTTCTAGCTCTAATGAGACCCTACCATGATGCATTTATAGATTTATACAAACTAATTTGCATATTACTGCCTCTACCTGTGATATCTGCCTCATGCAAACAGAGTTTCTCTTGCCTCAGAGCCTCAAAAACTACCTAAGGAATAGCAACAACGATGCTCGGAACAGCAACTTGGGCCTGTTGGCCATAAACAGCCGGAGGACCAAAGCGCTTGACATCCAGAAAATCATTGATGCTTTCTCCACCAATCACAACAACAGACGGATTGTGCTTCTCTGAAAACATCAATGGTGAGTGCAGTTGATTTTTTTAAAATTTGGGCCAAGGATACCCCATAGTCCTTATGTTTCCTGCAAATCCTAAAATATTACATTTACTGCTATTAAGCCTACTGGTTTTTCTTAGTCTTCCAAGCAGTGATTCTGTTGATTTTTGTTTTAAATTCAGTAGCTGAATTAATTGAGGTATTGCATGGTCAGAGTATGATTTCTCCAACTCCTGGTAAAGCCTTGCATCTGTTGTTTGCCTTATTTGACTTTAATAATGGTGTATCTATTGGCATTGTCTGTCTATGTAATGCGAATAGCAGTGGACATTGTGGGTTAGTGTTGTGTTTTTCAGTTGAAAAGCACGCATTTGACGCTGATTGCAGGATTGGTGAGTGATTCATGTTGTGTGCTGTGGGTCGGATGCTCTGTTGGTTTGTTTGTTGATGCTCTGTGTAGCCTGGGTTGTCTCTGATGCTGTTGACACTGTCACAGTTCACTTCTATATTATACCTAGCAATTGCTGTTGCTTGTGAATCAACAGAGGCATTTATAGTAGGCACATAATGCTTGAACGACAGGAATTCTGCAGATGCTGGAAATTCAAGCAACACACATAAAAGTTGCTGGTGAACGCAGCAGGCCAGGCAGCATCTCTAGGAAAAGGTGCTGCCTGGCCTGCTGCGTTCACCAGCAACTTTTACATAATGCTTGAAACTGACTTTTGAACGCCATGTGTCTGGCCTTGCGAATACGTATTACCATACAGTACATCCCTCAGCACCATCACTGTAGCACCAGCAAGAAAAGATCTCTGGTGCTGCCACTGGAGATATTAAGAGATTTGAAAGTGGGAGGGGGAGGGGGGAGATTTGAAATGATAGGAGAAGACAGGACAGGGAAGGATGGAGCTAAGAGCTGGAAAGTTGCTTGGCAAAAGGGATACAAGGCTGGAGAAGGGAGAGAATCATGGGATGGGAGGCCTAGGGAGAAAGAAAGGGAGGAGGGGAAAGATAAACAAACAAACAAACAAATAAATAAATAAATAAATAAGGGCTGGGGTACGAAGGGGAGGTGGGGCATTAACAGAAGTTAGAGAAGTCAATGTTCATGCCATCAGGTTGGAGGCTACCCAGATGGAATATAAGGTGTTGTTCCTCCAACCTGAGTGTGGCTTCATCTTGACAGTAGAGGAGGCCGTGGATAGACATATCAGAATGGGAATGGGAATGGGATGTGGAATTAAAATGTGTGACCACTGGGAGAGCCTGCTTTCTCTGACGGACAGAGCGTAGGTGTTCAGCGAAACGGCCTTCCGGTCTGCATCAGGTCTCGCCAATATATAGAAGGCCACATCGGGAGCACCGGATACAGTATATCACCCCAGCCGACTCACAGGTGAAGTGTCACCTCACCTGGAAGGACTGTCTGGGGCCCTGAATTGTAGTGAGGGAGGAAGTGTAAGGGCATGTGTAGCACTTGTTCTGCTTACAAGGATAAGTGCCGGGAGGGGGATCGGTGGGAAGGGATGGAGGGGGGGAACGAATGGACAAGGTAGTCGCGTAGGGAGCGATCCCTGCAGAAAGCAGGAAGGGGGGAAGGGAACGATGTGCTTAGTGGTGGGATCCCATTTGAGGTGGCAGAAGTTACGGAAAATTATATGTTGGACCCGGAGGCTGGTGGGCTGGTAGGTGAGGACAAGGGGTGGCGGGAGGATGGGGTGAGAGCAGATGTGCGTGAAATGGGAGAGATGCATTTGAGATCAGAGTTGATGGTGGAGGAAGGGAAGCCCCTTTCTTTAAAAAAGGAGGACAATTCCTTCCTCCTGGAATGAAAAGCCTCATCCTGAGAGCAGATGCGATGGAGACGGAGGAATTGCGAGAAGGGGATGGCATTTTTGCAAGAGACAGGGTGGGAAGAAGAATAGTCCAGGTAGCTGTGAGAGTCCGTAGGCTTATAGTAGACATCAGCAGATAAGCTGTCTCCAGAGATAGAGACAAAGATCAAGAAAGGAGAGGCCAGCCTCGTATCCCTTTTGCCAATCAACTTTCCAGCTCTTAGCTCCATCCCTCCCCCACCTGTCTTCTCCTATCATTTTGGGTCTCCCCCTCCCCCACCCACTTTCAAATCTCTTACTATCTCTTCTTTCAGTTTCGGACCAGTCTTGGCACGAAACGTCGACTGTACCTCTTCCTAGAACCATAGAACCATAGAAACTACAGCACAGAAACAGGCCTTTTGGCCCTTCTTGGCTGTGCCGAACCATTTTCTGCCTAGTCCTACTGACCTGCACACGGACCATATCCCTCCATACACCTCCCATCCATGTATCTGTCCAATTTATTCTTAAATGTTAAAAAAACCCCGCATTTATCACCTCGTCTGGCAGCTCATTCCATACTCCCACCACTCTCTGTGTGAAGAAGCCCCCCCTCATGTTCCCTTTAAACTTTTCCCCCCTCACCCTTAACCCATGTCCTCTGGTTTTTTTCTCCCCTTGCCTCCCCTGGCCTGCTGCGTTCACCAGCAATTTTTTTTGTGTGTGTTGCTCATTTCCTAGCAGTTTGTTTTGCAGAGGTCTATCCTTGCCTATCTGCCGTGATTGAAGAAATTAATGAACCACAGTCAAACCGGAGTTGTGTTCAGCATCACTTTTTGGAAAAGTGCCTGAGCCATTAAAATTCCTCTGTCTTTGAACTTTTATCATTAAATCTTCTGCTTGTTTCTTTTCTCTACCTAACTGCCACCTCACCTACTGCCAAGCAATATGGATAATACAATGAATCCATCTTAACTCATCCATAAGACCATAAGATAGAGGAGCAGTCTGCTCTGCCACTTATCATGGCTGATCCAATTTTCCTCTTAGCCCCAATCTCCTGCCTTCTCCCTGTATCCCTTCATCCCTGTAGAAGCATTCTATGCTACCAAGAAAAATTGCAGATATTCATTTACAGGGGATGCTGAGAAAGCAACTTTTATAGTCTATGACTAACTGCCCTTGAGAAGTTGGCATGAGCTGCCTTCAGTGCAGACCTTCTGGTGGAGGTACCTGGAGTTATAGAACACTACAGCTCAGAAATAAGCCCTTCGGCCCAACTAGTCTGTAATGAACTATTAATCTGCCAAGTCCTATTGGTCTGCACCAGGTCCATAACCCTCCATGTCCTTCCCAATCATGTACCTATCCAAATTACTCTTAAATATTGAAATCAAACCTGCATTATGCCACTACTGCAGGCAGCTCTTTCCACAATCTCATCGCATTCTGAGTGAAAAAGATTCCCGTCATGTTCCCTATAAACATTTCACCTTTCAGCCTTAACCCATGACCTCTAGTTTTAGTCTCACCAAACCTCTGTGGAAAAAGCCTGCTTGCATTTACCCTATCTATACCCTTATAATTTTGTATACCTTTATCAATTCTCCCCTCAATCTTCTACATTCTAGGAAATAAAGTCCTAACCTGTTCAACCTTTCCCTTTAACTCAGGTCCTCAAGTCACGCCAACATCCTGTAAATTTTCTCTGCTCTCTTTCAAATTTAGTGACATCTTTCCTGGAGTTAGGGACCAAAGCTGCATACAATACTACAAATTAGGTCTCATTAACATCTTATACAACTTCAACATGTAGAAACATCCCAACTCCTGTCATCTATGAAGCTCAGTGAACCCAAAGATTTTTTATGACCCCTTCTACTGTACCTGTGATGCCACTTTCAAGGAATTATGGATCTGTATTCTCTGTTCTACCACACTCCTCAGTGCTCTACCACTTGCCAGGTAAGTCTGCCCTGGTTTGTCATTCCAAAGTGCAACACCTCAGATATGCCTGCATTAAAATCTATTTGCCATTTTTTGGACCATTTTTCCAGCTGGTCCATATCCTGCTTCAAGCTTTGATAGTCTTCCTCACTGTCTACTCTACCTCTAGTCTTGGTTTCATCCACAAATTTACTGATCCATTTTATCACATATTCATCCAGATGGTTGATACAGATGATAAACCACAATGGACCCAGCACATATCCCTGTGGCACACGACTAATCACAGGCTTCCAATCAGGGAGGTAACTATCTATTAACACTCTCTGGCATCTCCTGAAAGCAGATGGCCAACTAATTTAATAGGACGTCCTGCTTGCCAAGCGACCGAACCTTTTTGACTAGCCTCAGGTCAAAGGCCTTTTAGACAACATCCACTGCCTTGCCTTCATCAATTTTCCTGTAACTTCAAAAAGCTCTGATTGGTTAGACATGACCTACCATGCACAAAGTCATGTTGACTATCTCTATTCAGTCGCTGTCTATCTAAACACTTATATATCTGGTCACTTAGAATACCTTCCAGTAAGTTACCCACTACTGAACTCAAGCTCACCAGCCTGTGATAGTCTGCCTTATTCTTCGAGCCTTTCTTAAACAATGGAATAACATTAGCTCTGCTAGAGCCTCTGCAACTTCTACACTTGTCTTCCACAGGATCCAGGCCCTGGGGAATTATCCGCCCTAAATTGTTCAATATAGCAACCACCTTCTCCTCTGCAATCTGTATATGGTAAATAACCTCATGACTTCTTTGCCTCACTCTATAGACTTTGTGCCCATCTCCTGAGTAAATACAAATGCAAATTATCCACTTAAAATCTCCCACCTTTCTTTCAGCTCCATACATAGCTGATCACTCTGATTTTCTGGAAGATCAATTTTGCTGCTTGCTATCCTTTTACTCTTAATATGTCTGTAGAAGCCTTTGGGATTTTCCTTCACCTTGACTGCAAGAGTGACATTATGCCTTCTTTTTGCATTCCTGATTTCCTTCTTAAATGTTCTCCTGCATTTCTTAAAATCCTCAAATACCTTATTTGCTCCTTCCTGCTTATACCTGCTATACACCACCTTCTTTTTCTTAACCAGGGCTGAAATATCTCTCAAAAACCAAGGTTCCCTCAACCTCTTATCCTTACCTTTTATTCTGAATGGAACCTACAAACTCTGTATTCTCAAATTTTCACCTTTGAACGCCTCCTTCTTACCAAGTACATCTTTTCCAGAAAACAACCTGACCTAATCCACACTTGCCATATCCTTTCTGATACGATCAAAGTTAGGACCAGACCTAATCTTCTCCATAATTATCTTGAAACAAATGTCATTATCATCACTAGATGAAAAATATTCTCCTACCCAAACTTTTGTCTCCTGCCCTGTCTCATTTCCTAGTAGGAGATCAAGCATCACACTCTCTCTACTTGGGACCTCCATGTGCTGATTAAGGAGACTTTTAGAGTCATAGGGGATTACAGAACAGAAACAGGCCTTTTGGCCCATCTAGTCCATACTGAAACCAAGAAACCAATTAAGCTGCCTGCTTCCATCGACCTGTACTAGGACCATAGCCCTCCATACCCTTACCATTCATGTACATATCCAAACTTCTTTTAAATGTTGAAATCAAGTTTGCATACACCACTTGTGCTGACAGCTCATTCCACACTCTCATGACACTCTGAGTGAAGAAGTTCCCCTCATGTTTCCTTTAAGCTTTTCATATTTCACCATTAACCCATGGTTGTAGTCCCATCCAACCTCAGTGTTAAAAGCCTGCTTACATTAACCCTATCTATACCCCTCATAATTTTGTGTACTTCTATCAAATATCCTCTCAACCTTCTATGTTCTAAGGAATACAGTCCTAACTGTATTCAATCTTTCTTTCTTTATAACTCATATTCTTCAAACCTGGCAACACACTTGTAAATTTTCTCTGTACTCTTTCAACCTTACTTACATCTTTCCTGTAGATAGGAGACGAAAACAGCACACGATGCTCCGAATTAGGCCTCACCAACATCTTGTGCAACTTACACATAACATTGCATTATCTGTACTCAGTAAATTGACTTATAAAGACCAATGTGCCAAAAGCTTTGTTTATGACCATTTCTACCTGTGATGCCACATTCAATGAATTATGGAACTGTATTCCCAGATCACTTTGTTCTACCAAACTCCTCAAGTTTCCACCATTCGCTACGTAAGACCGTATAACCATAACCATATAACAATTACAGCACGGAAACAGGCCATCTCGGCCCTTCAAGTCCGTGCCGAACTCTTACTCTCACCTAGTCCCACCGACCTGCACTCAGCCCATAATCGTCCATTCCTTTCCTGTCCATATAGCTATCCAATTTAACTTTAAATGACAGCATCCAACCTGCCTCAACCACTTCTGCTGGAAGCTCGTTCCACACAGCTACCACTCTCTGAGTAAAGAAGTTCCCCCTCATGTTACCCCTAAACTTTTGCCCTTTAACTCTCAACTTGTGTGCTCTTGTTTGAATCTCCACCACTCTCAATGGAAAAAGCCTATCCACGTCAACTCTATCTATCCCCCTCATGGTTTTAAATACCTCTATCAAGTCCCCCCTCAACTTTCTATATTCCAAAGAATAAAGACCCAACTTGTTCAACCTTTCTCTGTAACTTAGGAGATGAAACCCAGGCAACATTCTAGTAAATCTTCTCTGTACTCTCTCTATTTTGTTAACATCGTTCCTATAATTTGGTGACCAAAACTGTACACAATACTCCAAATTTGTCCTCACCAATGCCTTGTACAATTTCAACATTACATCCCAACTCTTATACTCAATGCTCTGATTTATAAAGGCCAGCATACCAAAAGCTTTCTTCACCACCTTATCCACATGAGATTCCACCTTCAGGTAACTATGCACCATTATTCCTAGATCCCTCTGTTCTACTGCATTCTTCAATGCCCTACCATTTACCGTGTATGTCCTATTTTGATTAGTCCTACCAACGTGTAGCACCTCAGATTTATCAGCATTAAACTCCATCTGCCATCTTTCAGCCCACTCTTCTAAGTGGTCTAAATCTCTTTGCAAGCTTTGAAAACCTACTTCATTATCCACAACTCCACCTATCTTAGTATCATCTGCATATTTACTAATTCAATTTACCACCCCATCATCCAGATGATTAATATATATGACAAATAACATTAGACCCAGTACAGATCCCTGAGGCACACCAGTAGACGCTGTCCTCCAATCTGACACACAACCACTACTCTCTAGCATCTCCCATCCAGCCACTGCTGAATCCATTTCACTACTTTGATATTAATATCTAACGACTGAACCTTCCTAACTAACCTTCCCTGTGGAACCTTGTCAAAGGCCTTACTGAAGTCCATGTAGACAACATCCACTGCTTTACCTTCAGCCACTTTCCAATAACCTCATCAAAAAATTCAATAAGATTTGTCAAACATGACCTTCCATGCACAAATCCATGTTGAGTGTTCCTAATCAGACCCTGTCTAGCCAGATAATTATATATACCATCTCTAAGAATACTTTCCATCAACTTACCCACCACTGATGTCAAACTTACTGGCCAATAATTGCTAGGTTTATTCTTAGAACCATTTTTAAACAATGGAACCATATGAGAAATACGCTAATCCTCCGGCACCATCCCCGGTTCTAATGACCTTTGAAATATTTCTGGCAGAGCCCCTGCTATTTCCACACTAACTTCCCTCAAGGTCCTAGGGAAAAACTTGTCCAGACCCAGAGACTTATCCACTTTTATATTCCTTAAAAGTGCCAGTACTTCCTCTTCTTTAATCATCATAGTTTCCATAACTTCCCTACTTGCTTCCCTTACCTTACACAATTCAATATCCTTCTCCTTAGTGAATACCGAAGAAAAGAAATTGTTCAAAATCCCCCCCATCTCTTTTGGCTCCGCACATAGCCGTCCACTCTGATTCTCTAAGGGACCAATTTTATCCCTTACTATCCTTTTGCTTTTAATATAACTGTAGAAACACTTTGGATTTATTTTCACCTTACTTACCAAAGCAACCTCATACCTTCTTTTAGCTTTTCTAATTTCTTTCTTAAGATTCCTTTTACATTCTTTCTATTCCTCGAGCACCTCATTTACTCCAAGCTGCCTGTATTTATTGTAGATCCCTCTCTTTTTCCGAATCAAGTTTCCAATATCCCTTGAAAACCATGGCTCTCTCAAACTTTTAACCTTTCCTTTCAACCTAACAGGAACATAAAGATCCTGTACCCTCAAAATTTCACCTTTAAATGACCTCCATTTCTCTTTTGCATCCTTCCCATTAAACAAATTGTCCCAATCCACTCCTTCTGAATCCTTTCACATCTCCTCAAAGTTAGCCTTTCTCCAATCAAAAATCTCAACCCTGGGTCCAGTCCTATCCTTCTCCATAATTATATTGAAATTAATGGTATTGTGATCACTGGACCCGAAGTGCTCCCCAACACATGCCTCCGTTACCTGCCCTATCTCATTCCCTAACAGGAGATCCAACACTGCCCCTTCTCTAGTTGGTACTTCTATGTATTGCTGCAAACAACTATCTTGAACACATTTGACAAACTCCAAACCATCCAGCCCTTTTACAGAATGGGCTTCGCTGTCAATGTGTGGAAAATTAAAATCTCCCACAATCACAAGTTTGTGCTTACTACAAATATCTGCTATCTCCTTACAAATTTGCTCCTCCAATTATTGCTCCCCATTAGGTGATCTATAATACACCCCTATAAGCGTCACTACACCTTTCCCATTTCTCAATTCCACCCAAATAGCCTCCCTAGACGAGTCCTCTAATCTATCCTGCCAAAGCACTGCTGTAATATTTTCTCTGACAAGCAATGCAACACCTCCCCCTCTTGTCCCTCCGATTCTATCACACCTGAAGCAACAAAATCCAGGAATACTTAGTTGCCAATCACACCCCTCCTGCAACCATGTTTCACTAATAGCTAAAACATCATACTTCCAGGTATAAATCCATGCTCTAAGCTCAGCCACCGTTCTTACAATGCTCCTAGCATTAAAATAGATGCATTTTAAGAAACTCTCCACCTCATACTCTCTGTTTTTTCCTAATGGAGCAAACAACTTCATTATCTTTTGCTTCCTTCTCCCCTACATCTTCGGTCTGGGTGCTCCCATTCTCTGTCCCCAACCTATCCTCCTTCACACACTGTCTATTAGCTTTCTCTATTTGTGAACTAACCTCTCTCCTAGTCTATTCAATTTGATTCCCACCCCCCTCCCCCAACCATTCTAGTTTAAAGTCTCCTCAGTAGCCTTTGCAAATCTTCCTGCCAGGATATTGGTCCCCCTAGGATTCAAAAGCAACCCATCCTTTTTGTATGTATCACACCTGCGCCAAAAGAGGTCCCAATGATCCAAAAACTTGAATCCCTGCCCCCTGCTCCAATCTCTCAGCTGCGCTAACCAAGACCTACCCTGGTTGGTCCTACTGAACTGCAAAACCTCGTACTTGTCTGCATTAAACTCCATCTGCATTTTTCGTCTGCTGTAGATCCCTTTGCAAGCCATGGTAGCCTTCTTTGTTCTCCACTACACCCCAGTCTTGGTGTCATCCGCAAATTTACTGATCTCGTTCTCCCTTTATCATCCAGATTGTTGATACAGATGACAAACAACAAAGAACCCAGCACCGATCCCTGTGACACACCGCTTGTCACAAGCCTCCAGTCAGAGAGGTAACTAACTACTACCACTCTCTGGCTTCTCCCACAAAGCTAATGTCTAATCCAGTTTACTACCTCAATTTGAATGCTGACTGTCCTTTATCAGTCTATGTCTATCCGAATACTTACATATCCAGTCTCTTAGAATACCTTTCAATAACTTTCACACATCTGATGTCAGATTCACTGGCCTATAATTTCCTTGTTTCTGTTTAGAGCCTTTTTAAACAATGGAACAACAATGGCTATTCTCCAATCCTCAGGTACCTCTCCTGTCACTAAGGTCTCAGAGAGCAGCTTGGGGATTTATCCACCCTGATTTGCCTCTGGGTGGCAAACACCTCCTCCTTTGTAATCTCCACAGTGTCTATGAAATTGACGCTGCTTTGCCTCACTTCAGTAGAGTCTGTATGCATTTCCTAAGAAAATACAGATGCAAGGAATGTATTTAAGATCACCCCCATCTGGTTTGGCTCCACACACGGATTACTATTTGATCTTCCAGAGGACCAACTTTGTCCCTAGCAATGCTTTTTCTCTTAACATACCTGTACAGTCTCTTAGGATTCTCCGTCGCCTTGTCTGCCAAAGCAACTTCGTGCCTTCTTTTAGTTCTCCTGATTTCTTAAGTGTTCTCTTGCATTTCTTATCCTTCATAAGCACCTCATTTGTTTCCACCTGCCTATTCCTGTTTTCCTGTTAATGAGGGCCTCAATATCTCTTGAAAATCGAGGTTCCCTACACGTATTAGCTTTACCTTTTATTCTGACAGGCATGTGCAAGGTTTGTACCCTCAAAATTTTGCTTATTAAGGCCTCCTACTTTCCAAGAACACCCTTGCCAGAAAACAGCCTGTCCCAATCCACACGTGTCAGATCATTTCTGATACCATCAAGATTGACCTTTCTCCTGTTTAGAATCTCAAACCGAGGACCAGACCCATCTTTTATCATATTTACTTTGAAACTAATGGCATTGTGGAAACTAGATGCAATATGTTCCCCAACACAAACATCTGCCTTATCTCGTTCCCTAACAGCAGATATAATGTCGCATGCTCTCTCATTGGGACTTGTACATACTGATGAAAGAAATTCTCCTGAGCACATATGACAAACTCTATCCCATCTAGTCCTTATGCAGCATGGGATTCGCATTCAATATGTTCCACTCATAAAGCCTCACTAGATGATTTCTCCAGTCTGTCCTGCTGGAGCACTGCTGTTCCATTTCCTTGACTAATAACACTAAAATTCATCCTTTATCAGCTCTGTTACATCTAAACCACTGGAACCCTGGAATCTTGTGCTGTGAATCCTGCCCCTCCTGCAACCAAGTCTCACTAATGGCTACAACATCATAATTCCAGGTGTTGATTCATGCCCTGAGCTCATCAACCTTTCCTACAATACTTCTTGCGCTGAAATATATGCAGCTTAGGACACTAATCGCACCATGCTCAACCTTTTGACTCCTGACAGTGTCTAAGATCTACCAGTATCTATCTCCACAAATTCTCTGGCACTCCGGTTCCCATCCCCCTTGCTACTCTAGTTTAAACCCCACCGTGCAGCATTAGCAAACGTTCCTGCTAGGATATTAAACCCTTTCCAATTCAGGTTCAAGCCGTTCCTTCTGTACAGGTCCCACCTTCCCTGAAAGTGAGCCCAATGATCCAAAATTCTAATACCTTCCCCCTACACCAACAAAATTAGCCACATGTTAAACTGTATTACTTTCCTTGCTCTGGCCTCACTAGCATGTGGCACAGATAACAATCCTGAGCTCACAGCCCAGGAAATCCTGCCTTTTAATTTAGCACCTAACTCCCTGAGTGGGCATGTGGCCAAGTGGTTAAGGCATTGGACTAGCGACCTGAAGGTCGTGAGTTTGAGCCCCAGCCGAGGCAACGTGTTGTGTCCTTGAGCAAGGCACTTAATCACACATTGCTCTGTGACGACACTGGTGCCAAGCTGTATGGGTCCTAATGCCCTCCCCTTGGACAACATCGGTGCCGTGGAGAGGGGAGACTTGTAGCATGGGCAACTGCTGGTCTTCCATACAACCTTGCCCAGGCTTGTGCCTTTCCAGGAGTCTTTCCAGAAGACCTTCCAGGCGCAGATCCATGGTCTCACAAGACTAACGGATGCCTTAACTCCCTGAACTCCATTCGTTCTTCCCATCTCATTGGTATCTACATTGACCACGTTCTCTGGCTGTTCAGCCTCCCACTTGAGAATACTGAGAACTTAATCCAAGATGTCCTGGGCCCTGGCAAAATACTATCCTACTCACATTCTTGCCCACAGCAGCTCCCTTCTGCTCCCCTAACTAATATTCCAAATGAGCCACAGCTGAGGCATGCAGTATCTTAAAACTACTGTCATGGAGGAAATCCAGATCACAGATTGAATCATGAGAGCATAAAAACATAACTTCAAGCTTGCTCTGTCATTCAATGAGATCACTATTCATCTAAATTGTGGCCCTTAACTCTTTCTTGCTGCATGATCCCTGTAATCTCTGATCCGCCTGCAGTCCAAAGTCTGTCTTTGCCTTGAATATATGCAATGATTCAACAGGGCAGGGAATTGCAGACAGTCACAGCTCTCCAAGAGAAGAAACTTCTCTTCAGCTTCATGATAAATGAGGATTCATAGAACATACAGCAACCAACGACTGAAAGAATCAAAGCACACTTATTATCAAAGTCTGAACACGGTATACCATCCTGAGATTCGACCTCCTGCAGGCAGCCACCAATCAAAGAAATGGAACCCATTCAAAGAAAACATCAAACACCCAATGCGTGAGAAGAGAAGAAATTGCACAAATGGCAAAAAGCAAGTGGATAACACACAGAATATTAAACATTAAACTGCAAAATCATAAAAATGATCTAGGAGTGTTCAGGTTCGTTCAGTTTAGCATTGCGTCATCGTCGGCTACAGAGCCAGTCTTTGCTTACTTTTTTGTATTTACAGAGTCTGTCTCCTTTTGCACACTGGTTGTTTGTCAGTCTTTGCTTGTGTGTCATTTTTCATTGACTCTGTTGTATTTCCTTTGTTCTACTGTGAATGCCTGCAAGAAAAAGAATCTTAGAGGAGTATAATGGAGAGAGTATAGAACCAGAATAGAAGGGCATCCATTTTGAACAGAATGAGGAGGAATTTATTTGGCCAGAGGCTGGTGAATCTGTGGAATTCATTGCCACAGGTGGCTGTAGAAGGCAAGACATTAGGTAAATTTAAAGCAGAGGTTGATGGTTTCTTGATTAGTAAGGGTGTCAAAGGTTATGGTGAGAAGGCAGGAGAATGGAGTTGAGAGGGATAATAAAGCAGTCAAGATGGAATGGTGGAGGAGACACGATGGGCTGAATGGCCTAATTCTACTCCTTTGTCTTATGGTCTAATGGTCTACATTCGTACCTTGATAATAAATTTACTTTGCACTTTGGATTTTAATCAACTTAATGTAACATTGGCATGGTTGTTTTCCAGTTATTTTATGCAAGCTCAGTATCATAACTTTAAATCAGCTTCCCTGTTTCTCCACTGAAGTATCATACTGTAAATAGTACCAGATCCATTTAAGTGCTTGGTTTATTTTCTCAAAGTTTGAAACCTGACAAAGTGGCTGCACCGATGTTTAGCAAGTCGGGTGCTGGTGGCTGAAATTTGACCCTGATCCGACGCTGACTGTGTGGAGTTACCCTGTGACACCCTGGCTTTCCTCTGGGTCCCAAAGCTGGGCTGGTTGGTGAATTAACCGGCCGCTGTACATTTCTCCTAATGCTTAGTTGAGTGGTTTAATTAAAGAAGCAATGGGAATGAAATGGGATTATTCCAAAACATACGTGACAATTAATGAGGGCTCAGTGGGTCTGTTTCCATGCTTTATCACTCCATATCTTTAATAATGAAATTGATCAATGAAATGTGTCCTTCATTTTACAAAATGGAAAATGACAGGCAATATTTAAGAACTACCACATGATCTTAAAATCTGATCCAATTACATTCAGCATCTGAAAACCAAGGTGGTGAATTGTGAAAGCTACTAACTGCTACTTGTAATATTTGTTCTGGCAAAACATAGACACTGTGTGGGTGTTTGGACCTTCTAAATAAAATGAAACTTAAACAACTAGCACATGCCTGCAGTGCAGATGTTGTCAGTGACTACATTGCTGGAAAAATAACTATAGTCTGGCACAGTTTTGTAAGATTCAGTCATGGCTCCATCTGTCTAAGTAGACAATGGATGCGCCCAGTTCCGGGGCGCCGACCTGGGCGATGAATATGGAGATCCTGGGCTGCCCAGACATCAAGATCCCTCTCTCGGCCTCACTGATGTGGTCCAAAGGAATGCAAAGCATACATTTGGCATCAGGTTGGCTGCAGGAGCTGCCAGGAGGTGACATGATACATCATCCAACGGCCTTAGGGGCTCCACTCCGGATTTGTGAAGGGTTTACTCCTTAGCCTTCTCTTCTCCCGAAGATACCCACAAGGCAGTGGGATCGGTAACCCTGGATAGGGGCCCATACCGGGTACTGTCAGCCGGAACCAGCTGAGCCCGGGACTCGCATAAGGCAGGGTCGTCACGCCCTGTAGTAGTGACATATGGACCCACTACCCAGATTATTTTCAAAATATTTCCAATTCATTCATGCTGATACCTAAAGAGATAAGTCTGATTTAAAGCAAGGAAAAGTTGACCGCAAGTCATCAACCAAAAACATTAACTCTTGATTCCACCTGTACGGATGCCGGCAAACCTGCTGAATATTTCCAACGTTCAGTAGTTTTAAGTCCAGATCAGCAAGGACTGTAAAGGGATTGCCAGTTGCAGCAACAGTCAGAGCGAACAGATCCTGTTCCTATGACTTGCCCTCTAGTAGGTCGCCCATGTATGCCTTCTTCACAAAACATAGGACAAATTGCCATCCAATCAGTTTACTCTCAAGCATCAGCAAAGTAATGGATCAAAGTCAAAGTAAATTTCTTATCAAAGTACATATTATATATGTCATTAACAAGAGAAAATCTGCAGATGCTGGAAATCCAAGCAACACGCACAAAATGCCGGAGGAACTCAGCAGGCCGGGTAGCATCAATGGAAAAGAGTACAGTTGATGTTTCGGGCCAAGACCCACCCTTTGGCAGGACTGGAGGGAAAAAAAAATGAGGAGTAGAGTTAAAAGGTTGGCGGGGGGGGGGGTGGTGAGGGAGAAACACAAGGTCAAAGGTGAAACTGGGAGAGGATGGTCGAAGTAAAGTGCTGGGAAGTTGACTGGCGAAAGAGATACAGGGCCGGAGAAGGGGGAATCTAATAGAAGAGGATAGAAGGCCATGGAAAAGAGAAAACGGGGGAAGAGCCCCAGAGGGATGTGATGGGCAGTAAGGAGATAAGGTCAGAGAGAGATGGGGAATGGTGAAGATGGGGTGGGGGGGTGGGCATTACCAGAAGTTCGAGAAATTGATTTTGTACAGCAGATATGACCTTGAGATTAATTTTTTTTCTGGAATTTATAGGAAAATAAAGAACTACAATTGAATTTTAAAAAACTACAGGTGAAGACTGACAAACCACCATTGGTAATCCTTGAATATTACCTGTCATTCTGCATTTTGTAAAATGAGGGACGAGCTTCATTTATCAGTTTAATTATTAAGGCCACAAAGTGGCAAACAAAAGAAGGCAAATCGTGTAAATAAGAAAAAAGCACAATACATGTACTGAGGATATGAACTGTAGCATCCTTGAAAGTACGTGTATAGTTTCTGGAATCAGTTCAGAGTTGAGTTAAGTGAAGTTTTCCATGCTGGTTCGGGAGCCTGATTGTTGTTGGGTAATAATGGTTCCTAAACTTGGCGATGTGGGCTCTAAAGCTCCTCTACCTGCTGCCCGATGGTAGTAGCGAGAAAAGAGCATGGTCCAGACGCTGGGCATCCTTGATGATTAATGCTGTTTTCCTGTGGCGTCGCTCCTTGTAGATGTGCTCAGTGGTGGGGAGGGATTTTCCTGTGATGGTCTAGGTTGTGTCCAGTACTTCTTGTGGGCTTTTCCATTCCTGGGCATTGGTGAGATCCCTTTGCTGACAGTGTTATCAAACAGCCTTTAAACACTAAAACCCCACTTAATAAGGTTTAGAATAGCCACTCAGTTCCAGAACTCATCACAACCTTTGTCCAAAAATGGACTAAGGATCAGAATTTCAGGGGTGGAGTAAGAGCAACTGCTATGGACATCAAAGCAGCTTTGGACTGAGTGTGCAAATCAATACTCTCGATCTTCTACAGATGTGCATTGACAGCATCCTAGCATGCTGCATCCCTGCGTGGGATGGAATCTGCACTGTAGCGAAGAGGAGGCCTCTACAACGGTTAGTTAAAGCTACCCAACGCATCACCAGCAGAGGCCTACCCACCCACTATGTAAACGGGACATATACAATATACAGAAAGGTGCTGGAAAAAAGGCCAGCAATATCAGAGAAGAGACGAGGCAACATCCACGCCAGGAAATAGTTATTTCCCCAAAGTCGTCCGGCTGATCAACACCTCTACCCATCAACTCTCCCCGCCATACTGAATAATTTCCTGTCAGAGTCATCTTATCTACAGAGAGTCCTGTACTTAGTGTTACTTCATGTGTACACAATCAGTCTATGTATGTAAGCTAATTTTATGTATTTATATGTATTGTGTGTTTTTATTGTGTTTGTATGTTTATTGTGTTGGATCCGGAGTAACAACCATTTCATTCTCCTTTTCACTAATGTACTGAAGAATGACAAGAAACAATTTTGTATCTTGAATCTTGAATCATGAGTGTGCCATCGAAGTGAACTGATCAGTGTATTGAGAGGAATCCATAAACACTCCAATAGTTGGAGTCATATCTCATACAGGAGAAAATGGTTGTTGTGGTTGTTGGAGGTCAATCATTCCAACCTCAAGAAATCACCTCAGGATCTCTTCTGGCTGGATCCCAAAGCTCACCTATTTTCACCAACATTATCAGTGATGTCCATTCCAGCATAAGTTCAGAAGTGGAGATGTTCATTGTTGATTCCACAATGTCCAATTCAATTTTCTTTTCCTCAGTTAATAAAGCAATTTATAACTGCATATTAAAATTCAGAAATACGGTGCAGAATAGGCCCTGCAAGCTGCGCTGCCCAACAACCCTCAACTTAACACAAGACTGATCATGCAACAATTTATAATGTTCAGTTAGCCTACTAACTGATATGTCTTTGGACTGTGAGAAGAAATTGGAAACCCACATGTACACAGGAAGGAACATAAAAACTTGCTTACAAGGACACTGGAATTGAACTCTGAAATCTGATGCCCTGAACTGTAACAGCATTGCACTAACTACTATACTACCGTGACACCCTAACCAAACAACATCCATATTTGTAGATGGACTGATTAGTAGCAAGTCACAACTTTGCGAGGCAATGGACAATCCTAACACCTACCCTTGATATACAATAGTATTACCGTTGCTTGGTCCTGTCCATCATCAAACTAGATATTGTTGTTGACCCAATATTCAATCAGATTGTCCACATGAATATTGTGGCTAGAAGACAGGTAGGAGGGTGGGAGCCCTGTGGTGAGTGTTTCACTTCCTGACACCTCAAAACCATTCCATTATCTGCGTGGCAAAAATTGGGAGTTGATAGAATTCTCTCCATTTGCCTGGCTGAGTGCAGCTCCAACAGCAAACTAAAATGTCAACAGCATGTAGAAGAACGCAGCTGCTAGATTAGCATGACAGCGATCACCTTGAGCATTGGATTTTCTCCACCACCAACACAATGTATGTGCAATGTATACCATCTACAAAATGGAATGCAGCTGCTCTCCCAAGCTACTCTAACAGCGCCTTCCAAAAAGGCACATTGATCATCGAGGGCTTGGGAACACCAACCAACTGTTTCCCTTCCAAATTGTTTTTTGAAAACCCAGACCTGGAGTTACACTCTGACTTCGGTTCTTTGCGGGAATGAGACTCGCTCTCAGGACCTCACGACCGGCCGCCTTTTGATATCCCAAGGACGCGGCACGGAAGAGTAGTGCACCTTCAGGGTTCTGGCATTTTGCGGCTCTGGGGACGTGCTGATTTTGGGCTGGTGTTCCTGACTGAAGTGTTGCGGGAGAACACGGAACATCAGGAGTAGCGGGTTAGCTGTCGGGGTTTGTGTGTCCAGAGAGCTGAGCCTTTTTGGTGCCCACTCTGGGCGCAGAGCTCGGAAAAAGCGATGCAACAGACTTTTAACATCATAAATCAGCCAGTTGTTTGTTTGTCTCCCCTCTCGCTGTGAAACAGGGATTCCTCTTTTTCCCTTATTAGGGGGAGAGAGAGAGAGAGAGCCTGTGGTATGCCGAATAACCAGGTGAACGAGTAGTCTTTGGGGTACTGTAAGTCTGTGTCTTTATCGATGCTTGCTGCACACTTGAGTGCTCGGTGGGGGGTGCTGATGCTTTTTTGCTGGTGGGGGTGGGGGGAGTCATTGCCTTGTTGCTGCTTGTGTGTGGGAGGGGGGAGCTGGGGGGACTTCGGGGTCCTATTGTTTTAACTGTTGTTCATTCTTTGGGGCACTCTTTGGTTTTCATGGATGTTTACAAAGAAAAAGAATTTCAGGATGTATATTGTATACATTTCTCTGTCATTAAATATACCTAATGAAACCTATTGAAATTGCATATGTCACTGGCTAAAGCAATATTGCCTATCATTTGACACTGTTGGGTCAAAATCTTAGAACACCCTACCCAACTGCATGGGACTATCTTCTCCAGATAAGTAGAAATGGTTTAAGAAGGTAGCTCATTACTTCCTTCTGGGATGGGCTATTAATATTGGTCTTGTCATCAATTCCAACCCTATTATAGATAAATTAAAGAAAAAGATGTGTCTCATTTGCAATCATCTTCTTAATGCATCATATTGTAAAATGTCAATCTGTTTTTTAAAATGTTTAATTTATATTCAAAGAGATGAATTAATCTCAGTTAAATTTGTAAAGAAATCAACTAGTGACCTCTGTGGGGTTTATTTCCTTATTTACTTATTCAGAGATGTAGCACGAACAGTGCCCAATTACTTATACCACCCAGTACCACACCCACTGGCCTAATCACAAGAAAATTTACAATGACTAAATAACCTACTAATGGGTATAACTCTGGACTCAGGGAGGAAACCACAGCAGCTGGAGGAATCCACATACTTACAGGGAGAACGTACAAACTCCCTACAGATGGGACCAGCATTGAACTCCAAACCCTGATGCCTCAAGCTGTAATAGCGTCGTACCAACTGCTAGGCTACCAAGGTACCTGAATATGATGGATATACACACAGTAGGTGTGTACAGTATCTCAGGCAGAGTCAAAGCAAAATGTAAAGTTCATCTGAAAAATGCAGCTCAGAACTAGTTCATAGTGGTAAGTTAAACATTGTTAACTTAACAATTAATGTACTTTTAGTTTCATTTTGGTGTTTGCAAGTTAGCAATTAGGGGTATTGGATCTGTTAAATGTGCAATTGAAATGGTTTATTCATAAACCATGATGAAAAACGTGTCAGTGAATTAAGACAACTAATTCCCATGCCTGTCTCTGGCTCATTTGTTGATTAGTGTGAAATGATGGCATTGACTGAGGTCAGATGGACCTTATCTCCCCAGTGGTAAGAAGAACAGTCAGGATATCTGATTTTCAGCTGAACTCTAAGTTCATGCTATTTCGAATATTTCTCTCTGTGATTATTGTTGCCCATGTGGCAAAACAGAGAATAACACTGAGGTACTTACATATTTGCAATACAGTACATTCAGAAAGAAGTGGTTCAGTGTAATATTTTCTAAGCAGAAGATAAAAAATTCCAAACTGTGGAATTGGACTGAGAGTAGATTACTTCACATAAAAAGCCCTCAGAGATACAATCTCACAAACAATTTCACCAGCCGTCCGCCAGTAAAAGAAAAATAAATACTGAATGCACAGCAAGATCTCATAAACTAGTAGTGAAGTGCATTGAGACAGAGACTAGAAGCTTATTTGTCACATTGACATTGAAACATATAGTGCCATTGTCATCAATGGCCAACATAGTCCCAGGATGTGCTGGGGCAGCCCACAAGTATTTCCAAGCTTCTGGCACCAACTGAGCATGCCCATAATTTACTAACACTAACCCGTAAGTTTTTTGAATGTGGTGGAAACTGGAGCACCCAAAGAAAATCCATATGATCACAGAGAGAACTTACAAATGCCTTTCAAACAATGGCAGGAATTGAAACCCAATCGTTATTTATTAGAAAGTGGTGGCAGAGGGTTGGAAGGTGTTGAATCATTGTGCATAAAGCTAGGAAAGTGCAAGGGTAAGACGACCCTGATGGGAGATGTATACAGACCCCCCCCCCCCCCCCCAAGGATGTGTTCTACAAATTACAACAGGAGATACAAAATGCATGCCAAAAGGACAACGTTACAATGGTAATGGGGGATTTCAATATGCCAGTAGATTGGGAAAATCAGGTTGATGCTGGATTGCAGCAAGAGTATTTTCTAGAGTGCCTATGAGATGGCTATTTTCAGCAGCTCGTGGTTGAGCCCACTGGAGGATCAGCTATTCTGGATTGGGTGTTGTGCGATGAACCAGAATTGATTAGAGAGATTAAGGTAAAAGAACCTTTAAGGTCCAGTGATTATAATATGATTGAATTCACCTTGAAATCTGAGAAAGAGAAGCTAAAGTTAGATGTATCAGTATTACATTGGAGTAAAGGGAATTACAGAGACTTGAGCGAGGATATGGCCAGAATTGATTAGAAAAGGACATTGGCAGGGATGAGAGCAGAGCAGGAATAGCTGGAATTTTTGGAAGCAATTCAGAAGGCACAGAATATATACATCCCGAAGAGGAAGAAGTATTCTAAATAGTCATATTTAGTCATATGACTATGACAATGACTATGACAATGACTAAATGTGAGATGACACAACTTGGCCAACAAGAGAAGTCAAAGCCAAAGAGAGGGCATATAATAGAGCAAAAATTAGTGGGAATTTAGAGGAATTGGAAAGCTTTTAAATACCAACAGAAGGCAACTAAAAAGTCATTAAGAAGGTAAAGATGGAATATGAAAGTACACTAGCCAGTAATATTAATGAGGATACCAAAAGTTTCTTCAGATATATAAGGTGTAAAAGAGAGGCGAGAGTGGATATTGGACCACTGGAAAACAATACTGGAGAGGTAGCAATGGGGGACAATGAAATGGCAGATGAACTGAATAAATGCTTTACATTAGTCTTCACTATGGAAGACATTAGCAATATGGTGGACATTCCAGGTGTCAGGGGTCATGAAGTGTGTGAAGTTACCATTGCATTGCTTAACAAGCTATGAGCCTGTGGTATTACAGGAAAGATTCTAACATGGAGAAAGCAGTGGTCTGTTGGCAGGAGGCCAATAAAGGGAGCCTTTTCTGGTTGGCTGCCGATGACTAGTGATGTTCCACAGGGTTCTGTGTTGGGACCGATTCTTTTTACATTATATGTCAATGATTTGAATTGAATTGAATTGAATTGACTTTATTTCTTACATCCTTCACATACATGATGAGTAAAAATCATTATGTTATATCTCCATCTAAATGTGCAATCATAATAATTTATAATAATTTGTAATAATTAGAACAGTCAATGTAATATAGAGTACACTCAAATTAGCGTGAGTTCATCAGTCTGATGGCCTGGTGGAAGAAGCTGTCCCGGAGCCTGTAGGTCCTGGCTTTTATGCTGTAGTACCACTGGAATAGATTATGGTTTGGATAGTTTGGGTCCTCAATGATCCTATGGGCCCTTCTTACACACCTGTCCTTGTAAATGTCCTGAATCATGGGAAGTTCACAACTACAGATGCTCTGGGCTGTCCACACCACTGTCTGCAGAGTCCTGTGATTAAGGGAGGTACAGTTTCCATACCAGGCAGTGATGCAGCCAGTTAGGATGCTCTCAATTGTGCCCCTGCAGGAAGTTCTTAGGGTTTGGGGGCCCATACCAAACTTCCTCAAACGTCTGAGGTGAAAGAGGCGCTGTTGTGATTTCTTCACCGCACAGCCGGTGTGTACAGACCATGTGAGGTCCTCACTGATGTGGATGCTGAGAAACTTGAAACTGTTTACCCTGTCGACTCCAGATCCATTGATGTCAATAGGGGTTAGCCCATCTCCATTCCTCCTGTAATCTTTGTCTTTGCGACATAGAGGGAGAGGTTGTTTTTTTGTCACTACTGTGTCAGAGAGGTGACTTCTTCCCTGTAGGCCACCTCGTTATTGTTTGAGATAAGGCCAATCAACGTAGTGTCATCGGCAAATTTAGTTAGCAGATTGGAGCTGCGGGTGGTGATACAGTCATGGATATACAGGGAGTAACGGAGGGGACTCAGTACGCAGCCCTGTGGGGCTCCTGTATTGAGAGTCAGAGGGTTGGAGGTGAGGGAATTGATGGCTCTGTTGCAAAGTTTGCAGATGATATGAAGATAGTTAGAGAGGCAGGTGGTTTTGAGGAAATAGAGAGGTTACAGAAGACTTAGTCAGATTGGGAGAATGGGCAAAGAAATGACAGATGGAATACAGTGTTAGGAAATGTATGGTCCTGCACTTTGGTGGAAGAAATGAAAGGGTTGACTATTTTCTTAATGGAGAGGAAATACAGAAAAATGAGGTGCAAAGGGACTTGGAAGTTCTTGTGCCAAATTCCCTAAAGGTTAGCTTGCAGGTTTAATCTGTGGTGGTGAAGGCAAACGCAGTATTACCATTCATATCAGGAGGACTAGAATATAAAAGCAAGGCTGTAATGTTGGAGACTTTATAAAGCACTGGTGAGGTCTCACTTGGAGTATTGTGAGCAATTTTGGGCCCTTTATCTCAGAATGAGTGTGCTGAAAATGAAGAGGGTTCAAAGGAGGTTCACGAAAATGATTCCAGAATTGAATGGCTTATCATTGGATTGCTCTGGGCCTCAATTCACTGCAATTCAAAAGAATGAGGGGTGACCTCATAGAAACCTATTGAATGGTGAAAAGCCTTGACAGAGTGGATGTGGAGGGGATGTTTCCTATGACTGGGGTGTCTAAGACCAGAGGACATAGCCTCAGAATAGAGGGGAGTTCTTTTCAAATGGAGATGAGGAGGAGTTTCCTTAGCCAGAGACTGATGAATCTGTGGAGGCCAAGCCTTTATGTATATTTAAGGCAGAGGTTGGTAAATTCTTTATTGGTCAGGGCATGAAGGGATACGGAGAGAAGGCAGGAGATTAGGGCTGTGAGGGAAAATGGATCGGCCATGATGAAATGGTGGAGCAGACTGGATGGACCAAATGGCCTAATTCTGTTCCTGTATCTTATGGTCTAAAGTGCTGTGGTATCCCTATGTTGCCGTGTTACCCTTATGCTAGCGTGCCACCCTTTAAGCTGCTTCACTGCTCTTCACACCATGTGCTGTCCTTTATAATACCATGATGCTCTTATCTGCAGCAAGAATATGTTAAATTTCTTCTGGCAACCAATTCCAGATGCAGTTTGAGGGTGAACACCTTAGAATCATAACCAGTGTCCTCAGCTTGAATAAGTGTAACTACAAAGGTACGAAGGAAGAGCTGTCAAGGAAGGACTGGGAAAATAGGTTGACAGAATGGTCATTGGATGGGTACTGTCAAATCCTTATCCCAGTCAGAAAGAGGACTTCAATAAAGATATCTAGCACATGCAGTTTAGGAAGGAAGTAAATGTCACTCCCCTCTTTAAGAAAGGAGGAAGGCAGCAGAAAGGAAATTATAGACCAGTTGGGCTGACCTCAATGATTGGGAAGATGTTAGATTCAATTGTTATGGATGAGATGATGGAGTACTTGGTGAAATAGGGCAAGACAGGACAAAGTCAGCATAGCTTCATTAAGGGAAAATCCTGCCTGATGAACCTGTTGGTATTCTTTGAGGAGATTACAAGTAGAATAGAGAAAGGGGGATGTAGTAGATGTTGTATATTTGGACTTTCAGAAAGCCTTTGACAAGGTGCCACACATGCTTACCAAGTTAAGAGCCCATGGTATTACAAGAAAGTTACTAACATGGTTAGAGCATTGGCAGATTGGAAGAAGGCAGCGAGTGGGAATAAAAGGATCCTTGTCTCGTTGGTTCCAGAGACTAGTGGTGTTCTGCAGGTATTAGCGTTGGGACCACTTCTTTTTATGCTGTATATGAATGATTTAGATGATGAAATAGATGGCTTTGTTGCCAAGTTTGCAGACAATGCGAAGATTGATGGAGGGGCGGGTAGTGTTGAAGAAACAGATAGGAAGCAGAAGGACTGAGACAGATTAGGAGAATGGCAATAAAGTGTCAAATGAAATATAATGTTGGAAAACGCATGGTCATGTTAGCATTCATTTCAAGAGGTCCAGGATACAAGAGCAAGGATGTGATGCTGAAGCTTTATAAGGCACTGGTGAGGCCTCACCTTGAGTATTGTATATGGTTTTGGGCTCCTCATCTTAGAAGAGATGTGCTGGCATTGCAGAGGATCCAGACAGATGATTCCAGGAATGAAAGGGTTATCATACAAAGAACACTTGATGGCTCTGGGTCTGTACTCACTGGAACTTAGAAGGATGAGGGGAGATCTCATTGAAACCTTTTGAATGTTGAAAGGCCTAGAAAGCAGATGTGGAAAGGATGGTTGGAGAGTCTAGGACAAGGGGGCACAGCCTCAGGAAAGAGGGGCGTCCATTCGAAACAGAGATGCGGAGAAATTTCTTTCACCAGAGGGTGGTGAACTTGTGGAATTTGTAGCCATGTGCAGCTGTGGAGGCCAGGTTGATGGGTGTACTTCAGGCAGAGATTGATCGGTTTTTGATTGGACATGGCATCAAATCTTACGGGGAGAAGGCTGGGAAATGGAGTTGAGGAGGAGGGAAAAAATGATCAGCCATGATTGAGTGGTGGAGCAGACTCAGTGGACCAAATAGCCTGATTCAGCTCCTATGTCTTATGGTCGTATGGTCTAAAGGAAAATAGTAAATGAAAAGCTGAAGCATACCAAAGGTGGTGGTAGACCAGATGATGGGAGTTTTTGAGAAACCATCAGTGGGAAACTAAAAAAAGATAAGGAAAATTGATTATGAGTGAAATGGCAAGTACTATTAAAACATAAAAACTCGAAGAGGCTGGGGAATTAATAACAGAAAACAGGAAATATCAGGTAATTTATATCAATTCTTGTATCTGTATTCACAATGGAGGATATTAAAATATACCAGTGATTTCTGAGGGACTTGAAGAAGAACGTAGCAATTTATGAGGAATAAAGCACTGGACAAATCTCATGTGACCAAAAGCAGGCAATTTTTCAGGACTTCATGCCCTGTATCCAAGGGGTTTTCAATAGTTGAAGAGAAATAGTTGATATGTCAGCCCAAGCTGAAGTCCAGGATGGCACCTGAATATTTAAAAAAAGCAAACATTTGATGCCATTGTTCAAGAAGGGGACAAAAAGCAGGAAACTTTAGGCTAGTTTGCAGAACATATGTTATTTGGCAGAAGCTGGAGTTTGTAATGAAGGACAAAAAATAGCTAGTCACTTAGAGAAGCTTCACGCAATCAAATCAAATCAATATGGTTTTATGAAAGGAAAACCATTTTTGACAAATTTGCTAGACTTCTTCAAGGATGCAACAGCAAAGTTGATAGACAGGGTCTAGTAGATTTAATTGGATACTTTAGAAAACTTTCTGTCATGTGCCACATAAAAGACAGGTACATGAGAGCTCTGGAGTTAAGGAGAATCTGTTAACATGGATTGAAGACTGGCCATCACATGGAAAACAAAGAACTGAAATAAGTGACGTAAGAGATTACCTTGAGCATCACAAACAGAATGCTGGAGTAACTCAGAAAGTCAGGTAGCAGCATAGTTGAAGAGAAATAGTTGATAATTCAGCCTAAGAACCTTAATCAGGAATGTCATCATTGAAATAAGTAGGTCTTTTCTAAAGTGGAAGGAGTTTCCCAAGGATCATTTATTGGCCTGAAATTATTTACTGTCCATATTAAAGATTTAGATGAGAGTGAAAAGTGAAGTTGTGCAAGTTTGTTGATGACATGTAAAATAGGTATTAAGGTCATTTGAATCAGGTTTAGTACCACTGGCATATGTCATAAATGTTGTTGTTTTGCGGTAGTAGTACATTGCAATACATAATAATAAAGCACTATAAGCTACAATAAGAAATATCTTCTAAAAAATTAACGTAAATGAGTAGTGAAAAAGAGAGAAAAAAACTTTTTGAAATAGTGTATAGTACATGGGTTCAATGTCCATTCAGAAATCTGATGGCAGAAGGGAAGAAGCTGTTCCTAAAATGTTGAATGTGTGTTTTCAGGCTCCTGTACATTCTTCTTGATTGTAGAAATAAGAATAGGGTGTCCTGAATTATGGTATTTGATTAGTACTGAGTGTATGATGGTATTTATAAAGGCATTTGAACTCTACAGCATCGAACAGATAAGTTAAGTTGAAAACTTAATGAATAAAACTTAGTGTAGGATCATGAACTTTGTCAGGAGGAATCAAAAGGCAGACTAATATCTGTGTAGAGAAAGATCTGAATGAATCACAAAGAAGAGAAGGGAACGTACAACAAGTAGCTAGGCCTAAGAGATATTGGCCTTTATTGCAGGTGAATTGGAGTTTACCATCAATATAGTGATGTATTTGTACAATTATACAGGCAGGTGGTGATGCTACACCTGGAGTGCATGTTAAAGTTTTGCTTATGTTATTTACAAAATTATATACTAGCATTGGATGGTGCCTGGAAGAAATCATAAAGCTAATTCTTAGGTTGAGAAGCCTGTCCTGAGAAATGGCTCAAAAAGTTAGATCCGTACTCTTCAGAGTTTAGGAAAGTTATAAGAGACGGCATGATAGAGCTGATGTTGAGATATTTCAACTAGTGGGAGGGTCTTGAATGAGGGAGCACAGTTACAAGACAAGGGGGCAGCATTTAAGACTAAGGTATGTAGAAACTTTTTCTCACATAAGGTGATGAACTTCTAGAATTATTATCCAAGAAGGATGTATACTGGAGCTATTAAGACGGAGATGGATGCATTTTTGAATGACCAAGGAACTGATGCCTGTGGGGTATTGCCACAGGTGAAATGTTGAGGCTTGGGTAGACATATTAAATGCTGGGACAGATTTGAGGGGCCAGGTAGCTCACTCCTACTTCTACATTCTTGTGCTCTTGTAAAGTGTTGTTTGGTGAGTTACAAGATGAGAACAAAAGAACCCTGGTTTTGTTCTTGCTGGGAGGAAAAAGTTTGAGAGCAGGAAAATGCAATGGGAGCCCTATTAAACATGAATGGGACAAGCCACAATTAAGGAATAAAAAGACATCCAGAGGCACTGGTTTAAACTGTAATGTCTTCAGGGCCAATACAACAGAGCTGGAGGAAGTGAGGAAATGGAATAGACTCCTTCCAGGAAACAGGGGTGGGAAGGATTGTAATCTAGATGGAGCACATGGAATCCAGGGTAGGTAGGTATATTGCATCCAAGATTGGATAGGGTCTAATCTGAATTTTATAGGGCTGCAACTTTACCTGTGGCTCTTGAACTTAATCCCTCAACTAGGGCTAATGCACCATATATCTTCTTAGCCTAAGGTTGTCATAGCTGGGGGTGGTAGTGGGGATAAGCTCCCACTACCTATAAAGTGCTCCAAATGGCATGCGACTCTCACAGCCTCTGACAACCAAGTCCAACTGTTGGCCTTCACGTGTGGCTTAGCTACTAGGCCCGGCGGAGCCGTTTCTACTGATAAGAGAAGGGGCAAATGCAGACCACTGGTGCCTCAAAACCAGTTGCTCATCAGCCTTGGATGGCAGCCTGCCTAGGAGAAGGAAAACTCTGATTTTAAACCTCCGCTGCCTTGCGGCCATACCCACCCATGAGAAAGGCTTCGGGAGTAAACCCCGAGGTAGAAATCCAAAGCCGGGATCCCTAAGATAGTTTGATGCTGTTTACAACTTCACTCTAGCAACCTCTGCGATGACACTGGTACCAAGCTGTATTGGCGCTTGGACTACATTAGTGACATGGAGAGGGGGAACCCACTTCATGGGCATTAGCCAGATCTTCAAATCTTCCCGCCCAGGCTTGCACCCTGGAGAGGACATGGTCCACCAGAGGCGCAAACCCAAGATCCCCTGGGATTGACAGCTGCCTACTACTATCTTCTTAATATCTATCTGACGGTGGTGTCTGAAAAGAGGATGCCGTCCAAGTTGCATGCCGTCTTGGACAATGTCTCCCATCCACTACATAATGTACCGGTTGGGCACCGGAGTACATTCAGGCAGAGACTCATTCCACCAAGACGCAACACTGAGCGTCATAGGAAGTCATTCTTGCCTGTGGCCATCAAACTTTACAACTCCTCCCTTGGAGGGTCAGACACCCTGAGCCAATAGGCTGATCCTGGACTTATTTCCATCTGGCATAATTTACACATTATTATTTAATTATTTATGGTTTTATTTTGCTATATTTATACTCTATTCTTGGTTGGTGCAACTGTAACAAAACCCAATTTCCCTCGGGATCAATAAAATCTATCTATCTATCTATCTATCTATTAATGATCCTATGTCAACTTACACTACAATTTTGACAGATCTATGGATGTGAACCCTAAGATCCCTCTGTTCCTCCACATCGTTAAATATCCTGCCATTGACCCTGCTATGGTAAGGGTATGATTAAATTGAAAAGCAGTGCAAACAAGATTTATAAATAAGTTGCCAGAACTTGAGGGACTGAATTATAGAGAGAGGTTAGACTGGCTGCACCTTCACACCTTGGAGAGTAGGAGACTGTCCAGTGATCTCATAGTATAAACATTGGTTTATTATTACCACATGTGCACCAAGGTACGGTGAAAAGCCTTGTCTTTTACAGTTCATACAGATCAAAGCATTACACAGTGAGACAGAACAAGGTAAAATGATAGCAAAGTGTAGAAGTTATGGAGGGAGTAAGATATAAGGAGGTAAATTGTGATGTCAAGCGTCCATCAAGAGACCTGTTTAAAAGTTTGATAACAGAAGGGTAGGAGCTGTCCTTTAGCCTGATAGTACATGCTTTCAGGCGTTTGTACTGCACCTGTCACCACATTTGGAGATGGTCCAAGTGCGGAAATACACCGAAGTGAGTTGATTATAACTAGAAATGTTGCGGAATTTAAAGGAAAAGGAAAAAAATAAACGCTAGGTCAACAGGGCTGCTAACCAAAACTCTCAAACTGAAAGTTAAATGCCAACATTACTGGGAAGCAATAAGTAAACTGTAAATGAGCACAGCTCCTTGACAGCATCAGTCGAAACAGTAGTCCTCTTCCCCAGATAAGGACAAACAGGGGATGTAACCATTGCTGTGTTTTAGGTCAAGCCTCAACAAGGTGAGAACAAAAATAAGGGAGTTAAATACCAACTTAATGAAACAGTAGTTAGCTGGAACGTGCATATTCATGAGTACAATTGTTGAATCTGTTGCGCAGCCCGCCAGTGGGAGTGCGTAGACTCTGCAGGAGAGGCCGTGGTTATGACAGTATTTTCTGCCTGAGGGAAGAGGGGAGAAGAAGAGAGAATGCCTGGGGTGGGTGGGTCTTTGATTATGCAGGCTGCTTTATTAAGGCAGCGAGAAATATAGAGAGAGTCCTCAGAGGGGAGATTAGTTTCCGTGATATGCTGAGTTACGTCCACAACTCTCTGAAGTTTCTTTTTATCTCATGCAGAGCAGTTGCCATACCAAGACAAGAGGAATTTAAAATCATGAGCAGCATAGATAAGACAAATGGCCTTTTGGCCAGGATTGATGAACCAAAAACTAGAGGACATAATTTTAGGGTTAGAGGTGAAAGATTTAATAAAAACCTGAGGGGAAACTTTTTTGTACAGGGAGGGTGGTAGATATACATATGGAACCCACTGGCAGTGGAAGTGGTTGAGGCAGCTATATGATATATATTTAAGAAATATGTACACAAGCTTAGAGGGATATGGGCCAAATGCTAGGAATTGGGATTAGCTTGAATATATATTTTGTTTGGCATGGGTAAATATGGCCTGAAGGACCTTTTTCCATGCTGTCCAACTCTGTGACTGTATGACTGTATTGCGCATTCTTTGGGCTCTTAGCCACAGTATTTGTGTAGATCATGATTAATGGCAATTAAAGCGAGGTTGAATGACTTTGACCTCATTGGTTTAGTTGGTGGAAGGGTGGGTGTGAGAGGCTGGGGGAAGCATGGTGAACAGTGTAGGAAATCAGGCCATAAGAGTCTATCACTTCAGTAACATGCTATTCAAGATATGCAGGATGCCAGCAATGCTAGTTGTGTACTCCTCGAAGAAAACAGAACACCTCCAACTGCCCTTAGCTCTGTGTCAATGTAGAGAGCATGGTGATCAGTCGAGACAGCACAGAATTAGTAAACAACTCCTTTGTTACTGCATTAAAAATACTGATTCTTAAGTAATTATCAAAGAATAAAATTGCCCTGAAAGCTCTGGGCAAGTAACTGAATTACCATAATCTACAGTCATCTACAATCAATTGCTTCCTCAAGTCCTTTTGCCAAGAAATGGTTCCTTCCAAAAGAACTGCTGCAATTGCTCAAAATCTTAAATAAAAACAGAAAATGCTGGGTGCACCACACAAATCAGAAAATATTATCAGTGAATAAGACCAAGTTAATATTTTAGGTCAATGAATGCTCTTACAACGAGCCATCAAACTGAAGTCTTAACTCTATTTCTCTCTTTATGGATACTGTCTGATCTGCTGAGTATTTCTGGAATTTTCTGTTTTTCTTATTTATTAGAAGCATAAAAAACATAGAAAATCTACAGCACAATACGGGCACTTCGGCCCACAAAGCTGTACCGAACATGTCCTTACCTTAGAAATTACCTAGGGTTACCCATAGCCCTCTATTTCTCTAAGTTTCGTATATCCATCCAGGAGTCTCTTAAAAGACGCTATTGTATCTGCCTCCACCACCGTCACTGTCAGCCTATTCCATGCACTTACCACTCTCTGCGTAAAAAACTTACCCCTAATATCTCCTCTGTACCTACTTCCATACACCTTAAAACTGTACCCTCTTGTGTTAGCCATTTCAGCCCTGGGAAAAAGCCTCTGACTATCCACACGATCAATGCCTCTCATCATCTTATACACCTCTATCAGGGCACCTCTCATCCTCCGTTGCCCCAAGGAGAAAAGGTCCAGTTCACTCAACCTATTCTCATAAGGAATGCGCCCCAATCCAGGCAACATCCTTGTAATTCTCTGCACCCTTTCTGTGGTTTCCACGTCCTTCCTGTGGTGAGGTGACCAGAACTGAGCACAGTACTCCAAGTAGGGTCTGACCAGGGTCCTATATAGCTGCAACATTACCTCTCGGCTCTTAAGCTCAATCCCATGATTGATGAAGGCCAATGCACTGTATGCCTTCTTAACCACAGAGTCAACCTGCGTAGCAGCTTTGAGTGTCTTATGGACTCGGACCCCAAGATCCCTCTGATCCTCCACACTGCCAAGAGTCTTATCATTAATACTATATTCTGCCATCATATTTGACCTACCAAAATGAACCACTTCACACTTATCTGGGTTGAACTCCATCTGCACTTCTCAGCCCAGTTTTGCATCGTATCGATGTCCCGCTGTAACCTCTGACAGCCCTCCACACTATCCACAACATCCCCAACCTTTGTGTCATCAGCGTATTTACTAACCCATCCTTCCACTTCCTCATCCAGGTCATTTATAAAAATCATGAAGAGAAGGGGTCCCAGAACAGATCCCTGAGGCACACCTCTGGTCATCGACCTCCATACAGAATACGACCCATTTACAACCACACTTTGCCTTCTGTGGGCAAGCCAGTTCTGAATCCACAAAGCAAAGTCCCCATGGATCCCATGCCTCCTTACTTTCTCAATAAGCTTTGCATGGGGTCCTTATCAAATGCCTTGCTGAAATCCATATACACTACATCTACTGCTCTACCTTCATCAACGTGTTAGTCACATCCTCAAAAAATTCGATCAGGTTCCAAAGGCACGACCTGACTTTGACAGAGCCACGCTGACTATTCCTAATCAGATTATGCCTCTCCAAACTTTCATAAATCCTGCCTCTCAGGATCTTTTCCATCAACTTACCAACCACTGAAGTAAGACTCACTGGTCTATAATTTCCTGGGCTATCTCGACTCCCTTTCTTGGATGAGGGAACAACTTCTGCAACCCTCCAGTCCTCCGGTACCTCTCCTGTCCCCATTAATGATACAAAGAGGCTCAGCAATCTCCTCCCTCGCATCCCACGGCAGCCTGGGGTACATCGCATCCGGTCGTGGTGACTTATCCAACTTGATGCTTCCCAAAAGGTCCAGCACATCCTGCCTGTGGAAAAAGTTCCACAGCTTAGGAGGGATAATGGCACCTTACGGCGACTCCTTCGCTTGCGTTTTCGGAAACAGCTCAAATTCCACCTTTAATATCTTTATTTTTCCCTTTCAGGGTTCTTTTGAAGACCCTGACCTGGAGTTACACACAGGCTTCGGTTCTTTGCAGGAATGGGACCCGTTCTCGGGGATCCATGACTGGCTGTTATTTGACATGCCAAGGGTTTGGCCTGACAGTCTCGATCGTGTTTGGAAGCCTATGATCTTGGTGCTCTGGAGACGGGCGGGTTGAGGGTCGGTGTCACGGCAGGAGACTCATGTGTCATTGGGAAGGCCGGAAAATCTTTTGCTGTGGGCCCGAAGACCTGAGGTCTTTGTGACCTTTGTACACAGAGCTTGAAAAAAAGTGACAAATGGACTTTTAACATCGTAAATAGTCATAGTCATAGTCATAGTCATAGTCATAGTCATACTTTATTGATCCCGGGGGAAATTGGTTAAAAATCACCTTTGCTCCCAGCACCAGTGAGTTGTAGTTATGTTGCCCACTCACTGTGAAAATGGGGTCACCTCCCTCTCCCTTGCCAGGAGAGAGAGAACCTGTGGTTTGTCGAATGTCGAATAAAATGCGAAGCCTTTGGGGTAACTTTGGTCTGTGTCTTTGCTATTGCTTAGCACACGCTTGGGCTCAGTGACAGTACCGATGTGCTTTTTTTTGCTGGTGGAGGGAAGGGGGGACCATTGTTTGCTGGTACTTACACGCGAGGGGGGGATCTGGGGGAGAGGACTTTGGGGTTCTCATGTTTAACTGTCATTCATTCTTTGGGTCACTTCTCTGTTTTCATGGATGTTTGCAAAGAAAAAGCATTTCAGGATGTGTATTGTATACATTTCTCTGATATTAAATTTGACCTTTGAACCTTTGAACCTCACTGGCTGAAGTAATTTCTCCTAATCGCCATTCTAAAAGCACATCCTTCTACTCTGAGGCTGTGTCCTCTGCTCTTAGACACTCCCACCATAGGAAACATTCTCTCCCTTCATTTTTCTGAATTCCAGTTTATTTGAGTAATTCCAGAATATTTGAGTAGTATTGTTAATATAATGTTCGAACGATATGGCTTATACCAGAAGTGAACAGCAAATTAAATAAAATGGAATTGGACACTGGCTTGGCTTTTTCAGTCATTTCCATAAAACAAGCTTGAATGACATTTCAAAAATACTAAACAGAAGCACTGCCTAATATATTTCAGGCATTCGAAGTTCAAAGATCAAAATAAATTCATTATTGAAGTACTTGTGTGTCACCATATACTACCTTGAGATTCATTTTTCACAGGCATTCACAGTAAAACAAAGAAATACAATAGTCACCGAAAAGCTACACACTAAGTCTGACAAACAACCAATGTGAAAAATTGGAAAATGTGTAAATACAAAAAAAGTAAATAAATAATACTGAGAACATAAGTTGTAGAGTCCTTGAAAATGAGGCCGTAGTTTGTAGAATCAGTTCAGAGTTGAGGTGATTGAAGTTATCATGAGCAACCTGATGGCTGAAGGGTAATAACTGTTCCCGAACCTGGTCATGTGGGGCCTAAGGCTCCTGTGCCTCCTTCCCAGTGGTAGCGGTGAGAAGAGAGCGTGGCCTGGATGGTGTGGGGTCCTTAATGACGGATGCTGCTTTCTTGTGGCAGTGCTCCTTGTAGGTGTGCTCAATGGTGGGGAGGACTTTGCCTATGATGGACTTGGCTGCATTCACCACTTTTTAGGAATTAGTGTTGCCATACCAGATTGTGATGGAACCAGTCAGAACACTCTCCCCTGTGCATCTATAGAAGTCTGTCAAAGTTTTAAATGACATGCTAAACTTCTAAAATAAGCATACTTAAGAAAAAAATATATGATCGTTGCAATCACCAAGGCTCGAGTTGAGTGCTAGTAAATGTTACTGATATGAAGGAGTACTTCATGGTCAGTATGACATGATGGCCCGGAGGGCCTGTATCAATGCTCTATTATTCTATGATCCCTAAGCAAAGCAGAAATTACTTCTCCGTACATTAAGCCAATTATCGACTTGCCTTGTGGTTGCATGTCTGTTGATTAGGTCAAAATAAATTTACTTAAAAACATTGCAATATCCTGAAAAGCAATTTCAAAGTTTAAAGAAGAATATCTTGAATCTTTGTCAGTACTTTTTTCACAGGACCAACATCCTGGCAGGATCATTCAACTCAATAAACGATCCTAAGCGGTAACTGATTTATTATTGCCACATGTACGAAGGGTAAAGCAATATACGAAAAAAAACCTTTTGTTTGCATGTTATCCAGACGTATCCAGGCATTCCTAACATAAGGTGAGGGTAGTGCAGTGGATGTGATCTATATGGATTTTAGTAAGGCATTGACAAGGTTCCACATGGTAGGCTTATTCAGAAAGTCAGAAGGCATGGGATCCAGGGAAGTTTGGCCAGGTGGATTCAGAATTGGCTTGCCTGCAGAAGGCAGAGGGTCGTGGTGGAGGGAGTACATTCAGATTGGAGGATTGTGACTAGAGGTGTTCCACAAAGATCTTTTCAGGGACCTCTATTTTTTGTGATTTTTATTAACGACCTGGGTGTGGGGGTAGAAGGGTGGGTTGGCAAGTTTGCAGATGACACAAAGGTTGGTGGTGTTGTAGATAGTATAGAGGATTGTCGAAGATCGCAGAGAGACATTGATAGGATGCAGAAGTGGGCTGAGAAGTGGCAGATGGAGTTCAACCCGGAGAAGTGTGAGGTGGTACACTTTGGAAGGACAAACTGCAAGGCAGAGTACAAAGTAAACGGCAGGATACTTGGTAGTGTGGAGAAGCAGAGGGATCTTGGGGTACATGTCCACAGATCCCTGAAAGTTGCCTCACAGGTAGATAGGATAGTTAAGAAAGCTTATGGGGTGTTAGCTTTCATAAGTCGAGGGATAGAGTTTAAGAGTCGCGATGTAATGATGCAGCTCTATAAAACTCTGGTTAGGCCACACTTGGAGTACTGTGTCCAGTTCTGGTCGCCTCACTATAGGAAGGATGTGGAAGCATTGGAAAGGGCACAGAGGAGATTTACCAGGATGCTGCCTGGTTTAGAGAGTATGCATTATGATCAGAGATTAACAGAGCTAGAGCTTTACTCTTTGGAGAGAAGGAGGATGAGAGGAGACATGATAGAGGTGTACAAGATAATAAGAGGAATAGATAGAGTGGATAGCTAGCGCCTCTTCCCCAGGGCACCACTGCTCAATACAAGAGGACATGGCTTTAAGGTAAGGGGTAGGAAGTTCAAGGGGGATATTAGAGGAAGGCTTTTTACTCAGAGAGTGGTTGGTGCATGGAATGCACTGCCTGAGTCAGTGGTGGAGGCAGATACACTAGTGAAGTTTAAGAGACTACTAGACAGGTATATGGAGGAATTTAAGGTGGGGAGTTATATGGGAGGCAGCGTTTGAGGGTTGGCACAACATTCTGGGCCGAAGGGCCTGTACTGTGCTGTACTATTCTATGTTCTATGTTCTATAAGTACATTGAGGAAGTGTAAAAGAAAAACAATAACAAAATGCAGAATGTAGCATGTTGGTTACAGAGAAAGTGCCATTCCAGTAGATAATTAAGGTACAAGGGGCATGATGTGGTAGATTGAGGGATCAAGAGTTCATCTTTACTGAACAGTTTAATAATCTTGAATCAGTGGGAAAGAACTGTCCTTAAGCCTACTTGAGAGGTGTTTGATTATATTGGCACAGCGCTACTCCAAACAAATTAATCTCTGAAGTTGTAGCCAATGTTGTACCTTGCTTTACTTCATAGGAGCAGAAAATTGATCACTTGGCATTGACCTTGCTTCAGATGCTTTAACTGCTCCTTGAGCATTATAGCAGTGGCTATTTTTTTAAAAAAATCCTTTGTTAGATATAAAAATTGTGTTGACCCTTGAAAGGGATGTGTTAGACGTCATAGAAATGTAAAAAAAACAATTTCTTTTCCTTCTGAGATTCTTTTTCGCTCCTTGATTTGCAAGCTCCCCTCGCTCTACCCTGCACAATGCCATTTCTCAGTTCATTTGACAAGCAGCCGATCAGCACAGTCATGTCATTGCCATTCTTAATGCAGCCACAAGAGGGCATGCGAAAGCAAAAAATGGTGGAAAAGTTCAGACAACAATTTCCATAGGTTTGATCTTAAATACGCACTGCAGTCACAACCCTACGTGAATTACCTGGACCCTTGGTTCATCATTCATCTTCTGAGGCTGTCTGCCTTGGCAGAAAGGTCACTGTCCTGACCAGGGATGTCTCTTTCCCTTGGAAGTCATTCCATTTGGAAAGAGAAGTCAAAAGTGGGAGAGTATGTGATTTTTGATAACAGCAATTAGAGGGAAACTGATAGGATAAAAACAAACACCATTTGGCCATGGGGATTTCAGTTTCATTATGTGAAAGGGTGGCTGAAGCAATAAACAGAAGCCGACATCACTGTTGTATAGTTGCTCAGAGAGCTCACTCGAAATTGGATCAGGATCAGAATCAGGCTTATAGTCACTGACACATGTCACAAGATTTGTTGTTTGGCAGCAGCAGTACAAAGCAATACATAGGAGAACCTATACGTTACAATAAGAAATATATATAAAAGATCAATAAATAGAGCAAAAACAGAGCAGAATAGTGAGGCTTGTTTATTTATTTAGAGATACAGCATGGAATAGGCCCTTCTGGCCTTTCAAGCTGGCTACCCAGCAACCCACGGCAACCTCAATTTAACCCTAACCCGATCATGGGACAATTGACCTATTAACCTGTGCCTGGATTGTGGGAGGAAACTGGACCATCCTGGAGAGAACCCATGCCACCCATGGGGAGAGTGCACCTTACAGAGGATGCTGGGACTGAACTCTGAAGCTCTGAACTGTAATAGCGTTGTGCTCACCACAACGACACCTTGTCTCGTATGGTTGTGTTCATGAGTTAATGAGGTTTCCAGTCTGTGGGCTGGAAGCAGGAACATGTGGCTAATTTAACAAGTTATTTTCTGGCCAATGCAGATAGGTTATTTTGGATTCTGGGCAGGATACAGTTTTTCAGCCCATGTCGACCATGTGGCTTAATGGATTAGGCGTCTGACTTTGTAGCTTGATGAAAAATCCGAAGAAGGTTGTAGGTTCAAGCTCAGTCATGGTTGTAGTGTAGCAATTAGCACAATGCTACTACAGCTTGGGGCATTGGAGTTGATTTCTGACGTCCTCTGTAAGAAGTTTGGTGCATCCTTCCTGTGAATGTGTGGGTTTCCTCCGGGTGCTCCAGCTTCCTCCCACAGTCCAAGAAGTACTGGTTAGTAGGTGAATTGGTCTTTGTAAATTGTCCTGTGATTAGGCCAGGGTTAAATAGATATGTTGCTGGTAGGTACGGCTCCTTGGGACGGAATTACCTGTTCTGCACTCTATTGCTAACTAAATAAATAAATAAGAAAGAAAAGGCAAGGACAAGAACTATAAACTTGAGAAAGTCTGCAGGTGGTGGAAATCCACAGTAACACACACAAAATGCTGGAGGAACTCAGCAAGTTAGCCTGCATCTGCAGAAATGAATAGACAGACAACGTTTCGGGCTGAGACCCTTCTTCTGCACTGAGAAAGGTGGGGCAGGCTGCCAGAATAATAAGATGGGGGGAGGGGAAGGAGGCTAGCTGGAAGGTGATTGGTGAAGCCAAGTGGGTGGGCAAGGTTAAGGGCTGAAGAAGAAGGAACCTGATAGAAGAGGAGAGTGGTGCATAGACGAAAGGGAAGGAGAAGGAGATCCAGGGAGAAGTAATACACAGATGAGAAGAGAGTAGGGAATAAATACAGTGGGGGAATTTATTTACAGTAATGACAAATTTAATGGCATATGATAATAACTAACTACATGACAGTAAGGGTTGTTAGCTTTGGTAACAGTTCAGCATTGCCCTGGTTACTGTCAATTATAATTATAAGGGCATTAGAAAAGATGCAGCTCTCACGTGGGCCAAAAGCTTTGAAATGGGACTTGCATGTGGGCAGTTTTGTCGGCAAGGGAGAGTTGGGCCAAAGAGCTGTTTCCCTGCTGTAGAAGTTTACAACTCGATATTTATTGAACACTTTGATAACTATAAAGTTATCGAGGATGGAAAATTGACTGATAGTCTGGAGTTTTACAACAAAGCTCTAATGAAAGGTCTTTGACGTGAACTATTCCCTTTACACAGAAGCTGGCCGGCCTGCTGAGAGTACCCAGCAGTTTTTGTTTGTATATTAGTATTTTCTAGCATCTGTACTTTTTAAAAACATTTTCTTTGGGTAAACACTGACTGTTCGTTTTGCATTTAGTACTGGGAGAGCAGTATATTGCAAAGACATCGAGCTAGTATATAGATATCACACAGCATGCAGTACATTAGACTGTAAATTATAGGGAGTTTGGTGATCAGATGTAGAGTGAAATAATCTCCAGGTGTATGATCACCTCTGTAACACAATAGATTCTTAATTGCTAATGTGTCTGAATCTTAACCATTAATCTAGCAGCCTTTTTTTCCCTTTCTGTAGCTCCTTTCTATTAATAAGTGCTATGTTTAAAGCAAGGCGTGGGTGCAGGGTGATGGTGGAGTGGAGCTGGAAAGAAGGAACGAATATATCTTTCATGCTCCAATGAGTTTTCTCACCATTGACTCCTCAACCCCAGGATAATTCTGGAGAGTTGCTATGCTTAGTGAGAGTGCACTGGAGTCTCAGCAGACCTCAACATGTAACCAGAAGTGTCAGAGAGGCATTGGAATGACTTGTGCAATCAAATGCAATCAGCACTCTGCACCTCAAAGGCGTGCTCAGAATAAAAATATGACATAAACTATCCTGATGGCTTTTTAAGGTTAGTTTCTGACCAAAGAATTTTTTCTCTGTCTTTCTGGGATTAATGCTGTGCATAACACAGGGCCGTTGCTAACTCCAGAGGGTAGAATAATGAGTGTAAATGCTGACATTACTCCCTTGGTATTCCAAAGCAAAGGTCTTAGCACATAATAAAGTGCTTCCAAAACTTGGAAAATTCCTTTGTAAGCAGCAATAATATAAAACTATTTCCTTTAATTTCAGAAGGGGGAACAGGTGTAGATAAATCTAAAGTTCTCTTAGCTTCAAGTCACAATCTCTAATTTCTGAGTTGAAGGGATAAATTTAAGGATGTTCCCTCCCTGTGCAACAGATAACTGAAATGCTGCTGTTTGGTGCGACCTCACTGAAGAGCAGCACGCAATGTCCCATTTCCTCTCCTACTTACCTTTGATCTGCTTTGTAAATAGTCGACCTTAAGCTGTCTTCTAGTCATGACTTCTTTACCTCTTTTCCTCGGACTCCAAACCCCTTTCCTTTTCCAATCAGTCCCAGAGTAACTTTATAGTAATCTTACTTGCTTTCACAAAGAACTCTAATGTGTACATAGGACTATTGCAGGGAATAGATAGGTTATGAAATCTAACTGCCTTAATGATCTGTAGTGCTTACAGTGACCTGCCCTTGCCCTTGTAAACCAAAATAAAATCAGGCTTTTGTGGCAAGGGTAGAACATTGGCATAAATCAGGAGATCCCAACCGGGGGTCCATGGATCCCTCGGTTAATGGTAGGGGCCAAGACATAAGGAGAAAAGTTAGGAACTGCTGGTGTAAATGAATTTCTGAACTAATTGGAGTGGCTTTATTTATTTATTCTTAATATGTTTCTTATTGTAGCTTATAGTAATGTTTATGGATTGCACTGTATTACTAAACCTTGTGCAGCTGGATCCTGCACTTCCTGTCAGATTTCTGCAGATGGTAAGAGTGGGCTCCCTCACCTCCTCCCCTCTGACTCTCAACACAGGAGCTCCTCAGGGCTGTGTACTAAGTCCCCTCCTTTACTCCCTGAATACCCATGACTGTATTGCCACCCACAGCTCTAACCTGCTAATTAAATTTGCTGACGACACCTCATTGATTGGCCTAATCTCAAACAATAACGAGGTGGCCTACAGGGAAGAAGTCACCTCTCTGACATAGTGGTATCAAGAAAGCAACCTCTCCTTCAATGTCGCTAAAACAAAGGAGCTGGTTGTGGATTACAGGAGGAATGGAGACGGGCTAACCTCTATTGACATCAATGGATCTGGGGTTGAGAGGGTAAACAGCTTCAAGTTCATGGCATCCATATCTCCGAGGACCTCACGTGGTCTGTACACACCAGCTGTGTGGTGAAAAAGGCACTACAGGGTCTCTTTCATCTCAGGCAGTTGAGGAAGTTTGGTATGGGCCCCCAAATCCTAAGAATTTTCTACAGAGGCACAATTGAGAGCATCCCGATTGACTGCAATCACTGCCTGGTATGGGAACTGTACCTCCCTTAATCGCAGGGTTCTGCAGAGAGTGGTGCGGACAGCCCAGCACATCTGTAGTTGTGAACTTCCCATGATTCAGGGCATTTACAAGGACAGGTGTAAGAAAAGGGCCCGAAGGATCATTGGAGACCTGAGTCACCCCAACCACAACCTATTCCAAATGCTACCATCCGGGAAATTGTACTGCAGCATAAAAGCCAGGACCAACAAGCTCCGGGACAGCTTTTTCCACCAGGCCATCAGACTGATTAACTCACGCTGATTTGAGTGTATTTCTATGTTACATTGATTGCTCTATTTATTATAAATTACTATGATTGCCCAATGCACATTTAGGCAGAGATGTAACACAAAGATTTTTATCCCTCATGTACGTGAAGGATGTAAAAAATAAAGTCAATTCAATAATGATACACGTCAGTGATAATAAACCACATTCCAATTTTTTTGACCACTACTACTACTACGTCGACTCAGGCCTAGGGGGCCGGCGTCAGGCATGATGACGGACTCTCCACTTCTCCCTCTCCCTCTCCCTCGCCCTTTGACCACTAGCTTTAACTTGACCATTGACTGGATGGAATCTCCAGGGCCCTCATATTCTATATTTGTTGGGTTTTCATTCACCCCCCCCCTCACCAACCTCCCCATTCATATCCATGGCTGTATGACATCATTCATGGTTCAACAAGACAAGAGTTTAGCTGGTGTACAGCAGAAATGATCCAAGGATATTTGCAAAGCCTCCTGGAAGAGATCTGAACATTTGTCCAACTCCTGGGAATTCCTGATCTGTAACTGATCAAAATCAAGAAGGAGCATCTACAAAGGCCTTTTGAAGCCTAACTCTCCCTTATGTGGAAGGCAAACTGAAAGGGAAACACCTAATCCCTGCGCAGACTATAAATACTGATAATAATCCTGATTCTAAACCCTCTGGGTTAGAGAATTGTGAAAATTTTGACCCTTCTACAGTACAGTCAGGTGTCGAAGACTTTTGCACAGTACTGTACCTGTCAATGTGGAGTGGAGAGCGAGTTTGTAAATCTGGCAGGAGCAAAGGACATTGGGAATGACGAGGGGGAGCACAATGGGACAGGTGGCAAAGAAGCAGTACTAGGGGTGATGGACGGTATGGGTGCAGACACACCCAGCCCTGAGACACCAGGCAAGGTCATTAGATTCCAAACAATCAGTTTATTGATCTTTACAGAATGTCTCTCTGGTGCTTCCTGCTCCCTCCCCTTCTCCATGATCCCCTTTCCACTCTCAGTCCACAATAGAGACCCGTATCAGAATCAGAATTATCATCACTCATGTAGGTCATAAAATACGTTTTTTTGTTGTTGTTGCCACAGTACAGTGCAATACACAAAATTACTACAGTACTGTGCAAAGTCTTTAAGCGCCCTAGTTAAAAATATGTGCCTAAGACTTTTACACAGGACTGTATGCAAAGAAATGTCTCCTTATCTCTGAACAATTCATTTTGGCCCACAGATGGTGCTTGGCCCGAGTTCCTGCAGAAGATTGTTTCTTGTTCTGTGACTGTGGTCCCTTTCTCCATGCTGAGAAAATATTCCTGTCAATCCTTCATGATGAAATCACCTGTTAGCCATCAGTCTGTTCATGGTCTGTCACAGACTAGATGGGCTGAAGGTCCTGTTTCTGTGCTGTACTTTTCTTCGACTCTGTGACTCTTCTAAACCCCACTGACTGTCTCTACCAAGATGATGGATTCCTTTGTGCACTTCCACCTTTTGCTATTTCATAAACAGAGAACATGGAGGGGGACAATATCAATTGAAGCTTAACGATATTGGGTCACCTTGAATTCCATTGAGATTAGGAGGTTACCAGTTGAAAATGGGACCTTTTTCAGTACTGTGCAACTTGATAGGAAAAAGTCTTGAGAGGGAAAATCATGTAATGAAGTCATAGACTCAGAGTCACAGAGCACTACAGCACAAAAACAGGCCCTTCAGCCCATTTAGTCTGTGATGAAATGTTATTCTGCCTGGTCCCATTGATCCACGCCTGTTCCATAGCCCTCCATATCCCTCCCATCTATGTGCTTAGCCAAACTCCTCTTAAACGTTGCAATAGATCCTGCAACTACCACTCCTGCTGGCAGCTCATTCCACACTCAGACCATCATCTGAGCTAAGAAATTCACCTTTCACTCTAAACTATGACCTCTATTTCTAGTCTCACCCAGCCTTAGTAGAAGAAAAACCCTGGCAGCTATCTATACACCTCATAATTTTGTATACCTCTATCAAATCTCCCTTCACACCCTCGGGGAAAAAATCCTAACCTTTCACTATAACTCAAGTCTCTGCAACATCCCTGTAAATTTTCCCTGTACTCTTTCAATGTTACTGATATTTTTCCTGTATCTATGTGATCAAAACCTTGGGTCACCGACCCAACTACAGTGAAGTGTTGGGTTATGTCCACTATTGTGGCTGCATAAATCCAACTGTATGCACCCAGCAAGCCAAGTGAATTCCAAAGATGGGCAGGGAGCCAGCATGATTCAATGGGAAAGAAATGAAAGATAACTTATGCTCCAACAAAACATATTCTTTCTTGAGCTGAGCATCTCTAGAAAGGCCGGCATTTACTTTGGAACTGTGAACGCCCTTGCGAAGTTTCCCCCATGATCTCCTTTTGTCTGTATAGTGAAGATACTTATTCAATTAATTCCGGGAGTTTGAGCCAGAGACTATGGAGGAAAGCTAAAATATATCCAAGGTGGTGTATCAACTGAGCGTGAACCTGGAGGGCATATTTTGCAAAAGTCACGTTCAAGGACTCTACAAATCAGTAATATTTATTTACTTTTTATTATTTGCATAGTTTGTCTTTTGCACATTGGCTGTTAGTCAGTCTTTGTTACTTATAGCTTTTCATAAAGTCTGTTGTATTTCTTTATTTTCCTGCAAAGAAAATGAATCTCACGGTAATTGGTGATACAGTACAGATCCTGATCATTAATTTACTTTGAACTTTGAACTTTGAAATGCCTTTGGATGCCTTGCTAAACAAGTGCTGCAGGCGAAATCTGGTCAACAAGTGAGAGCTCAACAAAACCCAAGAAAAGTTTAAAAATACCCTCACAGTTACAGTAAAGAATGTGGCACCAATACTAGAAACTGGGTATGATCACCCTGAGGGAAAGATGCATGACACTGTCTCAAAAAGGAGGACATATCTCATTCTGAAGACAACAACCTCATCTTGAAATCAACCCAACAGCAGTAGAGGAAAGAGAAAACAGAAACCATTTGTCTGCAGAACACTGTTTTTCTGTTGAACATTGAGGGCATTTTGGGCATAATATGTTGGCCCTGGGTTGTGTGGTAACACTTGTGGGCTTCCCCCAGCACATCCTTAGTTTTCACTGTGTGCTGTGATGTGCAGTAAGATAGCGGTTAACACAAGGCTATTACAACTTGTGGGTCAGAATTAAGTGTCGTCAGTAAGGAGTCTCTGCCCGTCCTCAAGGTGGAATGCATGGGTTTTCCGCAGGTCCTTCGGTTTCCTTGCACAGTCCAAAGGTGTACTGGGGAGGTTAATTGGTCATTGAAGTTGTCCCGTCATTAAGTTAGAGTTGAATTGGGGATGTTGGGGGTTGCTGAGCACGGCTTGAAGGGCTGAAAGGGGCTATTCTGTGCTAGTTCTCTAAATAAAATAAAAACAAATAAATTATGAATAAATAAATCTGAATCTGATCGGACCTTGGTAGAATCTGGCAGAGGATCAGTAGCTCTAGGATCAGACTTGTCTGCCATTAGGACATAGAACATAGAAAACCTACAGCACAACACAGGCCCTTCAGCCAACAATGCTGTGCCAAACATGTACTTACTTTAGAAATTACCTTGGGCTACCCATAGCCCTCTATTTTTCTAAGCTCCCATGTACCTATCCAGGAGCTTCTTAATGATGAGTTTGAGTACAGAGAGGAAATTAAGAACTTGGTGACATGGTGCGAAGACAATAACCTATCCCTCAACATCAGCAAGATGAAGGAATTGGTTGTTGACTTCAGAAGGAGTAGTGGACAGCATGACCCAATTTACATCGGTGGTGCGCAAGTGGAACAGGTCAAAAGCTTTAAGTTCCTCAGTGTCAATATCACAAATGACCTGACTTGGTCAAACCAAGCAGAGTCCACTGCCAAGAAGGCCCACCAGTGCCTTTACTTCCTGAGAAAGCTAAAGAAATTTGGCCTGTCCCCTAAAACCCTCACTAATTTTTATAGATGCACCGTAGAAAGCATTCTTCTAGGGTGCATCACAACCTGGTATGGAAGTTGTCCTCTCCAAGACCGGAAGAAGCTGCAGAAGATTGTGAACACAGCCCAGCACATCACACAAACCAATCTTCCATCCTTGGACTCACTTTACACTACACACTGTCGGAGCAGTGCTGCCAGGATAATCATGGACACGACCCACCCAGTCAACACACTTTTCACTATCTCCGGAATGCTCTCCCACTGAGAGACCTGACACCTGACCAGTTTCATTTCCCAATACTAGATCAAGTACAGCTTCTCCTCTTGTAGGCTTATCTACATACTGGGTCAGGAAACCTCCTGAACACACCTAACAAACTCCATCCCAGCTATACCCCTTGCTTTAGGGAGATGCCAATCAATATTTGGGAAATTAAAATTCCCCATCATGGCAACCCTGTTATTACTGCAATGTTCCAGAATCTGTCTCCCTATCTGCCTCTCAATGACCCTGTTACTATTGGGTGGTCAATAAAGAAACACCCAGTAGAGCTATTGACTCCTTCCTTCCTGTTTCTAACTTCCACCCACAGAGAGTCAGCAGACAATCCCTCCATGACTTCCTCCTTTTCTGCAGCCGTGACACTATCTCTGATCAGCAGTATCATGCCCCACCTCTTTTGCTTCCCTCCATGTCTTTTCTGAAACATCTAAACCCTGGCACTCTAAGTAACTATTCCTGTCCCTGAGCCATCCAAGTCTCTGTAATGGTCACAACATCATAGTTCCAAGTTCTGATCCACTCTCTATTGCTCATCCTCTTTGTTCATGATGCTCCTTGCATTAAAATAGATGCATCTCAAACCATCAGTCAAAGCACGTCCCTTCTCTATCAGCTGCCTATCCTCCCTCTCAAACTGCCTACAGGCTTTCTCTATTTGTGAGCCAACTGTCCCTTCCTCCATCTCTTCAGTTCATTTCCCACTCCCAGCAATTCTACAAACGTAGTTTAAACTCTCCCCAACAGCCTTAGCAAACCTCCCTGCCAGGATATTGGTCCCTCTCAGATTCAAGTGCAACCTGTCCTTTTTGTACAGGTCCCTGCCATTGTCAGTCTCATCACAGCCCTCTTGATTCGCCTTTCTATAAGGAATCTCTGCTGTTGAATCTAGAAGTGATTGTGGTCTGTGTCCTCTCTGCTCTCTGCCCTTACTCTTCTCGACAGCAGTGACTGGGGATTTTGGAGAAGGTTGTTCATGGATTCTGTCAGGCTTCATGAGTTGCACTACCATATCTAAAGAAATGGAAAATACTCCAGTGTACTTAAAGGTGTCCTGTTAGTCAATTAATTGGTCACACGGGTGTAATTGGTAGCAAGGGGTCATTGGGTCAGAAAGCCTGTTGCCGTGCTGTATCTCTAAATCTAAATGCCTTGTAGAGAAGCTGACAGAGCTCCAAAAACAGCCAGTCTCTCGTAGTAATGTCATCAGTGTAATTAAATATGTAGTCAGTATTGGTCATTGTGAACGATTGATAGTGTTGTCACCGATGATCTGGACTGTGAAAACTCACACTTTTCCTCAATCACAGTTTATCTGTGAATAAGGAAAACAGCCTAGCTCCTGTCACCACACTGATCTGAAGTCTGAACAGATAAATGCTATTCTTATAAAGAATTAAATTATCAACCAGTGGGTAACCTTGAGTACCTTCAAATTGTAAGATCAATTGTTGCTAACAATACAGGGACTAAAAGTCAAGAGAAGCTACGAGCTAACAAGTTAGCAAAGTAATTGTCCCTTAGGTGGTGTGTGTGGTCTAGCATCCTTGTGTTACATCTTATCTTGTCTCCAAAGCCAAAAATGGTTCTAGTCTGCTGCTATGCAAAGGAAAGCTATCCTCTCCAAAGACCTTCCTTCAAAGTCCTTTCTTGCCTGGGCTGTCTGCAGACTATCTGCAATCTATCCTTGCCCAGACGTTGTGTTAACCCTTGCCTTGCTACATCTTTCATAATAGCATACACAGAAATAAAAAGCAAGAGCATCTGAAAAGAGTGTTTAAAATACTCCACAGTTTCCATCTTCCCTTACCTTCTTTGTTTTTGGTAACATACTTTCCTATGAGATTCCACCATTAACAGCCCTTTATATCTTGCCTCCACCTCTAACCTTCCAGCCTCTGTCACTCTCTACACCTACTAACTCCATCTGTCAATCATGCCTCCTCCTCTGGACCACCTCACACTTCCCAGCTCCATTCCTCTCCCTCACCTCTTTGTACTGGCTCAGAAGCAGAATCGGGTTTAATATCATAGTCATAGTCATAGTCATACTTTATTGATCCCAGGGGAAATTGGTTTTCGTTACAGTTGCACCATAAATAATTAAATAGTAATAAAACCATAAATAATTAAATAGTAATATGTAAATTATGCCAGGAAATAAGTCCAGGACCAGCCTATCGGCTCAGGGTGTCTGACCCTCCAAGGGAGGAATTGTAAAGTTTGATGGCCACAGGCAGGAATGACTTCCTATGACGCTCTGTGTTGCATCTCGGTGGAATGAGTCTCTGGCTGAATGTACTCCTGTGCCCAACCAGTACATTATGTAGTGGATGGGAGACATTGTCCAAGATGGCATGCAGCTTGGACAGCATCCTCTTTTCAGACACCACCGTGAGAGAGTCCAGTTCCATCCCCACAACATCACTGGCCTTACAAGTGAGTTTGTTGATTCTGTTGGTGTCTGCTACCCTCAGCCTGCTGCCCCAGCACACAACAGCAAACATGATCGCACTGGCCACCACAGACTCGTAGAACATCCTCAGCATCGTCTGGCAGATGTTAAAGGACCTCAGTCTCCTCAGGAAATAGAGACGGCTCTGACCCTTCTTGTAGACAGCCTCAGTGTTCTTTGACCAGTCCAGTTTATTGTCAATTCGTATCCCCAGGTATCTGTAATCCTCCACCATGTCCACACTGACCCCCTGGATGGAAACAGGGGTCACTGGTACCTTAGCTCTCCTCAGGTCTACCACCAGCTCCTTAGTCTTTTTCACATTAAGCTGCAGATAATTCTGCTCACACCACTGATGTATCACTGTGACACAGTGACACATCACTGACGTATGTCATGAAATTTTGTGGCAGCAGTACAGTGTGGTACACAAAAATTACTATAAATTACAATAAGAAATAGAAGTATAAATTAAATAAGTAGTGCAAAAAGAGAGCAAAAAAATGGAGAGGTGGTGTTCAAGTATTTGGTTCATTGATTATCTCCCCTCTAGTCTTGACCAGAAGCACCAGCTGTTCATTTGCTTCTCCAGGTGCAGCCTGACGTGTTCAATTCCCTCTGCACTTTGTATTTTTTAGCTTTAAGACACCTCTAGAAGGCAATTTACTAACATCTCCTCATCAGCCTGGCTTGTTGGAATTGAGTGCAGCCCAAAACATCGACTGTACTTTTTTCCATAGATGCTGTCTGGCCTGCTGAGTTTCTCCAGCATTTTGTGTGTGTTGCCAGGTTACACAAAGGCAGCTGTCAGCTCATTGTGGCATCATACTGCTATGTCTGCTCAAAACATGTTAGAGGAGAATTGGCACAGCAGTAAATCAACGTGCGCATGGATCCTGAAAGCAAGCTGGAGAAAATATCGAGCGAGTTATTCTGCAAGGTGTGACCGAGCATGTTCACAAAATCTATTGACATTCATATAAGATTTGAATATATAATTCTGAATGCCCTTCAGATACAGATTGAATGTAGGAGGATCTGCTTCTGAAAGGCATTCAAACAGGATTTGTAACCTGTTAGGATATAAAATACAAATGCGGTTGACAAGCACTAAGGGTAATGTTCTGGAGAGGTGCCAAACTTCGGTTAGTTTTTCACACTAAACTCATTGGAATTTCAACATACAACCCCTGAACTGTGAATGTGTAGTAGCGTAGCTGTCAGAGAGTTTTTGGGGTACTACATATGGCAAATGATTTCAGCCACCAATCTTCAAATGTGAATATAGACTGTAGGTTAAATTTAAAATGCAGCTCTGAACAATGAGTTTAGGACCCATTTGGGAAGCTGTGAATCACAGTTAATGTGAAGGCCAGACAATGCTGATTAAAATTCATTCAGGTGTCTGTGGTGTGGGTGTGAAGTGGGAGGTGTGAAGTTTGTGTATAGTTTAAAGGAATCATTGTGGATGCATTTTAAATTGTCCTTTTATCTTTAGTGCTTAAAATGTCATGTGGCATTGAGTCGAACAGACCTTTTGCTCTGAAAGGCTCTCTGTATGATGCCTGTTGTGCCTCATTTTGTCCAAAAAAGAGACTACTACATGTCTGCCAGCTACTTCTCTCCAGTGATTTTGTTCATGCGACAATATTTGATAGCTCATCTGGGATGCCTTTGTGACATATTGTGTGGTCAGCAATCTCAGAAGTTTAAATGGGTGAGCAATTTTTGTTTAAAATTGGACCTGTTTGGGTCGGAAGCTACAGGATCGCGAGGTATCATAAGGCCATAAGACCATAAGATATAGGATATAAGATAGGCCATTTGGCCCATCGAGTCTACTCTGCCATTCAATCATGGGCTGATCCAATTCTTCCAGTCATCTCCACTCACCTGCCTTCTCCCCATACCCTTTGATGCCCTGACTAATCAAGAACCTATCTATCTCTGCCTTAAATACACCCAATGATTTGGCCTCCACAGCCGCTTGTGGCAACAAATTCCACAGATTTACCACCCTCTGACTAAAGTAATTTCTCTGCATCTCTGTTCTAAATGGACATCCTTCAATCCTGAACGCAGCGGAGAGATGCACTGGTAGATATAAAAATAGTGTGGTGTGCGTGTGTGCTTGTGTGTTTATGTAAGCAACTAAACTGTGTGTGTTAATTTAGTAAGATGGGGCCACCAGTTGCAAACGGTGGTTTCTGAAGGTTTGGGATGCCAGTAGGATGTGTATACTCAATCCAGGAAATGTATTTTAGCATACGTGTTTGCAAGTATGTGTGCCTTGGTGTAACAAGAATGGAAAGGAATGCAACAGAATTATGAGTTCTGACATGCATAAGTGGCAGATTGCAGAGTACCTACCCTATGGTTTTGGGTGTGTTCTGTTTAACTTGTATGCATCACTTATATTTTGTATGGTGTGGGAATTAGTGTTGAGATAGTTCAGGGAGATGATTAACCCAGATATATCTGAAAGGTTGGCACAGACTGAGGTCAAGCAACGTCGGGCTGAAAACCATGATGACCCGCGTGGGCCATTGACTTTGATTATGATCATTCACAAGCCCTTCACCCCCCGGGAGAAGCAGAGCATATTGTCAGAGCTGCCCTCACTTCAGGTCACCTGTGGGATGCAGAACTCTGGTGCAAGCTTAAGGAAATGATTGAATTCACCAGAAGCACCCCAAAGGTATACTCATGCTGGTAAAAGTGAAGTGCTTGAGGAATATGTGGGAGGGTACGGCCCAGGGAGTGCAGGATGATACACGGGCAACTACTGGGAACACCAACAATGAAGAGAGATATTCTTTCTTTAAAGGGGAAATGAGGCAGCAACTGGGGGGAGGTGAGAGTAACTGGGGAACGATAATGTTAGTGATTCTGAGAGCTGACGATCCAGCCATGGATTAAGCAGAACGTAAATATTGAGTGTATGAGAATTATTCAGGGTTGGATATTCCAGTGCAGGTTAACCTGGTCTTCTTGAAAATGCTGAAGGAAGGCCTGAGCTCAGCCCAGCAGGAAGTTTTAGATTTGGGGGTAGCAGTAGGATTGACCAGCAGTGGGCTGGTGAGGTAGACCAGAGGAGGGAAAGAGAAGTCATAATTGGGTGCAGTGAATGCAGGTGCTGTGACGTCACAGAGAATTTGTTCTGCGTGCCAGCAGCTGGGCACATGGCAAGGAAGTGCTGGAATAGACATGGCAGCTACATGGCATAGTAAATGAGATAGTTTGTTGCAGCTGTAGATTCTCAGGGTATGGTTGGAGGTGGTGCTCTGAGAAACGAGAAAAATGTGAAAATCACTCACAAAAGCAAGCAGAATCCATTGCAGCGTCCTCTCTTCCAGATTATGGAGGACTGATGACCAGATTAGAGAGCTGGTGAGGTCAGAGAAACAGCTGACAGCCTCCTCTATTGCCAGTGGCAATCATCCATGGATGTACACAAGAGGTTTATTAGGGGGACCAGCAATGTGAAATGTCGGTATTGATAACTGATCTGCCCTTGCCCATGAGTGGACAGGCCAGTTACATTACCGGTGCAGGAGGTGAAACAATGATAGGTACATAGATAGATAGATATACTTTATTGATCCCGAGGGAAATTGGGTTTCATTACAGCCACACCAACCAAGAATAGAGCATAAGTATAGCAATACAAAGATCACAAACAATCAAACAACAATATGCAAACTATGCCAAATGGAAATAAGTCCAGGACCAGCCTATTGGCTCAGAGATGCTGGAGAGAAGTCAGCCCAGGTACTTGAGTTTGAGGAAATGCGGCTTCCTGTAGGTTTTTGGGTGTGCTCAAGCAATGAAGGCACTATCCTGGGGATAGACACACTGATTAAGGCAGGTGCTTTCGTAGACTCAGGAAAAGGAGAAATAACATGGACAAGACAGGGACGGTGAACTTGTGTGACCCACAAAGCAGCTAACATTGCCCACTGAGAGACAGCAATCCAAGCAGGGAGGAGAGACAGGGCGATGTGTGGGAATCATGTCAAGAGTTCCCAAGGGTTGGAGCCAAGCACAGTCAGGAGCTGTTAGAAGTAGTACAGCTGTCTGAAAAGGGAGCAGTGATTGAAGTAAAGGCTCAGCAGAAAGGGGACAGGAGGGGCAGAAAGGGAACTAGTTGGCAGACATCAGTGTGAGGAGTGTTAGAGTGGATTCTTTTTGGGTAGATGATTTGTTAACACTTAAATGACTTTGGCCACCAGACTTCTACTTTAACTGTTTGACAAAGGACTGTGGATTGAGTCCACCACAATGGGCTTCCTAAAAGGTGTAAATACCAGATGCTTCTGGTGCCTGATGCTGTAGTTTTGAAGGCAGTATCACCTATACATTATAAATATTAATTATATGAATTGTCTTCTATGTTAGCATGGGAAATGCCAAATAAATGTATTGTAGACTTAACTTACATTCCTAAAGGCTGTAGATACCAACCCAGACATGTTGGCGTCAGGAGGAAAGGATGGTGTGAGATTCTGTATGTAGCTTCAAGAGGAAGCATTGTCTATGCATTGTCTGTAACTTTTTAAGTAGCGATTGCTTTTGTGTTTAGCATATAAATATCGAGCCCACATTTAGCTAGGAGACCTTTCTGCGGAAAGCGTCTCCGTGCGTAAGATGCCTGCTGTACCTCGTTGTGTCGAATAAAGAAGCTGCTTTGTATCTACCAGTGACTCTGTCTCTCCGGTAATTTCATCCACGCTACAACAAGGAGGGCAGAAGGAGGACAAGAAGAAACTACAACGCCAATTCTGTATGATTACATGGAGATATGAAGGACCTTTATAACCAATTTGACATGCTGAAAACCTGAACGAAACAAAAGCAGCACATTTCTGATCAGAGGGAAAGGAAATAAGCCTCCCACAGTCGGGTGACCAAGTCCTGGTGAAGGTGCTGCCTGAAAAGGCGGGGTTTGCTCCTAGATGGATACTTTTGACAAGTGACAAGTGTGCAGAATCAATGAAGCCGCCACTGGAAACCCAGGACTCAGGTTAAACTGTATGAATCACCTTCTCGTCGCCCCCACAGACAGAGGGGGAGATCAAGTGTACCCAATAACTGCATAGTTATAGAGAACCTAAGAGATCAACATGAGTCAGATACACCAGACCTGATCACAGCTAATGGAAGCAGACCCAGAGCAAATGCCAAAGCAGAGGACTCTGAGAGCGCGTGACAGCTAGCCATGAATAGCATGTGAAAGTAGAACGGTAATGGTACTCTGTAATGAAGACAAGGTGCTGAAGGCAGATGATAGAAACATAGAAACATAGAAAATAGGTGCAGGAATAGGCCATTCGGCCCTTCGAGCCTGCACCGCCCTTCAGTACGATCATGGCTGATCATCCAACTCAGAACCCTATACCTGCCTTCTCTCCATACCCCCTGATCCCTTTAGCCACAAGGGTCATATCTAACTCCCCCTTAAATATAGCCAATGAACTGGCCTCAACTGTTTCCTGTGGCAAAGAATTCCACAGATTCACCACTCTCTGTGTGAATTAGTTTTTCCCTCATCTTGGTCCTAAAAGGCTTCCCCTTTATCCTCAAACTGTGACCCCTTGTTCTGGACTTCCCCAACATCGGGAACAATCTTCCTGCATCTAGCCTGTCCAATCCCTTTAGAATTTTATACATTTCAATCAGATCCCCCCTCAATCTTCTAAATTCCAATGAGTATAAGCCTAGTCGATCCAGTCTTTCATCATATGAGAGTCCTGTCATCCCAGGAATCAATGTGGTGAACCTTCTTTGTACTCCCTCTATGGCAAGAATGTCTTTCCTCAGATTAGGGGACCAAAACTGCACACAATACTCCAGGTGTGGTCTCACCAAGACCTTGTACAACTGCAGTAGTACCTCCCTGCTCCTGTACTCGAATCCTCTTGCTATGAATGCCAGCATACCATTCACCTTTTTCACTGCCTGCTGTACCTGCATGCGCACTTTCAATGACTGGTGTACAATGACACCCAAGTCTCGTTGCACCTCCCCTTTTCCTAATCGGCCACCATTCAGATAATAATCTGTTTTCCTGTTCTTGCCACCAAAGTGGATAACCTCAGATTTATCCACATTAAATTGCATCTGCCATAAATTTGCCCACTCACCTAACCTATCCAAGTCACTCTGCATCCTCTTAGCATCCTCTTCACAGCTAACACTGCTGCCCAGCTTCGTGTCGTCCACAAACTTGGAGATGCTGCATTTAATTCCCTCGTCTAAGTCATTAATATATATTGTAAACAACTGGGGTCCCAACACTGAGCCTTGCGGTACCCCACTAGTCACTGTCTGCCATTCTGAAAAGGTCCTGTTTATTCCCACTCTTTGCTTCCTGTCTGCCAACCAATACTCTATCCACATCAATACCATACCCCCAATACCATGTGCTTTAAGTTTGCACACTAATCTCCCGTGTGGGACCTTGTCAAAAGCCTTTTGAAAATACAAATATAGCACATCCACTGGTTCTCCCCTATTCACTCTACTAGTTACATCCTCAAAAAATTCTGAGATTCGTCAGACATGATTTTCCTTTCACAAATCCATGCTGACTTTGTCCGATGATTTCACCGCTTTCCAAATGTGCTGTTATCACATCTTTGATAACCGACTCTAGCAATTTCCCCACCACCGCTGTTAGGCTTACCGGTCTATAATTCCCTGGTTTCTCTCTCCCTCCTTCTTTAAAAAGCGGGGTTACATTAGCCACCCTCCAATCCTCAGGAACTAATCCAGAATCTAAAGAGTTTTGAAAAATTATCACTAATGCATCCACTATTTCTTGGGCTATGTCCTTAAGCACTCTGGGATGCAGACCATCTGGTCCTGGGGATTTATCTGACTTCGATCCCTTCAATTTACCTAACATCTCTTCCCTACTAACATGTATTTCCCTCAGTTCCTCCACCTCACTAGACCCTCGGTCCCCTACTATTTCCGGAAGTTTATTTATGTCCTCCTTAGTGAAGACAGAATCAAAGTGGTTATTCAATTGGTCTGCCATGTCCTTGTTCCCCATGATCAATTCACCTGATTCTGACTGTAAGGGACCTACATTTGTCTTAACCAATCTTTTTCTTTTCACATATCTATAAAAGCTTTTACAGTCAGTTTTTATGTTTCCTGCCAGCTTTCTCTCATAATCTTTTTTCCCTTTCCTAATTAAGCCCTTTGTCCTCCTCTGCTGGACTTTGAATTTCTCCCAGTCCTCAGAGGTGCCGCTTTTTCTGGCTAATTTGTATGTTTCTTCTTTGGAATCGATACTATCCCTAATTTCCCTTGTCAGCCACGGGTGCACTACCTTCCCTGGTTTATTCTTTTGCCAAACTGGGATGAACAATTGTTGTAGTTCATCTATGCGATCTTTAAATGTTTGCCATTGCATATCCACCGTCAACCCCTTAAGTATCATTTGCCAGTCTATCTTAGCTAATTCACGTCTCATACCCTCAAAGTTACCCTTCTTTAAGTTCAGAACCTTTGTTTCTGAATTAACTATATCAGTCACCATCTTAATGAAGAGTTCCACCGTATTATGGTCACTCTTACCCAAGGGGCCTCACACGACAAGATTGCTAACTAACCCTTCCTCATTGCTCAATACCCAGTCCAGAATACCCAGTCCATGATGTCATGATCCAGTTCGTGAAATCCGCATTCTGGTTCACGGTCCGGTCCATGTTCCTTATTCCAGGTTTTCCGGTTTTCCCCAGTTTCTGTTGAGGCAGTTGATTCTCGTTTGGGCTGGCTTCATAACTAGCTTCAGGATTCAGCCTCTGGCTGCTGGGTTGTTCCTGTGTGAATCCATTCTGTTGCCTCCCCTCGCCTTGCCTCGTCTGTAGCCTTGCCTCGCCTGTAACCCTCGCTTCACCTGTAACCCTCGCTTGCACTGCTGTCTAGTTCAATCACTGGAGAAAGATAAGAAACTGTTTATCGTTGTTTTGAACTGCCTCTGTGTGCATGCCTTCACTAGGTAGGTCCGGCCGTTTGCCGCTACCCAGTATTGGGAAATGTCTGTATCCATGCCCTTGTTAGGTAGGTCCGGCCGTTTGCCGTTACCTAGTGTTTGGGGATTGCCTGTATCCATGCCTTCGCTAGGTACGTCTGGCCATCTGCCGCTACCTTGTGTTCGTCGTATTCTGCATTCTGTGTAATGAGTCCCGGCCCTACGTCCTGTACACAAGGAGGGATCCCGGCTCTGTGTTCTGTGTTTGAGTCCCGGCCCTACATCCTGTTTCCAAGGAGGTGTCCCGGCTCTGCGTTCCTGTCTCTCCCTCGACCAAGGCTCTGCATTTCCTGTCCCTCCCTCGGCCAAGGCTCTGCGTTCCTATCCCTCCCTCGATCAAGGCTCTGCGTTCCTATCCCTCCCTCGATCAAGGCTCTGCGTTCCTATCCCTCCCTCGACCAAGGCTCTGCGTTCCTGTCTCTCCCTCGACCAAGGCTCTGCGTTCCTGTCTCAAACACAAAATAATCTGCAGATGCTGGGGTCAAAGCAACACTCACAACACGCTGGAGGAACGCATGTCGGGCAGCATCCGTGGAAAGATCGGTCGATATTTCGGGCCGGAACCCTTATTCAGGACTGTGACGTTTTGGGCCGGAACCCTTCATAGTCCTGACGAAGGGTTCCAGCCCAAAACGTCGACTGATCTTTTCCACAGATGCTGCCCGACCTGCTGAGTTAGTCCAGCGTGTTGTGAGTGTTGTGTTCCTGTCTCTCCCTCGACCAAGGCTCTGCGTTCCTGTCTCTCCCTCGACCAAGTCAAGGCTTCGGGGTCTCGTCCAGTCCTAGCCACAATCCAAGAACCTTGTCCTGTCCAAGCCACGGCTTTGTGTCCTTGTCTTGTCCATGTATCTCGCCCAGCCCGGTGCCAGGATTCCCTCGTCCTGTGCTGGTGTTCCCTTGTCCTGTCCAGGAGTCTCACATCCAGTCCTGTTGCCTCTCCTCGTCCTGTAGCCACGTCCTTCCCTCGCCTCGATCTGGGGTCCGAGCCCGAGTCAAGACCCAGGTTTCGGGTCCTTGTCCAGTCTCTGGCTCGGAGTCCTAGCCCAGGCTCCTAGTTCCAAGTTCCATGTCCTGGTTCCTCTATCCTAGTCAAGTCCTAGCCCAGGCCCTGTATCCTTGTCTTGTCCAGGGCCTGTGTCATGTCCAGCATCCTTTCATTCCCTCTTCTCTTGCTTCCTTGTCACACCTATCCCTGTTCCTAGTACTTCAGTGTCTGTGTCTTGCATTTGGGTCCGCTCCCAACGCCCCCATTATGACAGATGATTAATTGTATAGCATAGAATAGAAAAAATATTGGGGAAAATCAATGGGATGGTCCAAGTTACAGCAGTAGAGATATCAGGTTCCACAAATTCATTGGCCTGGCAGACTGAGAAGGAGAAGAAGCACACGGCAGCTGAAGGCAGTCACCCCAGCCTGAGTACAAAAATGCTGGGCCCTTTCAACTGTTGGGACAGTGATCCTTGCAGGCATTCAAATAGAAACCATCGCAACCCCTCCTGTGTCTCAATGAGAGGGTCTGTGAGACTGATACTTCACCTTGCTGATGCCCCTGGAAAGAGAGTAACCACCGGCAGCCACTGCAGAGTTTTAGCTATCAGAGAATGAAGGAGTGAAGATAAAGAATGTGATTAAACTACAATTGGCCAGCAGGGAAGGGGGCAACAGGCATACCAGTGATGAAGCTGCATTTTAAAGACTGTTGGTCAAATTTCTGGAACAATCTCTCTGCTTAGTGTCTTTCTGGTAGACATTAGTGATGATAGGGTAGATGTAGGTCCACATAAAGTCATTTGGGGGAATTCTGAGGCAGGGTATTTCTGCTGCCTATTTGGGCAGATGGTCCTTAAGGTTGGCCTTTCCTGGTACACATTTATTTTTATCCAGGAGCTCCAAGAGGAGAAACCATTAGAGCATTTTCGGGGGTAATACATCGAGCAAATAAGTTCAGCAAATGACTTCAGCTGCCAATCTTCAAATGTGAATATAAACTGTAAATTAAATTTAAAATGCAGCTCTGAACAATGGGTTCATAAAAGCTGTGAGTCACAGTTAATGGGAAGACCAGACAATGCTGGTTAAAATGGATTCTGGTGTCTATGGTGTAGATGCGAAGGAGGAGGTGTGAAGTTTGCGTATAGTTCAAAGGAAGCATTGTGGATGCATTGTAAATTGTCCTTTGATCTTTAGCACATAAAATGTCATGTGACATTGGGTTAAGCAGACCTTTAGCTCTGAGAAAGTTTCAATATAATACTTGCTGTGTCTCATTTTGTCCAATAAAGAGACTATTTCATGTCTACCAACACTTCTCTCCGGTGACTTTGTTCACATGATAACAGTAGCTAGTTAAATGTTGTTAAAAACTTATAAAGTTTAAAGTACGTTCGTAAATTTGTAGAAACATAGAAAACCTACAGCACAATACAGGCCCTTTGGCTCACAATGCTGTGCCGAACATGAACTTACTTTATGAACAAACTATGTATACGTCACCATATACGACCCTGAGGTTTACTTTTTTACAGGTATTCACAGCAGATAGAAAGGAACACAATATAATCAATGAAGAACTACAGCCAATGTGTAAAAAAAAGACAAACTACAAATACAAAAAAAAGTAATATTGAAAACAAGAGTTGATGAATCCTTGAAAGTGAGTCCATAGGTTGTGAAATAATTTGAGTGCTGAGCTGAACACAATTGTTCAGTATTGAGGATTCTCAAAATGATGAAATAAAAGAGCAAAGAACATTAGAAAATTTACCAAGTGCTGATAGTACTGCCAGAACTAATATTCCATGTTTTGGAACATTAACCATCAAAATTCTTTACTTTGGCTTTCTGCTGTTGAGCTTAACCAGAACAGATTTTCAAATCCATCCTCTGGAACCCCTCAATAGTGCTCCTCTGACTTACTGGAAAATCATGGAGCAAGGAGGGTGGAGGACAAATTCATCAGGTGGAGGAGACCCATCATCTGGTCTCGGCCCAAAACTTTGACTGTTAATTGATTTCCATAGATGCTGTCTGGCCTGCTGAGTTCCTCCAGAATTTTAAGACCATAAGATATAGGAGCAGAATTAGGCTATTTGGACCATCAAGTCTGCTATGCTATTTCATCATGGCTGATCCAATTTTCTTCTCAGCCCCAATCTCCTGCCTACCCCACATATCCTTTCATGCCCTGACCAATCAAAAATCTAACAACCTCTGTCTTAAATATATGTGAAAACTTGGCCTCCACAGCTGCCTGTGGGAAAGGAGTTCACCGATTCACCACTCTCTGGCTAATTTTGTTGGTGTTACTCTGGATTTCCAAAATCTGCAGTATCTCTTCTGCTTATAAGGCTACACATTGTGAAGATGTTAAGCAATGGGATATGTAAATGGTGGACAGCCTACAGGTTCTGTTCACTTGGTAATCTTTGAAAATTGTTGAAAATTCTTGGTCAGATCCAAAGAGTTTCTGGATATGCAGCTGGGTTATGCTCTGAGATTAGTTTTAGATGACAGACTCTTAGATAGGCACAGGGAGGAAGAAAAATGGAGGGTTATGGGCTATGTAGGAGAGAAGAGTTAGACTAATTGTGGAGTAGGTTGAAAAATTGGTACAACATTGTGGGCCAAAGGATCTGTACTATTCTGTACTGTTCTATGTTCAATTCATTGCAGTAGGAAGAATAGAAAAACTAATTGTATTAAATAGTTGAGAAATTAATAAATATTCAAACTAAGAAGCATTTTTCATTTCATTGAAGCTTAGACAATTTTCTCGGGCAAATTATGCAGAAAAGACCAGTATATATTAAATTCCCATACTGTTGGAATCCCTTATCTTTAATTGTACATATTGAATAGCTCACTGAGGCATTTCAGAGTGCAGATGAGTCTGAATCAGGTGGGGTTTTAACCACAGTACAATGGTTTCATGGTCTGCGTTTTGATTTATTTGGCTAATTCAATTTAAGCTCCTCAGCTGGTGTTGTAAACCTTGATCTCATTTCTCCTGAACATTAATCTAAACTTATGGATACTTATCCAGCAATTTAATACTCTGGTACCAATATCAGAGGTGTTTTTGTACATAGATGCAGAACGCTAACGTGCAGAATCAACGTATGTTAGGAGGCGTATGAGGTAGGTTGGATCATTACTGACAGATTTCCTTCGGACTGTGCCCAAAGTTGAACATCTTCATCTTGCTTATCAATAAATTTCCTCCCATCATAACATCAGAAGAGAGGATCAGAAGATTGAATGATGTTCAAATTAATTCAAAACTCTTCAGACAATAAACAAATGCTCACCTTCATGTAACACAACATAGACAATATCCAATCATGAGCTAATAATTGGCAAGCAACATTTGAACTGCAGAGATCCAGGCTGTAAACATCTCCAACAAGAGAGGGTGCAATTACAGTATATATCCTTGACATTCAATGGCCGTGTCATCATTAAGTCAGTCCTCCACAATCAATATCCTGTGTTTTACCGTGTACCAAAAATTCAATTGGAAATGCTACATACAGACCTTGACTATAGGGGCAGTTCAGAGGCTGAGTGTCCTGTGGCAAGTCATTCAGTTCATGGATTCCCTAGTTTTGTTGCACAATCTGTAAAGCACAAGTCAAGAATGTCATGTCATACTTTCAATTTGCCTGGATGAGTGTGCATCTCTTGGGCAAAGTAACCTAGTTGATCGGTATGCCATCTTCCACCCAAAACGTTTACTGCCTCTACCAATTACTGCAGACAATACAATCTTCAGCTACTTCAGCAACATCTCTCAAACCCATAATCTCTCCAAACCTAGAATTCTGGTTCTAAATCCTGGAAACGCTAACCCAACCATATGTTTGGTGTGCGGACGCTAGAAGAACGACAAATCAACTCAGAATCCGAGCCAGGTGTATTATCACTGATGTACTCATGAAGCTCAAGTTTATTGTCATTCAATTATACACATGTATACAGCAAAATAAAATATCATTCCTCTGGCGCCTGGATGCAAAACACTGTCTTCTTCCTGGAAGTTGGTCAGGAGTGACGATGACATCAGTGACGCCTCTAATGAGAACTGGGAAGTGTAGATGTGCCCGCAAGTCAGGCACGTTACGGCCACTGAAGGGTCGGGTCTCTCTCCTCGCTGTCCTGGCGCTTTTGATCAAGGACCTTCAGCCACTACTCTTCGAATGTGCTGGTGCCTTTGTAGGCTGCCGGCTGCCAGGCTTTGCGATCTTCGGCCAAGTCCTCTCCGCCACTCATAGGGATACTGCATGCCTTCGAGGACACTTTCACGTAGTCTTCATAGTGCTTTTTGGTGCCATGTGCCGACTTGGAAAGGAATAAATACTGTACGTGCAGCCACACACAACACATATAGCTATGATCCAGCACATCCAGTTCTCTGCAAAAGTCTTAGGCACATGTCTATAGTTAGGATGCCTAAGACTTACATAGTATCGTGCATTCACAAAGAAATATTAGCACAAGTCCCTGAGTGACATGGCCTGGAGATGACCAAGTTGGCATAAAGCACAAGATGAACATTCATGTTACTGGCACTATTATAATAAAACAAGCAACAGTGTAAATATGTGAAGCTGCAACAATAAGAGATGAAAAATGACCAGTGCATGTGAGTTGGAAGCCGATGGCAGAGCACTCTGACAGGATGTACTGTACCTGTGTGTTGGGTGTGTCAGGCACTTCCCAGTCTCCACCCAGCAAACAGGACTCACTTCCAACACCACCCACTGCCGACGAAACTCTTCCGCCATGAAGTACTTCAAAGAGTGACAGAGGGGCAGAGGGGGTGTGTAGATTGTGGGACAACTTGGAATGGAACAGATACTTTTCCATGTCTATGGGTTAGAGGAGGTGAAGCATCGCAGGACCTTCTCCACTTGACTCCTCCTGACTAACTGTTGGTCTGCGGGTGATAGAGGGCAAACTCACTGAGGTGCGGAGGGAGGAACCGAAGGCTCACCAAAAACGGGAGACAAATTGTGGGCCCCGGTCCGACACAATGTCCTCAGGGAAGCCATGGAAGTGAACTACAGTTTAGAGAACTAGATCTGTCGTCTCAGTAGCTGATGGGAGGGTTAGTGAGGGAGGTGAAGTGGGCCACCTTGGAGAACTGGTCCTCTACAGTCTTGATTCCCATGGCCACATCAGAATGTGTCAAATCCATGATGAAATCCATAGTGACGTGGAACGACAGGTGTCAAGGGATTGTTAGGAGTATTATGAGCCCGGAGTGCCCTAGTTAATGGTTTCATGTTGCTGTGGATGGGGTGTATGGTACCTGGTCGACTAAGAAGAGTAAACACAAAATAATCTGCAGATTCTGTGATCCAAGCAACACATTCAGTACGCTGGATGAACTCAGCAGGTCGGGCAGCATCAGTTAGAAATGATGAGTCGATGTTTCAGGCCGGAACCCTTCGTCAGGACTGAAGAATGAAAGATGGGGAAGGATTTGAAGAAAGCTTGTGGCTTCAGTTGAAAGACCAGTAATTTGAAAGACAAAGGGGTGAGGGAGGGGAAGCAGGGACGTCATAGCCCTGAAAACAATGGGTAGTAGAAGAAGGAGGCAGAACCTTGAGGGAGCTGGGGGAGGGGGTAGAGTGAAATAGGGATAGAGGAGGGAGGGGGAGGGAATTACCGGAAGTTGGAGAATTCTATGTTCATACCAAGGGTCTGGAGACTACCTAGACTGTATATGAGGTGTTGCTCCTCCAACCTGAGTTTAGCCTCATCATGGCAGTAGAGGAAGAGGAAAGAGTAAAGCCTGGAGGAGGTGTCTTGGTTTCCAACCATGATCTATCGCTCTTTGAGGAGTTCTACTGGACCCACTCGAATCGTCCTGGACTATCAGATGCTGTCAGTAGTGGGGGGAGTGGAGGGGGTCCTGTTAGACCTACATAGGGAGGCACTTCCCATTCTCCACCATCTAACAGGAGTCACCTGCCACTCGTTTCCAACTCATCACCTGCAACATATTTAAACCCAGCTCTCATCCGTAATCCTTGTGCACTCATACGAACTAGCCAGCCTCAATCAGTTGCTCCTAGCCTTCAGTTACCTTGTTGCCTGTAGTGTTCCATATCCTGTGGCTTGTTAATTTTGCGGTCTATTATTAAAATTATCACTCATCACCGACTTATACTTGTTGCTCTGATTTTGGGTCAGGCTTCCTCTACATTTCCTGACAAGCTGGCAACTGAGTGTGCAGAAGTCAAAGAGTCTGGGTGAAGTAGCTGTTGCCCAGCCTGACAGTTCCAGCTCTCCTATGGTGGTACCTTCTGCATGACAACAGGCGATCAAAGGTATTTGTTGCTTTGTGGCAGCAGTACAGTGCAAGACATCAAAAATTACGGTAAGCTACAAAAGAAAACACGAAAGAGAACAGCGAGGTCGTGTTCATGGTTTCATGGCCCATTCAGAAACCTGATGGTGGAGGGGAAGAAGCTATTTCTAAAACATTGAGTTTGGGGCTTCAAGCTCCTGTACCTCCTCCCCGATGGTAGTAATGAGGAGTCCCAGATGGTGAGGGTCTTTAGTGATGGTTATCGCCTTCTTGAGGCACTGCCCTTTGAAGATGTTTTTGATAACAGGGAGGGTTCCTCCCATCTTCCACCATCTTAACAAGAGGATGCATAGGCAATAAATTCTGGCGTCAGTGATGCTCAACTTTAATACATGAATGTCGAAGTTCAGTGCAAGCTTGAAGAAGTATTAATGCAGTTGTACTGGACCCTGGCAGGATAACAAACAACCACGTGGAGCTATAATATCTTCACCAACAACTGAACAAGTATGTCTTGAAATCATTGCAGTGTGAAGTCACAAAATTGATTCTTGGACAAAAGGATTGCTTTGCGTGAAAGGAGTGAACAAAGTTGCCAAAATTTAATAGTCAAGTGATCTCATTGTGAGGCATAATTTTAAGAAGGGTCATTACTCTTATGCTTTATAACTTCAAGACTAGTCACAAACCTCCCCCATACCCATACCTCCCCCATTGGCTGAGGAAGACAGAAAAGTGTTTGCCAGGGACCCAGTAATTAATTCTATGTCTTTTCACAATGTCCTTGGACAGACTTTGCCAGGAATTACCCTCTTTTATGCACATCGAGACCAACAATACATCCTCTTCTGTAAAATCAATGCTTCCATTTAGTTTTATTTAGAGATACAGCATGAAAACTGGCCCTTCTGGCTCAGCAAGCCTGCACTGCCCAATTGCACCTGTATGACCAACTAATCTGTTAACCTGTACATCTACGGGAAGGGCGAGGAGACCAGAGTACAGTACCCAGAGGACATTCATGCAGTCATGGGGAGAACATACAGCAGACAGTGGTGGAATTGAACTCAGGTCGCAGGTACAGTAATACGGTTATGCTAACCGCTACACTACTGTGTCACCCTGTATATTTCTATGATTCAGGACATCACTGTTCTCATCCCTGAATCTCCCATTTCTCATGACTTTCTCTAGACATAAGGCAGAGCACAGCAGCGAAGCTTGAAGAACTGCAGAGTGTTGTTCATCTTTTATGTTCTTAAAAATACAGACATTGTGCATCCAGTGCCATGGTTAGCCTGTATGATGGGCAGAAGGGCCTGCTTTCATGTTGTATTACTCAAACACTCTGTGAATAGAATGAGGCAGCTCTTCAGGCCTCAGTGCCAGAGATCTAGTAAATGTGACTCAAGTTTCTACATGTTCTGTGGTAGACTAATGTGCTGTCAAATCAGTGAGTAAGGTCTGTGAGATGTTCGCAAAATGCTGCAGGATCTCAACAGGTCAGCATATATGGAAAGGAATACAGAGTGAATATTTCAAGTCAAGACCCTTCATCAGGCCCAAAAGATTGACTCTTTATTCCTCTCCATAGATGCTGTCTGACCTGTTGAGTTCCAGCATTTTGTCTTTGTATTACTCTGGATTTCCAACATTTGCAGAATCTCTTGTGTTTATGCTGTGCTGATGTTGCAATTGGATGAGACCACCTGTTTGGCTTGACCCAGTGACACAACTAATGTTTGATGGTCAAAAAATATTGTTTGCCGTCGACCTGATCCTTAGTTTGGTTGTAGGGCAGGGTTTAAGTTAATCTCTCAGAGCGCATTTTCCTCCTTCCCTTCTGTTAACATCGCTGCCTACTCTCCACTCAATCATGTTGTGACCCCTCTTGACCACAGTGCCTAAATCCCCTGGGGCAGACAGCTATAAACTGGTGCATGGCACAGAAGGTGACTGAGAGAAATAATCCTGCCTCAGGTCTTTGTAGTAGACCCAAAAAAACATGGAATGCCAAAGACTGTCAGACAAAAATTTTCATGTAACATTTCAACTCACCAATAAACTTGAAAGTTAGCTTTAGGAGTTATTTAATATCCTGTTTGTTTTGATTTTCTGAGGAAAAATGTATTTTGTGCCAGTTTCTTGTAAAATGTCTATATGCAATTCACTTAATTCAGTGACTCTCTGTGGCAACCATGTCCTATATGGGTGGCGCAGTAAGTGGAATGGTCTCACAGTGCCAGTGACCGGGGTACGATCCTACTGCTGTCTGTAAGGAGTTTATATGTTCTCCGTGTGACGATGTGGGTTTCCTCCAGGAGTTTATATGTTGTCCGTGTGACGATGTGGGTTTCCTCCAGATGCTCCCATATTCCTCCCATATTCCTCCCATATTCCAAAAGCGTACAGGTTAGTAAGTTAATTGGCCACATGGGTGTAATTGGACTGCATGGTCTTGTTGGAGTGGAAGGGCCCATTACAGTGATGTATCTCTAAATAGATTAGTGTGTATAATTAGGTGTGGCGCGTGGCCAAGTGGTCAAGGTGTCGGTCTAGTGATCTGAAGGTCGCTAGTTCGAGCCTCAGCTGAGGCAGAGTGTTGTGTCCTTGTCCTTGAGCAAGGCACTTAACCATTGCTCTGTGACGACACCGGTGCCAAGCTGTATGGGTCCTAGTGCCCTTCCCTTGGACAACATCAGTGGCATGGAGAGGGGAGACTTGCAGCATGGGCAACTGCCGGTCTTCCATACAACCTTGCCCAGGCCTCAGTCAACATTGAAAATCGATGGACAACCGAAGAAGAAGAAGAATTAATTAGAGGTGTATAAGATGATGAGGGGCATTGATCGTGTGGATAGCCAGAGGCTTTTTCCAAGGGCTGAAATGGCTAATACGGGAGGGCACAGTTTTAAGGTGCTTGGAAGTAGGTACCGAGAGGATGTCAGGGGTAAGTTTCTCACACAGAGAGTGGTGGGTGCGTGGAATGCACTGCTGGCAGCGGCAGTGGAAGCGGATACAATAGGGTCTTTTAAAAGCCTCTTAGATAGATACATGGAGTTTAGAAAAATAGAGGACTATGCACTAGGGAAATTCTAGGCAATTTCTAGTCGGCACAACATTGTGGGCCAAAGGGCCTGTAACGTGCTGTGGATTTCTATGTTCTGGATAGGTAAGCAAAACCAACAGACTCTCTTCAAGGATTGGCAAGTCGTGGGGAGGTATAGAGAATGGGGACAAGAGACATCTCATTCATAGAGGCCATGAAGGGGATGCAAAAACAGATTTAATAAGGATGAGGCTGACAGGTTAAATCTGTCCCAGTCCTTTGGACTAAACAGTTGTAGTTTGTGCTGCAGCCTCACAGTAACAGAGAAATAGGCTCATTTCTTTTCCTGGCTGCAAATTGTGCAGAGTTTGCATGTTTGCATAGAACATAGAACATCGAACATTATATCTCAGAACAAGTTCTTTTGCCCATGGTGTTGTGATGATTTTTTAAGCTGCTCTAAGATCAACCTGACCCTTCCCTCTCACATAGCTCTCCATCTTCCTATCATCCATGTGTCTATGTAAGAGTCTCTTAAAGGGACTCTTAAGGGAACAAGGGCTTTACTCTTTGGAGAGAAGGAGGATGAGAGGAGACATGATAGAGGCATACAAGAAATTAAGAGGAATAGATAGAGTGGACAGCCAGTGCCTCTTCCCTGGGGCACCACTGCTCAATACAAGAGGACGTGGCTTTAAGGTAAGGGGTGGGAAGTTCTAGGGGGATATTAGAGGAAGTTTTTTTACTCAGAGAGTGGTTGGTGTGTGGAATGCACTGCCTGAGTCAGTGGTGGAGGCAGATACACTCGTGAAGTTTAAGAGACTACTAGACAGGTATATGGAGGAATTTAAAGTGGGGGGTTATATAGGAGGCAGGGTTTGAGGGTCGGCACAAAATTGTGGGCTGAAGGGCCTGTAATGTGCTGTACTATTCTATGTTCTATGTTTAAATGTCCCTAATGCCTGTACCACCACCAATGGCAGGTTATTCCACACATTCATTACTCTCTGTGTAAAACAAACTTATCTCTGACATGAATCTTCCTGTCCATGCCTCTGTAACTGTATGAACTTTTGCTCTGAAGTTCAACTTTCTTTCCCTAACGGTGCATTTGTTAGTTTATGTAAATGACCCCTTTAGTGAGAAGCATGATGAGCATCTGAATGAGGATTAGCTGCTAAGGAATGAATAGACGGGGAATGGAAATGAGAAAGGGGAATAGATTTGTTTTGCTTGGGGCTGGTTTATCATGAAGTTCTGAGTGGCTCTGTCTGTGTTGCAGCAAGTAAATTCTTACTGAGAAAAGCAAACAGGCAGGAGCTCTTCACTTTAAAAGGGAAAACTGAAGGGATTTAATGCAGTTTGTAATTATTCAGGAGTCTAGAGGGTCTTTTTTTTAAGGATGTAGTCATAGGGAAGTCATGCTGGAAATTTGTAAAACCCTGGCCTGGCCTCAGATGGAAATACTGTGTTTAAATCTGAGAGGATATGAGGGCATTAGAGAGTGTCTAGAAAAATAAAATTACAAGAACAATTCCTGGGATGAGAAATTACAGTTACAAAGACTGACAGAAGAGGATAGGACAGATTTTTTTGGAAAACAGAAGACTGAGAGGAGCTTTAATGGAAATATATAAAATGATGCGGTGTCTGGATTGTAGGAAGCTGTTCTCTTTGGTGAAGGAGCTGAGGATCAGAGATCACAGATACAAAATAACAGGGAGGAGTCTTAAGAGTGCAGGAAGAAGAACCTGCTATACAGTGCGTGGGTGGAATCTGGGATGTAGAGAACGCAGATGTAGTGGAGAAAGGGTCCATTCTAACTTTCAAGACAGAATTCTCTCTCTCTGGCTATCCATCCTATAGGATGATGATGGTTCCTTTCAGTCAGTTCGTGGGCTTTACCCCACCCCTCAGAAAGGAACAGCGTGTGTGTGAGTAGATTTTAGGTGAGTAGGACGTTGCACAGGTCCAGACCCACCCTCTCGACATCCCCTCCCAGATCCAGCGGCATGGTGGGGTCCAAGGTGGCTGGGGGAAGTTCTGTTGCAAGTGAATGGCCAGACCAAGCTTCGATGCAAAGGATGCCCTATCCGCGCTTCACAGCACGTGTTTGCTAGATAGCCGTTGGCCCTACGAGAGGGTTCATCCGCCCTTTGACAGGTTGTTGATTTTCATCCTGCAGGGTGTCTAGCCACCTTCCTCACCAGGCAAGCCTGGTGGGGAGCTGGTTTAGTCGCCAACCACCCGACCATATGACAGGTAGTAGTGGGTTACATGGTACCAGTAGCACTCAGACGAGTGATCAGAAGAGAGAATTAGGTAACCATCGGATGGAGAAAAAAATTGTAAGGCTATGAAGAAAGAACCTGTGGGCAGAACGATTGAGTTGCAGTGGTTGGGAGCTGGTACATTAGAATCAGAATCAGAATCAGGTTTAATATGTCTGGCACGTTTGTCGTCTTTGTGGCAGCAGTACAATACAATACATAATAACAGGAAAAATGAATTGCGGTATGTACATATAGCTAAATTAAATAAGTAGTGCAAAATAAAAGTAAAGAGTAGTGAGGTGGTGTTTGTGAGTCCAGACTTCCAGTAAGATGGTGGTGCGTATACACGCAGAAGCCTTTTGGGGGCCAACCATAGGTATTTTTTTCTTTGTTAAATGTGTTTCTATACATAGTAAGACTAGTCTTGACTCCAATAACTATGCGTATGGCATGTCCACCGCATCAGTGAGCTGCTCATTGTTTGGAGTAGCCAAGCGGAATATTGTAAGAGCCAGCTGGCTTTTAGAGAGGGTGAGTCGGCCCATGTTGGGCTGTTGGGCCAGGACGGTTCAGATGGGCCATCCTGCTAAGGGATTTGAGTTGTGCTGTCAGGCCGGGGGATTCGAGTCAAGCCATCGGGCCTGGGCATTCAGGTGGGCCGCTAGGCTGCAGGAGAAGCCAAATTGGGTTCAGAACAACCTGACGTGGGTGGAGATCATGCTGCTGACTGTTACTTGAAGGCACCAGAGTTGGAACCTTTAAGTTGGTGCAAAGGCGGTGTGTAGTGAAACCGTGAGAGGCTGTCTTGGAAGTTTCTTTTGTGACTGCTCTACATTGATTGCTGCAGGCCTGCTTCCCTTGTTGACGGTGAGACGGTGAGACAGGCAGCGAGCTAGCAGTGTCATCTTCGTTGTGGCGAGGACTAGGCCTCAATCCTTGGTCTTGCGATGTAGCATGGTGTCCGGACTTGGTTTGAGCTGGGGGGGTGGGGAGTGGTCCTCCCTGTTGGTGTTGCCCTCCAGTGGTGGCTTGGTGGAATTACAGGCTAGACTGCTGGAAACCATCAATTTCTGGGACACGTCGCTCAGGGTCTTGGACTAAAAATGTGTTTTCTTTGTATGACGTTGTCCTTTTTCCCCTTTCTCATTATTTTGAATGCGTGTTATGTTTTTACACTCTGGCCCAACCCAGAGGAACGCTGTCTCATTCAGCTGTATCCGTGTATGGTTTGAATGACAATTGAATTTGATTTGATTTGAAATCAGATGGCAGAGGGGAAGAAGCTGTTCCTGAATTGTTGAATATATGCCTTCAGGCTTCTGTACCTCCTGCCTGATGGTAGCAATAAGAACAAGGTGATGGGGGTCCTTAATGATGAATGCCACTTTTATGGGGGTTCGCTCCTTGAAGATGTCCTGGATACTACAAAAGCTAGTGCCCATTGTGGAGTTGGCTAAGTTTACAACTCTCTGCAGCTTATTACAATCCTGTGCAGTAGCCCCCTCTACCCCCTCCCCCACCCATATCAGAAGGCGTTGCAGCCAGTTCGAATGCTCTCCATGGTACACCTGTAGGAATTTGTGATTGTCTTTGGGGACATACCAAATCTCCTCAAACTCCTAATGAAGTCTAATCACTGTCGACCATTCGGATTGATGTGTCCAAGACGAATCCTCAGAGATATTGACAATCAGGGACTTGAGATTGCTCACTCTTTCCACTTCTGATCCCTCCGTGAGCACTGGTGTGTGCATGATGGGCCAAACTGTCTCCTTCCATATTGTAAAAATTCTCTGATTCCATACATGAATCGAAGTTCCTTCCGTTTATGGCAATGATTATAACTGAACATAAATAGTGACTTTTAAATACAGCAGGGAATTCAGGAGAACATTCCGAGAATGGTTAAGACATGAAAAACATCTCGACAATCACAGTTGAGGTAGGCAGTAGACTTGCACTGGAAGGTGAAGATAAATTCATGAAGAAGTTCTGAAGGTATGCTGAGATGAGGAGAAGGAGAAGGTTGGGAAGCCGATCTTCTGCTGGGAGTGTCATGCCTTCCCTGCCTGCTTTCCTATTCTCAGCAGCCCTGGTGTGAATCATTATTCACTTGAAAGAAGACACAGAACTGTGATTTAAGAACCTCATTACTGCCTGGACACTGTCAAGAAATGCTGTCAGTGAGCACCTGCAGTGTTTAGCGAATTGTCAGTTTTTCACATTAATCTCCATTGTGAATTTCAAGTCTTGCAGCTGGTGGTGAGCTGCCATTAGCTGTCAAAGCTTTCATGTTCAGTCAACAGGAAGCTCAATGTACTCAGCAGGTGGTGACAAATGAGTCATATTGTACAGTTAGAACGCTTATTCTCTTTTCTACTGATGTAGCATGGTTGAAGTGTGCGCCCTCCTCAATGCACAGTAATCACCTGTCCAAACCACTCAGTCTGCCATTAACTTCACTCGCCTGTCAAAGCTTACCTGTTCAATACACAGTCATCTCAATTTAATCAGGAGATAGTGAAAACTGAGGTAAGTAACTGCTGAAAGCTCATTTGGAGGCGGAAGTTGAAGTGGAAATTGTTTCATCTTTCTTGCTAAATTTGAATAGTTACCTAAAGACATGAAAAATTGAGGGAATTGGGTAGAGGTGTATAATAAATATATGATAGTTAGATAGATGATAAATAGAAGCTAGATGATAGATAGCAGATAGATATTAGAGAGTAGATGATAGATAATGAGAGAGAGAGAGAGAGAGAGAGAGAGAGAGATGTTTTGCATTTCTCCAAAAATAAAATGACAGAGAATAAAACAACACACAAAATGCTGGAGGAACTCAGCAGGCCAGGCAGCATCCATGGAAAAGAGTTTTGGGCCGAGACCGTTCAGCAGGACTGTAGAAAAAATGCTGAAGAGTAGATTTAAAAGGTGGGGGGAGGGGAGAGATAAACACAAGGAGATAGGTGAGAGGTGAAGGGGGAGGGATGAAGTAAAAAGCTGGGACGTTGATTGGTGAAAGAGATACAGGGCTGGGGAAGAGGTCAGAAGACCATGGAAGAAGGAAAAGGCGATGGGAGGGCAAGGAGATAAGGTGAGAGCGGGAAAAGGGGATGGGGAATGGTGAAGGTGGGGATGGAGGCAATACCAGAAGTTTGAGAAATCGATGTTCATGCCGTCATGTTGAAGGCTACCCAGATGGAAAATAAGGTGTTGTTCCTCTAATCTAAGTGTGGCCTCATCACAACAATGGAGGAGGCCATGGATAGACATATTGGAACGGGAAGTGGAAGTTTGGACTCTCACAACTACCTGGACGATATTTCCTCCCACCCTGTTAATTGTGAAAACGCCACCCCCCCCCCACCCTTCACCTATCACCTTGTGTTTATCTCTCCCCTCCCCCCACCTTTTAAATCTACTCCTCAGCTTTTTTTCTCCAGTCCTGTTGAAGAGTTTCGGTCCGAAACATCGACTCTACTCTTTTCCATGGACGCTGCCTGGCCTGCTGAGTTCCTCCAGCATTTTGTGTCAGTTGCTTGGACTTCCAGCATCTGCAGGTTTTCTCTTGTTTGTGAGAGACTGGAGCACAATGGTTTCTTTCTTTACCTCAGTTCAGTAGATGCATGATACGAATTGATGAATCTGAAAATATTGGCCTTTGTACTTTATTGTCCAACTAAACAAATTTAACATTGTCCATATGGCATTAGTTTTCAAAATTCAGTAACTTCCAAATATCATTGGGGCAAATTGAACTCATATGGATTAATAGGAATGAATCATTTAATTGGCGGTAAACTAAAACTACATTAATAGTTTTCATTATAGTTTCTAACCGCTCACGCTGTTCAGTTGTTCAATATGAATAGTTCTACGACTGTAATTTCACATCCATTAGAATAGAATGGTAATGGCATAATACTTTTATAGAAACAAAGAAGATAGCAGAATGGTGGGATGTCTTTTACTCCCTCGAGTCTGTGCTGACTCAGTGCATGGAAATGACTCCAACAACTTGAGAGCCTCTGCTTCATCAGGGTGGAATTTGATGGTGTGCTGGTTTCTCTACTTCAGTAGAACTTCCCATTACAGGTGAGTGGAATTCTTAATGAATACTTCACCTTGGTGTTTACTGAGGAGAAAAATCATGCTGGCTCTGGAGATAAGGGAAACAAGGAAATGAGTGGAGATGTTCTGGAGGACATTCAAATTAACAAGGAGTAGGTATTTGCAGCCTTACAGTGCATTAAGGTGGATAAATCCTCAGGGCTGGACCAATAGTATCCTTGAACTCTGTGGAAGGCTAAAGGGGAAATTGCAGGGGCATTTGCAGAGATATTTGCTTCATCATTACAAAATTCCCTAAGACTGAAAGGTGGCTAACGGTGTTCTGGTATTTAAGGAGTATAGCAAGGCCAAGCCAAGGAACTACAGGCCTCTCAGCCCGACATCAGTGGTGGGGAAGTCAGTAGAGGGGATACCGAGAAACAGGATCTACCTTCATTTGTATAGAAGGAGTCAGCATGGCATTGTGCATGGGAAGTTCTGCTTGATGTAACTTGTAGCGTTTGTCAAAGAGGTGACCAAATAGTTAGAAGAGGGTAGGGCACTGGATGTTTGAACTTTAGCTTTAACAATACCTTTGATAGTCTTGCACGGTAGTCTGGTTTAGAAAGTGAGGTTGGCATGGAATCCAAGGAGAGCTGGTTAAGTGGATTCAAAATTGGCTCAAAAGCAGGATGCAGAGGGTGATGGCTGAAGCTAGTTGTGTGCTGTAGGGGTCAGTGTTGGGACTTTTGTTATTTATTATTTGTCCTCAGTGACCACTTTATGAGGTACACTTTTACACTTGCCCATTAATACAAATCTCTTATTAGCCAATCATGTGGTAACAACTCAATGCATAAGAGCATGCAGGCATGGTCAAAAGGTTCTGTTGTTGTTCAGACCAAACATCAGAATGGGGAAGAAATGTGATCCAAGTGACTTTGACTGTGGAATGATTGTTGGTGCCAGACAGGGTTATTTGAGTGTCTCAGAATCTGCTGATCTCCTGGAAGTTTCATGCACAACAGTGTTTACCGAGAATGGTGTGAGAAACAAAAATCATCCAGTGAGTGACAGTTCTGTGGTCCAAAAGCGCCTTGTCGCTGAGAGAGGTCAGAGAAGAAATCCCAGACAGGAGGATGACAGTAACTCAAATAATTATACATTACAATAATACTGTGAAAGAAGGAGGCGAGAGGCAGTTTTTGAAATATACATTATTGCAGTCACACAGAAAGCATGCCAGGGACTCCAGTTCTTGAGAAGGATGAGGAGATTTAGTATGCCACCAAAATTTTGCAGAGTTTTACAGATGTATGGTGGAGAGCATTCTGACTAGTTGCATTACAGCCTGTTCACAGGGTTGCAAGAGGCTAGACTCAGGGAATTCCACATGGGCAAAACCCTCCCTGCTATCAAGGCCATCCTCAAGAACGTGATATCCATTATTAAAGACCGTCCCAATCTAGGACATGCCCTCTTTGTGTTAGGAAGACTCACACAGCATTTTAAGAACAGCTTCTTCCCCTCTGCCTCTCTGAATGGTCCTTGAACATATAATCACTGCCTCCTTATTTGTCTTTTGCATGACTTATTTTTGCAACTTACAGTAATTTTATGTCTTTGTGTTGTACTACTGCCGCAAAACAACAAGTTCCATGACGTGTCAGTCATAATAAACCTGATTGATTCAAACCAGCATTGGACTTGTACAATGAAAAGTAGGGCACTAGGGAGTGTAATGGAACAGTGGGACTTCGGAATACAAGTGCATAGGATGCTGGCCTTCATCAGCCAGGGCGCTGAGTATAAGAGATCAGGCGTAATATTGCAGTAATATACATCTTTCGTGAGCTCCAATAGAAGTATTGTGTACAGTTTAGGTCACAGGAAAGATGTGGTTAAACTTGAAAGACCACAGTAAAGATTTGTAAGGACATTTCCAGGGCTAGAGGGGCTAAGTTAGAGGGAGAGGTTGGCTAGGTGAGATGTTTATTCTTTGTAGTATACAAAAAAGAGAGAAATGTTTAAAATTAGATAGATTTCGATAAAGTGGATGGTAATAGCCTTTTCCTCGGGGTAGGGTAGTCCAAGTGAAAGGGGAAAGATTAGGGTGACAGGAGAAAGATTTAGAGTCATTGAATACTACAGCACAGAACCGGTCCCTTCAGCCCATTTAGTCGGTGCCGAACTAGGCGGAGAGAGTGAGCAGTTTCAGGTTCCTGGGTGTCAAGATCTCTGAGGGTCTAACCTGGTCCCAACATATTGATGCAGTTATAAAGAAGGCAAGGCAACGGCTATACTTTATTAGGAGTTTGAAGAGACTTGGTATGTCAACAAATACACTCAAAAACTTCTGTGGATGTGCTGTGGAGAGGATTCTGACAGGCACTGGTATGGGGGGGAGGGTCTACTGCACAGGACCAAAAGAAGCTGCAGTGGGTTGTAAATTTAGCCGGCTCCATCTTGGGTACTAGCCTACAAAATGCCCTCGACATCTTCAAGGAGCGGTGTCTCAGAACCAGGCCCTTCAGCCCATCTAGTCGGTGCTGAACTAGGCAGAGAGAGTGAGCATCCATTATTAAGGACCTCCAGCACCCAGGGCATGCCCTTTTCTCACTGTTACCATCAGGTGGGAGGTACAGAAGCCTGAAGGCACACACTCAGTGATTCAGGAACAGCTTCTTCCCCTCTGCCATCTGATTCCTAAATGGACATTGAACTCTTTGACACTACCTCACTTTTTTTTAAGATATAGTATTTCTGATTTTTGCAGGATTTTTAATCTGTTCAATATACGTATACTGTAGTTTATTTATTTATTATTTTTTAAAATTCTATATTATGTATTGCATTGAACTGCTGTTGCTAAGTTAACAAATTTCACCTCACATGCCGGTGATAATAAACCTGATTCTGATTCTGACTATTAATCTGCCTAGTCCCATCAACCTGCACCTGGACCATAGCCCTCTATACCCCCATATCCCCCACCCATCCATGTAGCTATCTAAATTTCCCCATATCCACCACTTGCACTGGCAGCTCATTTCAGACTTTCCCCAGCCTCTGAGTGAAGACGTTCCCCCTCATGTTCCCCTTAAACAGTTCACGTTTCACCTTTAACCTATGACATCTAGTTGTAACTTCAATCAACCTCAGTGGGGGGAAAAAAGCCTTTTTGAATTTACCCTATTAATACCTTCATAATTTTGTAGACCTTAATCTCCCCTTAATCTTCAACATTCTGGGGAAAAAGTGAATCTTTCCTTACTACTCACATCCTCAAGTCCTGGAAACATCCTTGTATGTCTTCTCTGTCCTCTTTCAATCTTACTTACATCTTTCCTGTAGGTTGGTGACCAAATTAAGCCTCCAAATGAAGCCTCACCAATGTCTTATACAACTTCAACATAACATTCCAACTCCTGAACTCACTACATTGATTTATGAAGGCTAATGTGCCAGCTGTTTTCTTTACGACTCTATTTACCTATGATGCAACAGATCCCTCTGTTCTACCGCACTCCTCATTGCCCAGTTGCTCATTGTGTAAGACCTATCCTGGTTGGTTTTATTAAAATGCAGCAGCTCACAATTGTCTGCATTAAATTCCATCTACCATTTTTCAGCCCATTTCCTCCAGCTGGTCCAGTTCCTGCTGTAGGCGTTTAAAAACGCAAACACGAGGAAATCTGCAGATGCTGGAATTCCAAGCAACACACATAAAAATTGCTGGTGAACGCAGCAGGCCAGGCAGCATCTATAGGAAGAGATACAGTCGATGTTTCGGGCTGAGACCCTTCGTCAGGACTAACTGAAAGAAGAGATAGTAAGAGATTTGAAAGTGGGAGGGGGAAGGGGAGATCCGAAATGATAGGAGAAGACAGGAGGGGGAGGGATGAAGCTAAGAGCTGGAAGGTTGATTGGCAAAAGGGATAAGAGAGGATCATGGGACGGGAGGCCAAGGGAGAAAGAAAGGGGAGGGGGGAAGTCCAGAGGATGGGCAAGGAGTACAGTGAGAGGGACAGAGGGAGAAAAAGGAGAGAGAAAAAAAATTAATAATAATAATAAATAAATAAATAACAGATGGGGTACGAAGGGGAGGTGGGGTATAAACAAAAGTTAGAGAAATCAATGTTCATGCCATCAGGTTGGAGGCTACCCAGACGGAATATAAGGTGTTGTTCCTCCAACCTGAGTGTGGCTTCATCTTGACAGTAGAGGAGGCGGTGGATAGACATATCAGAATGGGAATGAGACGTGGAGTTAAAGTATGTGGCCACTGGGAGATCCTGCTTTCCCTGGTGGACAAGCGTAGGTGTTCAGCGAAATGGTCTCCCAGCCTGCATTGGGTCTCGCTAGTATATAGAGGGCCACATCGGGAGTACTGGTTGCAGTATATCACCCCAGCCGACTCACAGGTGAAGTGTCGCCTCACCTGGAAGGACTGTCTGGGGCCCTGAATTGTAGTGAGGGAGGAAGTGTAAGGGCATGTGTAGCACTTATTCCGCTTACAAGGGATAAGTGCCAGGGGGGAGATTGGTGGGAAGGGATGCGGGGGGAACGAATGGACAAGAGTTGTGTCGGGAGCGATCCCTGCAGAAAGTGGGGGGGAGGGAAAGATGTGCTGGTGGGATCCCGTTGAAGGTGGCGGAAGTTACGGAGAATTATATATTGGACCCGGGGGCTGGTGGGGTGATAGGTGAGGACAAGGGGAACCCTATTCCTAGTGGGGTGGCGGGAAGATGGGGTGAGAGCAGATGTGCGTGAAGTGGGAGAGATGCGTTTGAGAGCAGGGTTGATCGTGGAGGAAAGGAAGCCCCTTTCTTTAAAAAAAGAGGACATCTCCCTTGTCCTGGAATGAAAAGCCTCATCGTAAGAGCAGATGCGGCGGAGATGGAGGAATTGCGAGAAAGGGATGGCGTTTTTGCAAGAGACAGGGTGAGAAGGGGAGTAGTCCAGATAGCTGTGAGAGTCCGTAGGCTTATAGTAGACATCAGTGGATAAGCTGTCTCCAGAGATAGAGACAGAACGATCAAGAAAGGGGAGGGAGGTGTCGGAAATGGACCAGGTAAACTTGAGGGCAGGGTGAAAGTTGGAGGCAAAGTTAATGAAGTGAACGAGCTCATCACGTGTGCAGGAAGCAGCGCCAATGCAGTCGTCGATGTAGCGAAGGAAAAGTGGGAGACGGATACCAGTATGGGCTTATCCCTTTTGCCAATCAACTATCCAGCTCTTAGCTCCATCCTTCCCCCTCCTATCTTCTTCTAACGTTTCTGATCTCCCCTCTCCCTTTCACTTTCAAATCTCTTACTATCTCTTCTTTCAGTTAGTCCTGACGAAGGATCTCAGCCTGAAATGTTGACTGTACCTCTTCCTATAGATGCCTCCTGGCCTGCTGTGTCCACCAGCAATTTTTATGTGTGTTGCTGTAAGCTTTGATAGTCTTTCTCGCTGTCCAATACACAACCAAACTTGGTGTCATCCTCAAATTTGCAGATCCACTTAAGCACATTATCATCCAGATCATTGATATAAATGACAAAGAAACAACGGATCCAGCACCAGTCCCTTCAGTACACTACTAGTCAGAGGCCTCCAGTTAGAGAGGCAGCCATCAACAAACACTCTCTGACTTCTTCCTGCAAAGCCAATGACTAATCCAATTTACCACCTCATCTTGAATGCCGTGTGACTGAACTTCTCGACCATCCTCCCGTGCAGGACCTTGTCAAAGATCTTGTTAAAGTCCATGTAGACAAGATCCACTGTCTTGCTTTGATCAACGTTCCTGGTAACTTGCTTGAAAAACAGTATAGGATTGATTAGACATGACTTAGCACACCCAAAGCCATGTTGACTATCCCTAGTAAGTCCGTGTCTATATAAGTAATTATATATCGGATCCCTTGGAATACTTTCCAATATCTTTCCCACTAGTGATGTAAGGTTCACCAGCCTATAATTTCCTGCTTATTCTTAGAACCTTTCTTAAACAACAGAACAACATTAGCTATCCTCCCATCCTCAAGCACCTTACTCATAGTTAAGGATGTTTTAAATATCTCTGCTAAAGCCTCTGTAATTTTTGCACTAACCTCCTGCAGGGTCCGAGGAACACATTGCCAGGTCCTGGGGATTTAAAAGAGGTCCAAGGGGCATTTTTTTTCACACAGACAGTGATGAGTATATAGAATGAAAATTTGTACCTATGAATGGTCCAGCGAAATCCACATGTATCCTCTGTTAGTGCAATGCAGGTCAACCCCAGGGAAGGAGAAGTGCTTCTCTTGGCATCATCTGGATGTTTTGGCGTCCCAAACAATGCATGGAAAGATGCTCGATCTGCATTCCTATCCCTGGCCACCAGATAAAGCTTTGAGCCCGCACTTTCACTTCAAACACACCTAGATGACTGGCATGTAGCTCCTCCAATACAAGCTCTCTGCTTGGATGGTACAACAGCTCTCAATCCCCACATAAGGCAACCTCCGTCAAGGGCAAGTTCATCCCAGAACTGGTAAAAATGGGGAAACTGCATATTCCAGCTATTCTGGGTTGCCATGTTGACCTGAACCAGTGTGATGATTCACTATGGATCATCTGTGCTATAATAGGGGGATTTTCAATTTCCATTAGGGAGAATACATTGAGAAGTGTCCTCTTTTGTAAATTTTTCAGGGATTTCTTTTTTCAAGGGTAAATGGCACAATCCATCATCATTTTCATGATTAGTTGTCCTGTTGAATTTGATATTAAGAAACAGCCCATCTCTGCACTTGTGCTGCTGTTGTTAGTGGAGCACCCTTCTGTGGATTGAAAATGGATACTAATGGTTGATGATCAGTATTGAGGGTAAACTCTCTCCCAGACAGACATGGGTTGAAACGTTTTACACCTTAAAACAGATCTAAGGCCTCTCAATCAATCTGTGCGTAATTTTTCTTTTCTGCAACAGTAAGGGAACGTGATGCAAAGACTATGGGGGTTCACTTTCATCACTCATAAGATGTGACATGACTGCACCTATACCAAAAGGCGAAGCATCGCTGGAAGCTTCACTGGATAAATGGATCATAATGTGTGAGTACAATTTCTGATGTCACCATTTCATCTGCTTTTTAGAAAGCCTCCTCACACTGCTTTGTTCATTATCATTTCTTCTCGATCTGTAGTAATGAGTTCAAAGGGCGGAGCACAGTCGCCAGGTTTGGCAGGAGCCTAAAAAGGGCAACATCAGTAATACATTCTCACCTGTAATAGGTGACTATTACACCTGTAATAGGTGATTAATACTGAGTGTCTGGGTAGCTTTGCAGCACCTGGTCCATAGCTTTCTGGCAGTTTGTAGGTGCAGACGCTACTCCAGAAGTAAGCTTATTATAGCAATAAAGCCCCTTGTGAGCGCCAATGGTTAGAAACACGTTGGAGTCTTCTTCCATCTCCATCAGTAGATAGGCTTCAGCTAAGTCCAGTATGCTGAAGTGTTTTCCCCTCCAAAGGTTTGCGAAGATAACCTCTATCCTGGGCATAGAGTACCGGATTGATGGTGACTTAAGATCATCACAGATCCTGACAGACCCATTCTTCTTGGCTGCTGGGACCACTGACATTGCCCATGGGCTCCATTCAATCTTGGAAAGATTTCCTTCAGCCTCCATACAATCTAGCATATGGACTACTTCATCACTGGATAGATTTTGTAAAAATTGGGTGTGGCATTTTCATTTAACACTATTTTACCCTTCATATGTTTGAATTTTCCAGTGCTATCATTGAACGCTGCTGTGGTATCATGCCGTACCTCTTTAACTTCACTTTCAGTTGATTCGATTGCAGGGGATGTGACATGCAAATTGCAGATGGATCTCCAATTAAGTTTAATATGTCTTAGCCAATCATGATCCCGCAATGCTGGCCCTCCTGTTTTTACCACATGCAACTCCAACGTGGCTTGTTGGTTGTTGCATTTCACTATTACAAATGTCATTCCCACAGAAGTTATCTTTTCTCCTGTATAGGTTCTTTGTTGGCTATCTGCAAAATTCTGTTAATGCCATCCTTTAAAATGCCATTCAAACTTATCTTGTGGAATGACTGAAGCAACCGAGCTGGCATCCAATTCCATTTTAATGAAATTTGCCAATCACTTCTGATGTAAGCCACATTGGTTGTCTCTGGTTAGTTTTCACATTGTAAATCTCAATGCTCCACAGTCCTGTATCGTTCTCATCATTATCAGATATTTCATCAACAGTATGCAGATTAGTTCTCTTTTTGAAACTGCAACTTGACTTTTTAGCTTCTTCTCTTCTCTGTGCAGTCCATTTATTTTTGTCTGCCCAACAAACTCTTTGTATGTGTCTTACTTTGTTGCATTTTTTGAAATTTTCAACTTTACACTTGCATCAGGCTGGTGTATGTAAGCCCCTGCCACAATGGTAACACAATTTTTTTGATCAGGTTTCTTTTTCTGTTTAAAAGTTGTAATTTTGTTTACTCTCACTTTCATTTGACTGCAACTCAATTGTGTCTCTGTCTGCTGTTTCCATTGACACAGTGATTTCAACTGCACTTTTAAATGTGAGTTGGGCTTCAGTTAGAAACCATATTTGAATGCTTTCTTGTAAGATCCCACAAACTAAATGATCTCTCAGTGAATCATTAAGCCCATCACCAAACTGACTGTACTCAAACAATTTCTTCAGTACAGCCTCATAAATTGAAATGGATTCCACTTATGAAACTTAGAGTTCTACAACCAACAATAGTTTTGCTTCTACATGTCCGTGCATTTTGTTTGTGATATCAACACAGCTCATTTCTGCTGGTGTAGTTGGAGCCGTCAAACTTCTAAGCAAACTGTATATTTTTTCCACATATTGCACTCAATTTCATGGCACTCATTTTTCATTAGCGATTTCACTTGCTACAAAATACTGCTCAATTTGTTCAATATACACCTTACAGTTATCTGTTGGTCAATTGAATGTGTCTATCTTTGTGATGGAACCAGACATTTCTGCTTTTTTAACAGTTATTATTATTATTATTATTATTATTATTATCACTGTGTTACTCACTGTTTCTGAACCTGTGAATTTTGTCTGTTTTTCTTCCCTTTTTTTAACTCGACTGTCTCTCTCCCCTTCCAAAGAAAAACATGCAGTGCTTCTCTTTTAAACTCAAAATGTCTCTCTCTCTGTCTCCCACTTCTGAAGAAACTTGCTGTGCTTTTTTTTAACTCGGAAGTCTCACTGTGTTTCGACAGGTAGGTACTGTAGTTGCCTTGGGTTTATTTCTTCCTTGTCACCACTGTTATGGTTTGTAACTCAGGAAACTATTTGAAAGGGAAGCCTGGGAGCCCGGGATGCGTACGTACTTTGTTCTTTAGTGAGGCGCTCACATATGACGTGGTGGCGTAATTACGTAATACGTTTGTACGTATAACCCACGATGAATTATGTTAACAAACAATGCATGCTTAATGAAACAATGTATTTACAATATCACTCAAATATTAGTGAAATGTTGGATACACTACAGCTTCCACCATACTTTCAGACAATTAATTCCTAACTTTCCACAATGTTTTTGGATAGACTTTCATTTTTTAGTATTTCTTATACAAAAACTTTTATTTTTAACTCCAGTGAGGAGGTGGATGGATGTGGGTAGTAAACTCAAAACATGTCTGTGCAGATGAAGCCTCAGCTTTATTAAATCCCAGACCATCTGGAGGATACTTGTCACCCACAAGACAACTAGTTGGCACTTGAATTTACTTCCACGTTAACAGCTTGCAAAACGCTTTAACATCATAAACCAGCAAGTTGTTTGTTATGTCTCCCTGCTCGTTGGGAAAGTGGAGGCACCTTTTCCTCCCTTATTAGGAAGAGAGAGGATCTGCGGTGCGTTGAATGCCAGGTGTAATGCGAAGTCTTTGGGGTAACTGCAAGTCTGTGTCTTTGCTATTGCTTTGCTCACGCTTGAGTGCCTGGTGATGGTACCGATGCTTTTTTTTGCCGGTGGGGGGAGGGGGGGAATTGTTGCTCGTTGCCGCTTATGCACGGGAGGGAGGGGAGTTGGGGGGACTTTGGGGTTCTTACGTTTATCTGTCATTCATTCTTTGGGGCACTTCACTGTTTTCATGGATGTTTGCCAAGAAAAGGCATTTCAGGATGTATATTGTATACATTTCTCTGACACTAAATTGTACCTTTGAACCTTTGGCCTTTAATGTAACTGAATCTTGCTGATTTCTGCCTGGAAGTTCTAAAGAAAATAGTTCAACTGCTGCCCTGCAAGTAAATGACTCACACTTATGAGGCAAACATTTTAATTATGAATGCTTCTATGACTGAAAGAACAAATAGTTTGTTTCAATTTACTTCATAAGATTAAATGGGGATGGTAACCAAAGACTGTAAAGGAAATAAACAAGTGGAAATGGAAGAAATTGGTTGAATATAAGAGAACCTATCACTTCTTCTGATGGAAACAGATGGAGATTAGATGATAAAACATAAGGCAGAGAAGCAGAATGATGTCAATCAGCCTATTGAGTCTGCTTCACCATTCTATCATGACTGATTTATTTTCACTTTAAGTCCCATTCTCCCGCCTTCTACACGTAACTTTTGATGCCCTTACTAATCAAGAACCTACCAAACTCCATTTTAAATATACTCATAATGTGGCCTTCACAGCTGTCTGTGGCAATGAATTCCACAGATTCACCACCCTCTGGCTAAAGAAATTCCTCCTCATCCCTGTTCTAAAGGGATGTCTTCCTATTCTGCTGCTGTGCCCTCTGTTCCTAGACTGTCCCCCTGTTGGAATCATCCTCCTCACATCCAATTTATCTGGGCCTTTCCATATTCACCAGGTTTCAATGAGATTCTCCCTTCATGGCTAAAATAAATCAAAATAAGCTGGAGATGAGGAGATCAACATTTTGTCAAAAAGAAAAGAAATATAAAATAGGAAAGAAGATACATTCTACTTCCCAAAGTCATCCCTTCCTTTAGCTTCCAGAACAAGAACGACTTCAAGCCCAGGATGTTGAGTGATAGGTGCCATCACCAGGGTGACAATGCCACAGCCATCTTGGAACTGGAATTGGTTTATTTTAATCACATGCGACTGTGTGGGCTTCCTCCGGGCGTCACAGAGTCATACAGGCCATCCATCCCAACTCAATCAATACTGACCAGTGGGCATCCTTCCATTTTAATCCAGCACCTGGTCAATAGCTTTCTATGTCTAGTCAATTCAGATTCTTTTCTCATCACTCTTAAATGTTTTCACCAACTCATCTTCAACCTCACTCTCAGGCAACACATTCCAGGCACTTGCTACTCTCTGAGTGAAGGAGATTCCCCATAGATCCCCTCGAAATATCTTCCTTCTCTCACTAAGTACACCAGTTTCCACCCAGAGCCCAAAGTCATATAGGCTGGTAGGTTCATTGGTAAATTGCCCCTAATGTGTAGTGGTAGAACCTGGGGGTAAATGGATGGTAATATGAAGAGAAAAAATGGCATTAATGTAGGATCAGTGTAAGCGGATGGTAAATGGTTGGCACTACTCATTGTGCTGAAGGGACTGTTTTTGTTATGTACCTCTCTATGACTCTGGGACTTTAATCCCAGATTCTATGACTTTAATCCCACATTATTCAGTAACTATCTTCTGGTAGTTCAATTCTTTGCCAGTTCTTTGTTTTATGAATAGTGACCCTGAGAGGACGTAATGTTAAGGTGATTGGAGAAAGGTGTAGGGGACATGTCAGAGAATGACAATCACAAGAAAAAAGTCTGCAGATGCTGCAAATCTAAAGCAGCACAGACAAAATGCTGGAGGAGCTCAGCAGGCCAGGCAGTGTCTGTGGAAAAGAGTATACAGTTGACGTTTACTCTTTTCCATTGACGCTGCCTGGCCTGCTGAGTTCCTCTAGCACTTAGTGTAGGCATGTCAGAGGCAAGGTTTTTTACGCAGAAAGTGGTGGGTGTGTGGAACAAACTGTCGGGGCGGTGGTAGGGGCAGATACATGGATGGAAGAAAAATAGAAGACAATGCAGGCGGGATGCATTAGATTGATGTTGCAGTAGGTTAAAAGGCCAGCACAACATTGTGTGCTTAAGAGCCTGTACTGTACTGTTCTCTGTTCTATGGTCTTTCATACCAGTGGGCATTCCAAGGCTGAAGATTAAGTAATAAAATGAAAATATTATTTATATTTTGCTTCTCTTTTTCAATATTCAATTCCTGTATTTCTTTGTGTTTTAATATGTTTGACTCAATTTCAAGACAATTTGCTTTAAAGAATTTCATTTTACCTTTTAAGTTACTTACAGCTTAATTAATAGCTTTTAAATGTTTAAATGTTATAAAACATGAAAATGTTTAAATTATGCTTCAGCAGAAATTAATGCTCTGTTTCAGGATAATTCCAAACACAGTGATCTAGGGCTCTGGTATCACCATAGCCAGCTCACTTTGCCTGTTACATCTGGCCAAGGTAAGTGAGAGCAGGTAGTGACTGCAGTCAATGAGTCAATGACGCCATGTAACCCCATAAAGTATTTTTCCCAGTTGGCTATAATCATAGACTTGTAGAAAATAGATCACAGGAAAGCAGAGGAACAAGCCTTTCAGCCCAAGACTTTTTGACAAATGTAGTAAGTCAATGAACTCTAATTAAACTAATCACTTCCAGCAGTGCATGGTACATATCTCTCCATTCTCCATACATTCATGTGCCTAGATAAGCCTTTTAAGCCTGCCTCCCACCCCTGGCAGTGCATTCTAGGCACCCATCACTTTGCGTAAAATGTTTACTCCAAACATTTTTTTTGAACATTCTACTTATCACCTCAAATACATGCCCTCTGGTATTGGACATTTTTACCCTGGGAGAAGAGAGATTCTCTGTCTGCCCTGTCTATGCCTATCATAATGTTTTAGAATTAGTGGTCATTGTATTAGGTACACCTGTACACAGGCTTGTTAATACAAATATCTAATCAGCCAATCATGTGGCAGCAACTCAATGCCTAAAAGCATGCAGACATGGTCAGGAGTTCAGTTGTTGTCCAGACCAAACATCAGAATGGGGAAGAAATATGATCTAAGTGGCTTTGATCATGGAATTTATGTTGGTGTCAGATAGGGTGGTTTAAGGATCCCAAAACTATTGATCACCTGGGATTTTCATGCACAAGACTGTAGAGCAGGGGCAGACCACCTTAAGCACAAATGATTTTCTAGCATGTGTTATTCATTAATTTGAGGCCAAACATAACTAGGTGTATTTAAATGGATAATTCCCATATATCAAGTTTTTTATGGCATTTTTCTGGCCCACCATCCACACATTAATACGCGATCCAGCCCACAGAGGCAAAAAGGTTGCTGACCCCTGCTCTAGAGTTTACAGAGAATGGTGCAACAAACTAAAAACATCTAGTGAGCGGCAATTATGTGGGTGAGAATGCCTTGTTAATGAGGGAGGTCAGAGGAGAATGGCCAGACTGGTTCAAGCTGACAGGAAGGCGACAGTAACTCAGATAACCATATTTGACAACAGTGGTGTGCAGAAGAGCATCTCTGAATGCATAACACATCGAGCAGTGGATAAGCTACACCAGGAGAAGATCACACCAGGTTCCACTCCTGTACCTAATAAAGTGGCCACTGAGTGTAAATTCCTGTTCGGTATCCACTCAGCCTCAGCTGCTCCAGAGAAAACAGCCCTAGTTTTTCCAGCCTCTCATTATAGCACATATCCTCTATGATTAACAGATTCTGGTGAACTTCTTCTGCAATCACTTCGAGGCCTCCACATCCTTTCTATACTGGGTCCTCATTTTGGCTTAAACTCAGTGCAAGGCTTTGCTATACAGCCTTACTGTATATCAAAGGCTTTTCTCTCTGACATAATCCAATGAATGCTGTGCAATAAAAACACAAATTGAAATCTAAAATAGGAATAGAAAAGTTTGAAAGTGAATTTTTTGTTAATAAATCAATAAGGTACTAAATGAAGTGACATGCTTTTGGCTGGATTTCTAGGACTGGATCTGTCGCCAGCTGTGGTACGTTTCCTGCTCTCGGTCTTCATCAGTCTGTGCAGGGGATGCCAATCTGGCATTTGTACTTTTAAGTGGATTGTGAAAATATTGAAAACATTTCAAACAATCCTTTCGCTAAATTCTGACTGCGTGCACTTGCGTTTCGTGTTTTTCTTTATTCTGTTCACCATTTAAGGAGCTGAATAAAAAAATACCATCGGGCAATGCTGTACAGTTTGATTTTGTACTTTGCCACAATAAAATATACTTTTAAACTTATAAATTAAAATGTTTAAAACCAGAAAAAAACTGCGCACTGGATTTAAATGCCCAGGTAACATGGATAGAAATGACTGCAGAGGCTTACAGAGACAAATGAAAGTTCTGAGAGGTGCACTGTAGGCTCATAGACAACTAGGGCACTGAAGCAGGCTGTCCAGCACACCAAGCTTGTGCCAAACCATTATTCTGCGTGATTCCTTCCTCCAAATAAAAAAAAACAGGTGGAGGAATATTTAGGGGAAATTTTAGAGGCAGGTTTTTTTACACGTAGTGGTAAATGCCTAGACTACACTGCGGGGGTTGGCAATAGAGGCTGATGTATTAAAATACTCAACAGGTTTCAATAGGTACATTCAATGTTAGAGAAACGTATACAATGTACATCCTGAAATTCTTCTTAGATTGCTGATGGAGGGCTTCAGGCTGTGCAGGAGGGAAGGGTTAAAGTCGAATGTGGAGTCAGTTTATAAAGGTTGCCGCAACATCGTGGGCAAAAGGGCCCATGTTGTGCTGTACTGTTCAATGTTGTAAAACTGAAAACGATTGATAAGAATAAGTTGGTGAGTTTTGTGCTCAAGTTCGTCTCTGGCAAATGATGGTGTTCACTGATTTGGATTCCTGAGCTTAATTAAAATTAATTTAGGCTCGGGACATTTCTTGTTCATTTTAAAACAATTACATGGGACAACTTTCAGAGTGCTGGTGGTGTGAGCTGCTGGTGTTAAAAAGTACTGCCCTGAGTTTTCATGTCCAGAGGGATATATTTTACCTTTTGCTTTGTACAAAACAAAAATACTGCGTCAACAAGCACAGGAGAGAGATGAAAACAGAAAATGCTGGAAGTATTAAGCAGGTCATACAGCCAAAAAGAAGCAGTTTGGACCCATCTTCAGAACTGAGAAAGAAACAAGGCAGTCTAGGTAACAGAAGGTAGGGGTGGTGGAGGTAAGTGGAACAAATGGAATTCCTTTGATAGGATAAACTAAAGTGGTAGCAAAGTGCCAATTAAAATCAGATTAAATGTTTTTTATTTGTGTAATGTGTACCTAACAAGATTTTTAATGGATATTGTGGCAATTGATTTTCCTCAAGTTCCTCCTCCAACTTAAAATGGTTTAGGTTGAGAACTGCATCGTGGATATTCTATGCATTGGGTCATATGCTCAATACTAACCAACAAGCTCCAAAACCTGGATCTCTGTATCTCCCTTATTTTCTCATTGCTACTATCAAGGAGGAAGTACAGGAACTTGAAGAAGCACACTCAATGTTTTAGGAACAGATTCTGCCCCTCTGCCATCAGATTTCTGAATGGAGAATGAACCCTTGAACGCTACCTCACCATTATTTTTCTCTTTTTCTTCTCTGTTTAATTGTAATTTATAATATTTTTATTAATATGTACTGCACTGTGCTGCAGCCACAAAACAACAAATTTCACAGCCTATGCCAGTGGTATTAATTTTGGTTCTGATATGCCAATGAGGTAATTATTTCAGCGGAGTGTCTACATTTCCAGCATTCAGATTTTACTCTTCTGGTGATTTAATATTCTAATCCTTTTCTCCCATTTATAACTCCCCCCAGACATAGCCTCATCATTCACCAGCCCTTACCACCCACTTTTGGCTGACACCACACTGTGTGTTACACCCTATCATAGACCTCCCTTGTTCACTTTGAGCTACATCCCATGCTCTCTCTGAAACTTGTTTGTTTGCCTACAACTCTTCTCAATTCATTTGAAACTAGGCTGCTGTGCACAATCCTGATTTGATGGAGACAGACGTGAGAGCACGAAGGAACATCTGGTGAAACTTCTGAAATGCCTGCTTCGCTGCCGCTGCTACTGTGTGATCCAGAATCTCTGGAGGGGAAGTCCCCGAGTCCTCGGCTTTGCTTGTTGCTCGGCGGCCGGGCAGGGGTCGAAGCACTCGGCAGAGGATGGTGCTCGGTGCTCGGTGTCGGAGGGCTGGTCGGAGGCTCGAAGTTTTCGGACGGACTCAGAGTCCGCTGTGGTCGGGTGCTTCCAACGGTGCTGTATCATCAAGTTTGCGGTGCTTGGAGGTTCATGGCAGGGAGAGTTTCTCCCTTCTACCATCTGCGTGAGATGATGAGGCTATCGGGACTTTGAGACTTTTTTTTTACCTTGCTCATGGTCTGCTCTTTATCAAATTAAGGTACTGCTTTGCACTGTTGTAACTATATGTTATAATTATGTGGTTTTGTCAGCTTTAGTCTTGGTTTGTCCTGTGTTTCTTGTGATATCATTCTGGAGGAACATTGTATCATTTTTTAATGCATGTATTTCTAAATGACAATAAATGAGGACTGAGTGTCCTCATAATCTAAATCTAATCTAAAAAAAAGTTTGTCAGCCTGAGATATTCAGTCCGTTTCTCTCCCGTGACCTGGTGCCTGACCTGTTATTTATTTCTATCCATTTCTATTTTATTTCAGATTTCCAACACCTGCCATATTTTACCCCAGAATTTTTCATGGTAGCTTTGACAACTAACAAGTTCCCACTGAAAATATGTAAAAGAAGTTCCAATGTCAGGATGGTAATAGGATCCGGGAGGAACTGAGAAGACTAACAATGAATAGAGTTGGGAGGCAGAACCAGACTGAATTAGGAAGACAGTGAAAGGGAAATGTAGAATATAAAAACAAATGTGTAAAAGCACTGGCGAGGTTTCACTTGGAGTATTGTGAGCAGATTTGGGCCCCTTATTTAAAAAAGGATGTGCTGACATTGGAGAGGGTTCAGAGGAGGTTTCCGAGTATGATTCTAGGAACGAAAGGCTTAACGTATAATGTATAACGTTGATGGCTCTGGGCCTTTACTCATTGGAATTCAGAAGAATGAGGGGTGGATCTCATTGAAACCCATCAAATGTTAAAAGGCTGAGATAGAGTGGATGTGGAGTGAATGTTTCCTATGGTAGAGGAGTCTAGGATCAGAGGGAGCAGCCTCAGAATAGAAAGATGTCCAATTAGAACAGAGATGAGGAGGAATTTCTTTAGCCAGATGGAGGTGAATCTGTGGAATTCATTGCCACAGGTGGCTGTGGAGGCCAAGTCTCTAGATATGTTTAAAGTAGAGGTTCATAGGTTCTTGACTGGTCAGGGTGTAAAAGGTTATGGGGAGAAGGCAGAAGAATGGAGTTAAGAAGGAAGTGGATTAGCCACGATCAAATAGTGGAGCTGACTTGATGGGCCGAATAGCCTAATTTTTCTGATGAAGGGTCTCAGCCCGAAACACCAACTGTTTACTCTTTTTCATAGATGCTGCATGGCCTGCTGATTTCTGATAAAAGTTCAAATGTGGTTTAACCAGATTTCAACTGGTTCCATTTAATATTACAACCTGAAATTCTTGCTCTTTGCAAACATTCATAAAAACAGAAGAGTGTCCAAAAGAATGAGTGACAGTAAAAATATTCGAACCACAAAACCCCTCTCCCTTCCCATGCACAAGCACCAGCAAAGCATCAACCCTCCCCCGCTTATTGCAACAAAAATACATCAGTACCCACCACCCACCAAGCAAGCAGTCGCAAAGCCCTCAAAGAGAGACCATGATCTGCAGTACTGCAAAAGCTAGTCATTCCCCCGACAATTCGACATGCCACAGCATCTCTCTCTCCCTAACAGAGGGGCAGAGAGGTGTCACAGCAAGAGGGGAGATGCACAAATCAAAGCAACTTGCTGATTGCAATGTTAAAACCTGGTGCACACGTTTATTCCGATTTGGCCACCATCGAGAGAAGGAGGGAATAATCTGGGTACAGAGGCTGTTTGCAAAGCTTCTGTTGGCCACACCGGCAGTGAATCAGCTTGTCCGCAGGGCTGTGATGCCTCAGAATCCCGAAGGTGCATACATCTTCCAGGCTGCGTCCTTGCGATGTCGAAAAACGGCCGACTGGTGAGCCCTAGAATTGGGAATCACTGCCATAAAGAACCACAGTTTGAGTGCAGCTGTAGATCACAAACTCTGACAGAATGCCATCCACCTTGAAAAGTAAAAAAGAGAGACACTAAAGAGGAGAAATTAAGCTGCTATCACAAATGAACTTGAAAAGACAGCCCCTGGCACTACCTAAACTGTTACTAACTGATTTTACAGAAGTGGAAAAGGATACAGAATATAAGACTGAATTGGAAGGCTTTCGTGGGGTCCTCAGGCCCTAGTCAAATGTTGCGGTAATATCAACAGTGATTGCCCTCACTGAGATTCCGTCTCTTCCTTGAAGCAAGGTTGCAATGAAGTATTCACCCATGTAACCTTATTATACAGCTCTGTCAGGGTTAATGTAGAATTAATGTCACTTGATGACATCCCACACATTCCCCACGCTGGGTTCCCTCCCCACACTGTTCCCATTTGCCCTCCCCACTTGGTTCCATCTTCCACCTTGAAGTTCTGTCATCTGCAGCTCCTTGTTGTCACTGTTTGTCACCCCTTAGTCTCCGTTGTTCTTTGCTCTCTGCACCTGCCTATCAAGCCTCCTTACTCGGATCCACATATCATTTGCCAGCTCTGGCTTCACCCCCCCCATTCAGCATTTCATTATGGTTATCTCCCCCCTACCCTCCAGTCTAGGTGAAGGGTTTCAACCTGAAACGTTGACTGTCCATTTCCCTCCATGGATGCTCCCTGACCCACTGAGAATTTCCATCACTTTGTTGATGATTGAGTGTATGTTTACGGGTTGGTAAATGGCCTGCTTGGATTTAGATGGCTTTTTGACAACAAGTTTTATTAATCACCAGAGTTAAAGTCATACCAGGACATCTTAATTCTGGAACAGACAGATGTCTCCAGCATTTCCAGCGGCTTTGCTGTGTCCCACATATTCTGATGTCAAGAGGAGCAAATGGAATTATCTGAAGACTGTTTTCTGTCAAGCAGATTTCTTTAGCTTTGGGAAGATGAACTGAACTTGTGAATTGTCTGAAAAAGCATTTTATCCAAATACATCACAGCTTGGTACAGCCTCTGCTCTGTTCAAGATCATATGTAATTACCGAGGGATGTGGACACAGTTCAAACAGTCATAAAAACCATACTCCCCTCATTGATTCTACCTGCGCTTCCCTCTGCGTCAGGAAAACAGCCAACAAAATCAAATATCCCTCCCACCCCGGCTATTTTCCCCTTCCTCTGGGCAGAAGATACAAAAGTGTGAAAACACACACTACTGGGCTCAAGAGCAGATTCTATTCTGTGTTATAATCAGAAACAGAATCAGAATCCAGTCTCATATCATTGGCTTATGTCATGAAATTTGTTAACTTAGCAGCAGCAGCAGTACAATGCAATACATGATAAATAAAGAAAATATAAGTAAATGAATTACAGTAAGAATATGTACGTATATCAAATAGTTAGATTAAAAATAGAGCAAAAATGGAAATAGTATATGTTAAGAAAAATGAGGGTTCAATGTCCATTCCGAAATCAGGTGGCAGAGCGGAAGAAGCTGTTCCTAAACCTTCGAAAGATCAAGGCTTCTTGAAAGCTCTTGAACAGTCTTTTTGTAAGACAAAGAGGAATGTCTGATCTCTCGGTTTATCTTCTTATGTTGATTTCTCTACCTGAACTGTACTTTCTTTGTAACTGTAAATGTGATACTAGACTCTCTGTGTTATTGCTTTTCCCTTTGTATTTAAAGTACTGTACAAAAGTTATAGGCAACTATATATTGGTAGGGTGCCTAAGACTTTGGGGATGGTATAATAATTTTATGTATTGCGTCGCATTGCTGCCACAAAAAAAATCAAATTTTATGGATGTGTCTGCACCCACAACACTGCCTACCCTTGGCACTCCTTCTCTACCACCTATTCCTCTCCCTTCACCATTGCCTATATCCTTTGTTCCCACCAGATTTACAAACTTGCTCCCTGCTCCACGGGGACAAATATAGTACAGGGCAAAAGCCTTCAGCACTCTAGCTATATATATGTGTCTTAGACTTTTGTACAGTACTGTATGTTTTGAAATGATCTGGCATACACAACAAAGTTTTTCACGGTATCTGGGTACGTACGACAATAATGACCCTTTTACCAATTACCAAAAGTGTGGTCTTCTGATACGCATGTGCCAAGAAGCATTTGTTTGTCCTGGGGTCAGATGCCAACTTACTTTATTTTGTTCTGTCGTTCAGACTGAAATTGTTGCTTTCTTTCAATCCTGACAGCTTTATTCTTGAATGCATTCTTTTGCATTGATCCCTCCTCTGTCGAGCAAAAACCCAGTAGCAATAATGCATGCAAAAAGTTCCAAAATACTTTTCCCACACAAATTTTGGACTGTGTGATTTTAAGTAAGTTATATCCAAATATATTATTTTGGCAGATTAAAAATATTTCCATCTAAATTCTCATGTGTAGAAGAGAAGCTTAGGTGCAGAGTATCCTCTCATATTACCATATCTGTTAGCTGTTGGTACAGACACAGGTCAGGAGGTCACAGTGAGGCAGATAACAAGAGTGGATGGAAAATCTAGTCATCTCTTCTTTTCCTTGTGTTACCCCTTTCCCTGACCTATTTAGTTCATGAAATTAGCTAGAAGATGAATGTAGTTTTGTATAAAAATAACTGTATGTGGATTTGTTTTAATTTTAGTAATGACTTGACTGAACCATTGCTTCACTGGGGGTGCTATGAGGTTAGTAAAAAGGAGCTGTCATTGTTTTACTTGAAGTCAAGAATTTTAGTATAGCAAAGAATTGTGGATGGAAGTCAGGATTGGTTCAGACATAGCAAATTACTCAAAGTTCAAAGTTTAAAATAAATTTATTATCAAACTAAGCATAACACATACAAACTTCAGATTTGTCTTCTTGCAGGCAGCCAAAAATCAATAGAATGCATGAAAAATCCCACACAACAAAGACCGACAAACATCCAATGTGCAAGGAAACAAAAAAACGTGCAAACTGTTCTGTTCTTTACACATACTGTGGGTTGCTCATAAAGACGCGTATTCTGGAAGAACATAACTGGAACTTTTATTTAATAGCAAACAGCAACCTCGTCTAACATACAAGCTTCTCGATCATTCTGTCAGTTCTGCACACGCTCCGAACTCTGTCACGTGACACATGATATCACCACATCTTCCTTTCCTTAAAAAGAAAAACAATTAGCAACATTGACCAGAGCAAATGCATAATTTAACATGTCTCTATCAGTCTCTCTGGGGGTTTATGAACACAAGTAGACCCTCTAAGTGGTTCACCCAGTTCTTGAGTTTCATTGTTATTTCCATGCTTTCTCTGGTCTGCATCAGTTAACTGAAACTCCGAAGTTGGCTCTTTGTTGAGGTCTATGCGATTTCGTCTTAACACTGTTCCTTCTTCTGTTTGGACCTTGTATGATCTGGGTTGTACTTCTTCAGTACTGTAGCTTTCTGTGTCCATGTGTTCATTTTGTCTTGTATTCTCTCTTCATTTCCTTGATGCAGTTCAGGTAATGGATGAGAACATCTGTCAAAGTATGTTTTCTGCTTTGCTTTGTGTTCATCTTTCCATCTTTTCACTTGTTCACCTTCCTCTGTTTTCAGAAGGCTCTTATTTATTGGCAGATTGGATCTCAAATGGCGTCCCGTCAAGAGCTGAGCAGGTGAAAATCCACATTCAATTGGAGTACTGCATTAGGCTAACAAATCTTGATAAAAATCACCTCTGCTATCTTTTGCTTTGTGCATCAGTTTCTTGATAATTCCTACCGACTTCTCAACTAATCCATTGGACTGAGGGAAAAATGGACTTTTTTTTTTAATTAAGTGCAATTGTGAACAATAGCCGGATCAGAAATGCTGATCAAGTCAACTAATTCCCAAAGAGAACTCTGATAGGCCAATCAGATGGTTCACTGCTGCTCAGCGATAGAACACAAAACAGGCACAAGGGTCGCTAGCCCCTGTACCCCAGAAACACACCTGACCGGTGCGGCGGAGGTATGACCTGATCTGAAAGTATCATGTTGACTCGTAACAGATTGTGTTCACGGTGAAATAGCTTAGTCAAGGATGGAGTGATCAGCACAGGTGGACAAATTAGACGTTGTATGAACAAAGCCCCATTCCTGAGCAAAATGTCTCGTGCATTCACCATTGAATTATGGACCATTATCTGTGAAAACTTCATCAGGTACACCATGTCTGGAAAAAAACTGAGTTCATGCATGTAATTACATTCTCTGTTGTTGTTCTGCCCAAACCACACACTTCAGGATACAAGGAGTAGTAATCTGTTATTAATAGATAATCTTTGTTGTCAGTTACAAACAGATCAATGCCTACCTTCTGACAAGGTCTCTGAGGACTAGGATATGGATGCAGTGGCTCCTTAGGGTTGCTAGGTTGGTATTTAAAGCATATTCGACAAGAAGACACAAATTCTGCAATTTCTTGATTCATCCTCGGCCAAAACATCACTTCCCGTGCCTTTCCCTTACACTTTTCAATACCTAGGTGGCCTTCATGAATTTTCCCAAGCATTTCTTTTCTGAGAGGAATTACAATTCTGCTACCTTTGTACAATATCTCATCCACAACAGAAAGTTCTGATCTGTGGTTCCAATATTCTTGTACTTCTGAGGTACAGTCATGCTTATTATCTGGCCATCCATCCATCACCACTTGTATTACCTGATTTTGTCCTTCTCTGTCTCAAGGTGCAGCAGTTCCAATTTTTTGGGAGCAACAGGTACAGTTTCTATGACCATTTCAATAAATACCTGAACATCAGCGTCCCTGTGACCGTCTTTTGTTGTTGGATCCACAGCTCTGGAAAGTGTGTCAGCCATGTACATGAATTTTCCAGGTGTGTATGACACGTTCAACGCATATCTTTGCAACTTGATCATCATTCGCAGAATTCGCAAACAACAATTGCTTAAAGGCTTGTTAAACAATGCAATCAAAGGCTTATGATCGGTTTCAACATCAATAGATTGCCCTGACACAAACTGATGAAATCTCTCACAAGCAAACATAATGGTGAGCAACTCTTTTTCAATTTGGGCATACTGTACCTTGTTTCTGGATCGGATAATGCATGAGATGCCTATGCCACTGGTAGCCATTCCTAATCATGTTTTTGGAGTAATATTGCCCCTAAGCCTGCTTTAGATGCATCACATGAGATTTTGATGGGTCTCTCAGCGTCATAGAATTTCAACACAGGTTCTTTGTAGAGCACTTGCTTGAGATTTTGCCATGCCCTCTCCTGTTCATGATTCCAGATCCATTCGTTTTTCTTTTCTGTTAGCTGCCTCAATGGAGCAAGTTGTTCCGAAAGATTGGGTATGAACTTTCCCATGTAGTTGACCATTCCCATAAACCTTTGAACATCCTTTTTACATTGCGGTCTTGGCATGTTCTCAACAGCAGAAACATTCAGTGGATCGCACACCCTCATTGCTGATGATATCACCCACAAAGGTAAGTTCAGTCACTCCTAGCTGACATTTGTCTTTATTCAACTTCAGGTTTGCCTTGCGTGTTGCCTCTAAGACTTGTCTAAGTCTGGCGTCATGCTCTTGTTTAGTTGATCCCCAAACAATAATATTGTCCATGAAGTATTCACGCCCTCGATGTGCTCATATAGCATGTGAATGGCTTTATGGTACACGTCAGGAGCTGATGAAGTTCCAAATGGAAGCCTAAGAAAACGGTATCTGGCAAAAGGAGTGTTAAAGGTACACAACTTTAAATTCGGTTCATCTAGTTTAAGTTGCCAGAATCCAGAGGATGCATCTAATTTACTAAAGTACTTTGCGTTAGCAAACAGTGACATAATTTCTTCATGAGTAGGCAATTTGAAATGCTCTCTTTTAATGGCTCGATTCAAGTCTCTCGGATCTAAGCAAATCCTCAGTTTTCCATTTTTCTTATCAACAATAACAAGCGAATTGACCCATTCAGTCGGTTCATCAATTTTTTGTATGAGTCCTAACTGTTCCATTCTGTCAACCTCTGTTTTCAGTTGATCATGTAATGCAAAAGTTACTTCTCTATATGGATGTACTATGAATGGCACTGTGTTGTCAATTTTAATCGTGTGCTCTCCTGGAAGACAACCAAGTCCTTTGAAGAAGTCCTCATACTCTTTCATCAAGTTACTGTATTTTGACTCTGTGTCACTACCCAAGACTAAAACTCTTTTCACCAAATTCAATCTCTCACAGGGATATAGACCCAGTATTGAATGTAAATTCTTCGGCACCACCACAATTGAAAGCATGTGCACAATATTTTTGTGTGATAATTTTGCCACGCATGTTCCTTTAACTGGAATGTCTGCACCTGAATACCCAGTCACTTTTTTATTTGTCTGATGTAACTTTGGTCTTGGGTTTAATGCATTAAACTCAGATTCTGCAGGAGCATTTACTTGTGCTCCAGTATCCAATTTAAACAGAATAATGTTTTGGTTCACTTGCAATGGCATAGTCCATATTCTTACTTTGTTTGTTTTCACAAACCATATCTATGTAAAACTCCTCACGTTCATTTTCAAGCACTGCATTTTTATGTTTTATTTCTGCAACAGTGTGAAAAATGATTAATCTTACCACAGTTGTTGCACAGTTTCCGATATGCTGGACACATTTTAGGTCGGTGTTGCTGCCCACAGCGACCACAAAGTTTTTTTCTTTCAAATGACGCCTTGCTCTCTGTTGGTTTTGTAGTCGCTTCATTATTTTCTCTAACACATTCATGATTATTCACAGCATGTGTGCTGCAGTTCTCAATAAAAAGCTCTTTAGCCTGCGACTTTACGGTTTCCGAAGCTTTGCAGAGAATCAAAACTTCTTCCAAATTTACGTCTGGTTAAGAGTCTTTCTCTCAGAGCATTACCTAGAATGCCGCAAACAATTCTGTCTTTAACAAGAGCGTCCATCAGCTCTGCAAACTCGCATGTTTTACTGTGGTTTCTCAATTCTGTAACAAATTGATCAATCGTTTGACCAGCTTTCTGCTTGCACGTAAAGAATTTATAGTGTTCATACGTCACATTGCGCTTCGGTATGCAAAATGGCTCAAACTTGTCGATTATCGCTTTTAGATTCAAATTATCTCCATCTTCAAAAGTAAATTGTTATATACCTCAATTGCGTCATCCTCAATTACGTGGAGTAGAATTGCAGCTTTCATTTTCTCTGTTTTATTATCTGCTCTGATCGCCGATAAGTAGATTTCAAAACGCTGTATAAATCTTTTCCAGTTTTCAGCTACTTTTCCAGTCAGCTGAAGCGTCGATGGGGGTTGCAAAACTTCCATTCTTAAAGCTGTTAGCAAACAATGAAAAAGTTCACACTCGTTTTTTCCAATTATCTTTGCTTCTTCCGTGTTAACAAAACAAATTATTCTTCCAGACCCACTTCTGACACCATGTTGTGTTCTTTATACGTACCGTGGGTTACTCATAAAGACACATATTCTGGAAGAACATAACTAGAACTTTTATTTAACAGCAAACAGCAACCACGTCTAACATACGAGCTTCTCGATCATTCTGTCAGTTCTGCGCATGCTCTGAACTCTGTCACGTGACACGTATCACCACACAGACAATTTAAAGAGTAAGCAAATAGTACACAGACATAAGGAAATCTGCAGATGCTGGAATTTCAAGCAACACACATAAAAATTGCTGGTGAACGCAGCAGGCCAGGCAGCATCTATAGGAAGAGGTACAGTCAACGTTTCGGGCCGAGACCCTTTGTCAGGACTAACTGAAAGAAGAGATAGTAAGAGATTTGGAAGTGGGAGGGGGAGGGGAAGATCCAAAATGATAGGAGAAGACAGGAAGGGAAGGGATGGAGCTAAGAGCTGGACAGTTGATTGACGAAAGGGATGTGAGAGGATCATGGGACGGGAGACCTAGGGAGAAAGAAAGGGGGAGGGGGGAAGCCCAGAGGATGGGCAAGGAGTATAGTGAGAGGGACAGAGGGAGAAAAAGGAGAGAGAGAAAAAAAAATAGTACACAGAACGTGAACCACAGAGTCCTCAAAAGTGAGTCCACAACCACAGAACCAGTGAGTGACACTGGTCCAGGAGTCCGATGGCTGTAGGCCACAGCTGCAGAGTCAGATCAGCACTGAGGCGAGTGAAGCTGGTCCAGGAGCCTGACCACTGCTGGAATCAGGGGACAGCTTTAAAGCTTTGGGCAAAGAATACAATGGCTAAGTAAGTGAAAGCGTATGTAAAGGGTGATTATAATCTGGAAATCCCAGATTTCAAGGACAATGAAGATAGAATCAATTAAAGCTTTCAAAAAAGAGATGGCTAAAAAAGCAATAAGAAGAGAAAAGATGAAATATGAAGCTAAACTAGCCAAGATTATAAAAGAGGATATCAAAAGGTTTTTTTTCAGATATATGAAGAGTAAAGGAGAGGCGAGAGTGGATATTAGACCACTGGAAAATGACGCTGGAGAGACAGTAATGGGGGACAAAGAAATGGCAGGCGAACATAAGTATTTTGAAGACACTAGCAGTATGCCAAAAATTCAAGAGTGTCAGGGGATAGAAGTGAGTATAGTTACCATTACTAAGGTGAAGGTGCTTGGGAAGCTCAAAGGTCTGAAGTAGATAAGTCACCTGGACCACAAGGGCTACACTCCAGTATTCTGAAAGAGGTAGATGAAGAGTTTGTGGAGACTTTAGTAGTGATCTTTCAACAATCAGTTGAGTTTGAAATGAGTCCAGAGGACTGTAAAATACAAATGTGACTCTACTCTTTAAGAAGGGAGGGGGGCAAAAGATCGAAAAATATTGGCCAGTTAGCCTGACTTCAGTGGTTGCGAAGAGTAGTCTGCCAAAGTTGCACCATTGACCAACAGAGTGAACAAGAAGGTAAAGTTCAATTGATTGCTCCTTGTTATGGAAAAAAAAAGAACAAGTTCTGTATCCTTTTGCTGTATTCAAGCTGAAAACATTCATTGGATTGAGAGAAAACATGAACTTTTAACAGTTCATATTCATGAAGGCATTATGGAATATGAAAGTATGTGATCAAATGCATTAAATCATAAGAATAGAAAAATGCTGGAGGTATGCAAGGGGTGCAAGTGCAGGTTCTGGTGCTGTTTGTTGCTGTAGTTTGGGCCTGGACGGAGAGGAGGGTGTGGAACACAATCCACCATGAGCTATAATTCAGACCAGTTGTGTAAATGACTAGCCACAGCCTGACCATTTTCTACCTATTCCATCAGTAAATGAGCACTTGGCTTTTCTTTATCCTTGCTAGGAGCTGTTAGGGTACTACCATAAAAAGATTGCACAATTTATGAGGAACCTGAGAATCTCATGGGAAAACTGGAGAAGTACAAGCCACTTATGAAGATCAGCACAAGTTTTCCTGTGGGAGAAACAACAGAGGGAAGAAGAGATCAGTGCATGAGACACAGCGGTGTAGCGTTTAGTGTGACACTGTTACAATTCGGGGCATAGGAGTTCAGAGTTTAACTCTGGCACTGTCTGTAAGGAGTTTGTCTGTTCTGTCTGTGACCATGTGGGTTTCCTTCAGCTGCTCTGGTCTAAATATGTATCGGCTAGTAGGTTAATGGTCATTGTAAATTGTCCTGTCTTGAGGGTAGGGTTAAGTAGGTGGATTGCTGGGCGATGCATTTTGCTGAGTTAGGGGGCCTGTTCCACTCTGTAGCTCTGACTAAATAAATAATGATAAATAAACTAAATTAGTAAATTCTTTTATTATTATCGCTTTTACCAAGCTGTAGCTTGCCACCCAGACATAATTTCATCACATCAATGCACTGAGATGGTACAAGGGCAAACAATGACAGAATGCAACTGAAGTTACAGAGCAAGTGCAGTGTGTGGGAGGCAGTCAGGTGCAAGGTCACGACGAAGTAGATTGTGGTGTTCAGTCCAATATTCATAGATGGTCTAATAATACCAGGACAGAAGCTATATTTGAGCCTGGCGGTACATGCTTTTGTATCTTCTGCTTGATGGGAGGAGGAAGGAGAGAGAGTGCCTCAGGAGGATAGGAGCTTTGATTATGTTGGCTGCTTTACCAAGGCAGTGACAAGTGTAGAATCCATGGAAGGGAGGCCCATTTCTGTCATGTGCTGAGCTATGTCCACAAATCTCTGCAGTTTTTTGTGGTCTCGGGCAAAACAGCTGCCATACCAAGCTGTCATGCAGCTGGGCAGAATGTTTTCTATAGTGCTTCCATAAAAACTAATCAGGGTTAAATTTCTTTAGCCTCCTGAGCAAGCAGAGGTACAGGTTTGCATTCTTGGCCACCTGGCCCCTCAGGCCTGTAGTTATGTAGTTATGGCAGATCTACAATGGTCTTAATCCCTGCGCCAGTTCCCCAGAGCATTCAGATCCCTAATAACTAAAAATGTATCTACCACTACCTCAGCACTCCTAATGATTTAGTCTCCAGAACTCTCTGGGGTAGAGAAATAAACCTTGTGTTTATGTAATATATTTGAATGTTACCAAGTTTTATGGATTTTGCAGCTGTTTTATAAATTGGACTTGAATTTCTTAAAATTTCAAAAATTGGACTGTCTGTTTGAAATATTTAAATCAAGAGCAGAGATACAGTCTGGAAAAATAATTTGTCCTAGTTCACCTCTCCAGTACTTTCTGATTGGATATTATTTTAAGAGGGGTGCTCAGTTATTCCTGTGTTGAAATCCCTCCACAGTTTGGACCCTTCTTTATCCTGTAAGCTACACCAGCTTTATATCTGTTCTCTTTGAATACCTGCTTCAATCACCGGCAGATCAAGTCACTCTGTCGCCACTTGCTGTCACCAGGTGTCAAGGCACTGAACCATGGAAGGCAGACCTGGAGCGGCTCGCACAAATGCTGGGACGCACTCCGCAATTCAGGCAGCACCTTTGGAGAGGAATGATCAGTTGATGTTTCAGAGAGAAATGTTTCAGTCCTCTGCAGCACATCTGCTTCAAAGTTCAATGTGCTGTGTATTCAGAGATACTGTTCTGCACACTAGAATCAGAATCAGAATCAGGTTTATTATCACCGGCATGTGACATGAAGTTTGTTAACTCAGCAGCAGCAGTTCAATGCAATACATAATATAGCAGAGAGAAAAAAAAACAAGTAAATCAATTATTTATATTAAATAGATTAAAATAAATGTGCAAAAACTGAAATACTGTATATTAAGAAAAAAGTGAGGTAGTGTCCAAAGATTCAATGTCCATTTAGGAATCAGATGGCAGAGGGGAAGAAGCTGTTTCTGAATTGCTGAGTGTGTGTCTTCAGGCTTCTGTACCTCCTACCTGATGGTAACAGTGAGAAAAGGGCTAGCCCTGGGTGCTGGAGGTCCTTAATAATGGATGTTGCCTTTCTGAGACACCGCACCCTAAAGATGTCCTGGGTACTTTGTAGGCTAGTACCCAAGACGGAGCTGACTAGATTTACAACCGTCAGCAGCTTCTTTCAGTCCTGTGCAGTAGCCCTTCCATAGCAGACAGTGATGCAGCCTGTCAGAATGCTCTCCATGGTACAACTATAGAAGTTTTTGAGTGTATTTGTTGACATGCCAAATCCCTTCAAACTCCTAATATAAGTATAGCTGCTGACTTGCCTTCTTTATAACTACATCTATATGTTGGGACCAGGTTAGATCCTCAGAGACCTTGACACCCAGGAACCTGAAGCTGCTCACTCCCTCCACTTCTGATCCCAATATGAGGATTGGTATGTGTTCCTTTGTCTTGCCCTTCCTGAAGTCCACAATCAGCTCTTTCGTCTTACTGACGTTGAGTGCCAGGTTGTTGCTGCAGCACCACTCCACTAGTTGGCATATCTCACTCCTGTACGCCCTCTCGTCACCACCTGATATTCTACCAACAATGGTTGTATCGTTAGCAAATTTATAGATGGTGTTTGAGCTGTGCCTAGCCACACAGTCATGTGTATATAGAGAGTAGAGCAGTGGGCTAAGCACACACCCCTGAGGTTCACCAGTGTTGATCGTCAGTGAAGAGGATATGTTATCACCAATCTGCACAGATTGTAGTCTTCCGGTTAGAAAGTCGATCATCCAATTGCAGAGGGAGGTACAGACTCCCAGGTTCTACAACTTCTCAATCAGGATTGTGGGAATGATGGTATTAATTGTTGAGCTATAGTCGATGAACAACATCCTGATGTAGGTGTTTGTGTTGGCCAGGTGGTCTAAAGCCTTGTGGAGAGCCATTGAGATTGCGTCTATCATTGATTTATTGTGGCGATAAACAAATTGCAATGGATCCAGGTACTTGCTGAGGCAGAGTTCAGTTTGGTCATGACCAACCTCTCAAAGCATTTCCTAACTGTCGATGTGAGTGCTACTGGGCAATAGTCATTAAGGCAGCTCACATTATTCTTCTTAGACACTGGTATAATTGTTTCTTTTTAGAAGCAAGTGGGAACTTCCACCTGTTGCAGTGAGAGGTTGAAAATGTCCTTGAATACCTCCGCCAGTTGGTTGGCACAGGTTTTCAGAGCCTTACCAGGTACTCCATCAGGACCTTCTGCATTGCGAAGACTCACTCTCTTTAAATACGGCCTAACACTGGCCTCTGAGACGGAGATCACAGGGTTGTCAGGTGCAACAGGGATCTTCACAGCTGTAGTTGTGTTCTCCCTTTCAAAGCTTTCATAGTAGGTGTTGAATTCATCTGGTAGTGAAGCATCACTGCCATTCATGCTATTGGGTTTCGCTTTGTAGGAAGTAATGTCTTGCAGACCCTGCCAGAGTTGCTGTGCATCCACTATCGCCTCCAAACTCATTTGAAATTGTCTCTTTGCTCTTGAAATAGCCCTCTGCAAGTCATACCTGGTTTTCTGGTACAGGCCTGGGTTGCCACAGATCTAGCCTTCAGCAGACAACATACCTCCTGGTTCATCCATGGCTTTTGTTTTGGGAATGTACAGTAAGTCTTTGTAGGCACACACTCATCCACACAGGTTTTAATGAAGTCGGTAACAACCGCAGGATACTCATCCAAATATGAAGATGAATCCCTGAATACATTCAGAGAGTTACATCACTGATGTAACATGCGGTTACTTGATTTACTGCTGTGTTCCAGTCAGCTTGAACCAGTCTGGACATTCTCCTCCCACCTCTCTCATTAAGGTGTTTTTGCCTACAGAACTGCCGCTCACCGGATGCTTTTTGTTTCTCATGCCATTCTCTGTAACATCTAGAGACTGTTGTGCGTGAAAATCCTAGGAGATCTGCAGTTTCTGAGATACTCAAACCACCCTGTCCGGCACCAACAATTATTCCACAGCCAAAGTCATTTAGATCACATTTCCACGAGGGATTGATTCCGGGACCCTGCGCAAATACCAAAAAACGCGGATGCTCAAGTCCCTTATTCTACCTGTTTGGATACGGTGGACCTAAGGACCCCGCGGAACCCCGGACCTTATTTAACCTGTCTCAGTGCAGTGGACATTAGGACCTGGCAGTGGAGCTCTGAATCCGCAGTGTTTCTGTTCACGAAAATAATCACAATCACAATTTAAAATAAAGTGGAAATAATAAAGCGATCGGAAAGAGGTGAAACGCCATCGGTCATTGGAAAAGCGTTAGGCTACAGTCAGTCAATGATTGAAACAATTTTAAAAGATAAAGTGACAAAGGCCCTGCCCTGATGAAAGCTACAATTATTATTAAGTAACGCAGTGGTTTAATTATTGGGCTTTTGATCCCCCACATCAACCCGGCACGGATGGAGAGCACGCTCGGGAGCGATCTGTCACTGGATCGAACTTGGGAGTTTCCGTTCCCGAGCCTGGCACTGAAACATACGTTTCTTAAGTGTTTTATATGCATAGGAAGGTAAAATATATACTACATACTAAGACAAATGTTTGACTAACTGACACTAAATAATTCCGGATGTACCTGTTTCGACTTACTTAGTAAAAGAACTTCAGGCAACAGGCCAGGCAGCATCTCAGTTTTTTTTTCGATCCCGATCCATGATAACCTACGCACATCCTCCCATATACTTTAAATCATCTCTAGATTACTTAGAATACCTATTAAAATGTAAATGCGATGTAAATAGTTGTTATACTGTATTGTTTAGGGAATATTGACAAGAAAAACAGTCTGTACATGTTCGAACAACAAGTGCTGGAAGAGCACTTCCGGGTTTTCTCGATTTGCAGTTGGTTAAATTCGTGCATGCGGAACTCATGGATAAGGAGGGCCGACTGTATACCCGGTACTCAGCAGGTGCTATTAATATTCTATTATTGTTGACATTAGCACAAGTATCATCCTGGTCAAGACCTGGAATCCAGCATATGTACAGGAGGCCACCTCATTCCACGGTGTACAATGTCAGGAACAATTTCAGCCGAACTTTGCACAAAACAGTGCTTTGCAACATATAAGGAAGATAGAAGAGCTTTAATGATTAATGGGGAATAACACTGAAAATACCTTGGCTATCAAGTTGAAATATTGCAATAAGGAAGTCTTCAAGCTCACTTGTAAATAAGCTACATTGAGAAAAAGTTTGAGGAATTCTATAATATTGCAATGAATACCTTCAATGGAGCAAGTGGCAACTGCAAAGATGTGCTATTGGAAATTGTAACACATAGGAGAATAATTGAAACAATTACCTTATTTATTACGACAAATGTCAAGCCTTGTGTCAGGTTGCTCTTTGCTCCCTTTTTTTGTGGAAAACTGTTTATATGAGTCAATCTGAATAAAGGTGACATTCTAGTTCTGTTATATAATGGGACGAGAAAAGAAAACAGATCAGCTTGAACAGAATATTTCATTCTGCACGTAGCAAACTGTACAATTTTAAAGTCAGCTTCAAGCTCAGTGTTGCCACATTACTGATTGAGACTGAAGAAAAAGATACAGGCCAAGATATCCAATCATGTTGCAGAATGTTTAACTGCTTTATCCCGCAGATTTTATGAGGTCTCCAAATCTGGGGTGTACTGTGGTGTGTTTAGTCACACAGGTGTTCATTCAGGCACATTGAGAATGGCATACGTATGGATGATTCTCTTCGAAAATTAATTTCTGTTTGCATAGTCTGTGAGTGATACAGGATACCAAAACAGAAGCAGGTTTCCACAATGAATGTATGGTCTACTTTAGCGATACTAATGGAGAACCTTCCTTGCCAGCTTCCAGGGAATGGAATTTGGTGTTTGAGACAAGGTTGGTTCCCTTTATTTTCTATTTGACTTTTGCTGTGCGATTCCTTCACCACCACATCATGATACCACAAGGATACAACCTTAACTATACCCCAGTGCCTGTTCACCATGTTGACCCTTCCCATCAGTTACTTAACCTTCTGCCAACTAAAGCCCCAAACCACCTTCAGTGGCCAATGCCTTTCACCACAATAAAATGCTGAAAACATTTCATTTCTCTTCTATGAATGCTGCGCTAAATGCTAAATGTACTTAACATTTCTTGTTCTTGAACACAAGATTCTGCAGATGCCGGAAGTCCAGAGCAACACAACATTCTGGAGGAACTCAGTAAGTCCAGCAGCAAGGCTCTTGGCGTAAATGTTTTCTCCACGGATGCTGCCTGAACTGCTGATTTCCCCCAGCATTTTGTGTGTGTAATTTTCAGATGGTGAGCTTTTCAGAGCTGATCAATGATATTCCCTTTGGATTTCCAATTCTCTCAATCTGCTGTAGTGACTTTAGATGGAGATCAGTGGAAACATCATTTTATGCTGTTTCTCTGGGGGTTGCACTAACATGGTTCCTTAAGGTTATCGTAGTCAGGGGAGGTAGTGGGAACAAGCTTCCACTGCCTACTAAATACTCCCAATGGCGTGCATCTCAAATAGCCTCTGACAACCAAGTCTAGCTCCTGGCCTTCATGTGTGGCTTAGCTACAAAGCCTGGTGGAGCCGTTTCTACTGACAGGGCAAAAGTGAGTTACTAGCTCCTTAAAACCAAATGCTTTGGGCAGATGGGGTCATCAGCTGTGGTTGACAGTTCGTCTAGAAGAAGGAAAACTCTGGTGCCTTGTGGCTATAGCCACTCATGGGGAAAGCGTCGAGAGTAAACACCAAGGAAAAATCTGGAGTGGGAGTCCTTAGAGTAATCAATATCGACTGGCAATGCTGCTGGTGTCAAACTGTATTGATCTCTGCCGTTCCCCTGGATTCGTTAGCTGTGTGGAGAGAGGGAGCCTGCGGCAGGGGCAGCAGCTTGTTCTCCGTATGGTACTGCCCTGCCTTGCATTTAGTTTTAGGCTGCAGATGAATTAATTGCTGAAGTTGTATCTGCATTTAGAAAACTATTGCTGTGAGGTTGCCCTACAAGCTAATTGTGGGATCTGAGGACGGGCTGTAATGCATCCCTGACTAATGTTGCTCTGCAGTTAATATCCACTGCAACACCTGCAATACTGATTGACATCACCTTATGATTGCTTTTATAAAGTCAGATCAAGCACTTACTTTGAAATGTGTGCACTTTCCTGAATTACAGTCAGTGGGATGGTGAAATCAGCATTATGACACATAAGAGGGGTGATTGATAAGTTCATGGCCTATGGTAGAAGGAGTCAATTTTAGAAAGCCTAGCACATTTATTTTTCAACATAGTCCCCTCCTACATTTACACACTTGGTCCAGCAGTCGTGGCGCATACGGATCTCGGACCTCCAGAAAGTGTCCACAGCAGGGGTGATTGATAGGTTTGTGGCTTAAGGGAGAAGGAGATGAGTTATTAACTTCAAACTTTCTGGATTCAAAATTGGCTGTGTGGAAGAAGACAGGGAGTGGTAATGGATGATTGCTTCTCAGACTGGAGGCCTGTGACTAGCGGTGTGCTTCAGGGATCTGTGCTGGGACCATTGTTGTTTGTTGTCTATATCAATGATCTAGATGATAATGTGGTAAATTGGATCAGCAAGTTTGCTGATGACACTAAGATTGGAGGAGTTGTGGACAGCGAGGAAGGCTTTCAAAGCTTGCAGAGGGATCTGGACCAACTGGAAAAATGGGCCAGAGAATGGCAGATGGAATTTAATGCAGACAAGTGTGAGGTGTTGTATTTTGGAAGGACAAATCAAGGTAAGACATATACAGTAAATGGTAGGGCACTGAGGAGTGCGGAGGAACAAAGAGATCTGGGAGTTCAGATACATAATTCCCTGAAAGTGGCATCACAGGTAGATAGGGCTGTAAAGAAGGCTTTTGGCAACCTGGCATTCATAAATCAAAGTATTGAGTATAGGAGCTGGGATGTTATAGTGAGGTTGTATAAGACATTGGTGAGGCCAAATTTGGAATATTGTGTGCAGTTCTGGACATCTAACTATAGGAAGGATATCAGTAAGATTGAAAGAGTGCAGAGAATATCTACTAGGATGTTGCCGGGTCTTCAGGAGTTGAGTTACAGGGAAAGATTGAACAGGTTAGGACTTTATTCCTTGGAGCGTAGAAGAATGAGGGGGGATATGATAGAGGATTTCAAAATTATGAGGGGTATAGACAGAGTAAATGCGAGGTAGTGCTTTTCACTTAGATTAGGAGAGATAACTATGAGAGGACATGGCTTTAGGGTGAAAGGGGAAAGGTTTAGGAGGAACTTCTTCACTCAGAGAGTGATGGGAGTGTGGAACGAGCTGCCATCTGACCTGGTCAATGTGGGCTCACTCTTAAGTTTTAAGAATAAATTGGCTAGATACATGGATGGGAGAGGTCTGGAGGGTTATGGACTGGGTGCAGGTCAATGGGACCAGCGTAATAAAGTTTCGGCACAGACTAGAAGGGCCAAATGGCCTGTTTTCTGTGCTGTAGTGTTCTATGGTTCTATAACCACTCAAAGAGTTGACCTATATGTGCATTTCACGAGAGCTGTACAACTCATCTCCTTCTACCTTAGGCCACAAACTTATCAATCACCCTGCTGTGGACACTTTCTGGAGGTCTAAGATTCGTATTCTCCACGACCGCTGGACTAAGTGTGTAAATATAGGAGGGGACTATGTTGAAAAATAAATGTGCTAGGTTTTCTAAAAGTGACTCCTTCTACCTTAGGCCACGAACTTATCAATCACCCCTCGTACATGAATGATCTGCTTTCATATAGGAATGACATATATTAAAAGATGCTGAAGGCATACATTGTTAGTTGAATATTTAGATTACACAGGGAACAGAGGAGACTGAATACAATTCCACTTCAGAATGTTTACAACATTGTTACTGATGGTTTTTCAGATTTTAGATGTACACAACAAAAGTTTTGAGCCCCAAGGCTGGATGAGAAGGAAGATTTTCTAAGTGAATGAACAACTTTCAAGATAAGATTGAAAAAGAACATCTATAAATTAGTAATCTATTTTCCTTCAGGACCATGAATAAAGGATAATCACTGATGCTGTTAATCACTGCCTTAGCAGCTCATCATAGATCTCAGCATTTGTCAAAGAATCTGCCTGAAATAAAAATTCCGTTCCTTTCAATGACATCCACGATATAAAAAAACAATAGGCAAATGTGTGATGAATGAAAGAGTCTGTCAGCCCTCTTGAATTACTTTGGAGCACCCACAGAATGAAGATTAAATGGAGACATAAAAGTTTGCAGATGCTGGATTCTAGAGTTGGAGGAACTCAACAGGTCAGGCAGCATCTATGGAGCAAAATAGACAGTAGCCATTTTGGGTCAAGACCCTTCATCTGGACTGATGAAGGGTCTTAAGGCAAAACATCAACTATCTCCCTCCATAGTTGCTGCTTGATCTGCTGAGTTCCTCCAGCACATTTTGTGTAACTGAAGATTACATTCCAGGGCAAAAACCAAGAAACAGGGAACATCAATTGCAGGGAGTTTAAAAATGATGGGACTTTTTCTTTTTACTCTCTGAGCATTTGTTTAATTAGGGTTGGTTCAAGTGATAGTTTTGAATCATCTCTCTGTAAAATTAGAGGTCTATTTGCTTTCCTGCAAATCTTGGAAAGGTGTTGTGTCATGAGAATGGTTGCATTGGGTAAAAAACAATGGGAATGTGGTTGTTCAATTGTCAGCTTACCAAGTTCGCTAGAAAAATGTATGATGCTGGGCAACATCAAAAAAAAAGAATTAAAGGAGTGTTCAGGTATTCATAAAAATTGCATCCAATTATCCATAAAATCTTTCAGTCTGGCTACATCAGAGTTCCAAATTTACCCGATTATTGGCATTTTAATCTATCCAATTAGTAGAGGAACGCTATTTACTGCAGGAAATTAGTATTGAGGAAAGTGTGAGGGAACAACATTTGTGCTTCATTCTCAGGTATTTATCCTGAGATACTGTCAGACCTCTCTTTGTACTACTGTAATTCTCATGGCCACCCCACCATGGCGTCAGTGTGGGTGTCAATGCTGAATGCAGTGATGGCTTAGCAAACTCAACTTCTAGATATTTGTCAATTTCAAGGAGGCCTTCATTCATGTCTCTGAAATTTGCACCATTCTCCTCCAACCCACACAACACTATTCTACATCCATCTCCAAAAGTCTCTTCCTTGTCTCTGCCCAAAGATTTTGTCTATTTGGAGGGTGATGGTGGATGTAAAATTAAGTCAAAGTCAAAATGAATTTGTTATCAAAGTACTTATATCCCACCATATGCTACTTTGAGATTTATTCAGAAGTCATAACAAATCAACAACATGATGCATGGATCTAAAATATACACTGGAGATCCTCAAGAGGTCACTTACTATCTGTGGATATAGTTGATATTTCAACTCAGTGGGATTTCATCAGAATCATTTAAGCAGTGAAGATACTGTAGGTCTAGATGAGTTACAACTGGTTGAAGCAGAATGATAGTCAAGGACGGAGGTATGCAAACATCTGATACGATGGCTTCCATGGCCCAACCATGCAGGGATGGCTTGGTGAGTACAGATATGAACTGACAACAATTCACATTACATAGATACCTTTGCCTCTGCTGCTCCACCTGTTCACTACCTTCCAAGGTGTCTTTCACTTTTAGCAACACTGCTGCTGCCAGGCAAAGGAAATAGAATGAAAGTGTGGGCTAAGGACTATAGTTCTATACAGGAGTATTAGCTTCCTCTTTGTAAATCTCGAGTTATACAGAGAAGTACAGCACAAAAGCAGGCCCTTCAGCCCATCTAGTCCATATCAAAACCATTTAAACTGCCTACTCCCAACTACCTGCACCTCCATAACACCACTATCCATGTGCCTATCCAAATTTCTCTTAAAAGTTGAAACTGAATTTGCATGGACCACTTGTGCTGGCAGCTAATTCCATATTTTCTGACCCTCTGAGTGATGAAGTTTCCCTTCTTGTTTCCTTAAACTTTCCTCTTTTCACCCATAACCCATGAACTTTTGCTGTAGTCCCACCCACACTCAGAGGAAAAAGCCTGCTTGCATTTACATCATCTATAACCCTCATAATTTTGCATACTTTTAACAACTCTCCTCTCAGACTTCCACGCTCTAAAGAATACAGTCTTAACCTATTCAATCTTTCTTTATAACTCAGGACCTCCAGACCAGGAAACTTCCTTGACAATTTTCTCTTCATTCTTTCAGTCTTGTTTACATCTTTCCTAGAGGTACAGTAGGTAACCAAAATTGCAGACAATACTCCAAATTAGGCCTCATCAATGTCTTATACAACTTCAACATAACATCCCATCTTCTGTACTCAATACATTGAGTTATGAAGACCCATGTACCAAGAGTTTTCATTATGACACTATCTACCTGTGACACCACTTTCAATGAATTATGTACCTGTATTCCCAGATCCCTTTGTTCTACTACACTCCACAGTGCCCTACCATTCATGATGTAAGTCCTAACCTATCTGCATTAAATACCATCTGCCATTTTTCTGCCCATTTTTCCAGCTGATGCACATCCCACTGAAAGCCTTGATAGCCTTGCACTACAGTCTTGGTGTGATCTCCAATTGGCCACATTATCATTCAGATCACTGATATAGATGAAAAACATCAAAAAACCCATCACCGATCCCTGCGGCTCTAGCTTCCAGTCAGAGTTGCAACCATCTACTAACACTCTCTGGCTTCTCCCACAAAGTCAATGTCTAATCCATTTTACTACCGCACCACCCAATTTACATCGGTGGTGCACAAGTGGAACATGTCAAAAGCTTTAAGTTCCTCGGGGTCAATATCACAAATGACCTGACTTGGTCCAACCAAGCAGAGTCCACTGCCAAGAAGGCCCACCAGCGCCTTTACTTCCCGTGAAAACTAAAGAAATTCGGCCTGTCCCCTAAAACCCTTACTAATGTTTATAGATGCACCGTAGAAAGCATTCTTCTAGGGTGCATCACAACCTGGTATGGAAGTTGCCCTGTCCAAGACCGGAAGAAGCTGCAGGAGATCGTGAACATGGCGCAGCACATCACACAAACCAATCTTCCATCTTTGGATTCACTTTACACTGCACGCTGTCGGAGCAGTGCTGCCAGGATAATTAAGGACACGACCCACCCAGCCAACACACTTTTCGTCCCTCTTCCCTCCGGGAGAAGGCTTAGGAGCTTGAAGACTTGTATGGCCAGATTTGGGAACAGCTTCTTTCCAACTGTGATAAGACTGCTGAACGGATCTTGACCCAGATCTGGGCCATACCCTCCAAGTATCCAGACCTGCATCTTGGTTTTTTTACACTACCTTACTTTTCATTTTTCTATTTTCTGTTTATGATTTATAATTTAAATTTTTAATACTTGCTATCGATTTGTAATCCAGGGAGTGGGAAGCGCAGAATCAAATATTGCTGTGATGATTGTACGTTCTAGTATCAATTGTTTGGCGACAATAAAAGATAAAGTATAAAGTACCTCATTCTGAATGCCGAGAGACTGAACTTCCTTGACTAGCCTCCCATAAGGGACCTTGTCAAAAGCCATGCAGACAACATCCACATCCCTGCCTTCATCCACTTTCCTGGTAACTTCCCTGAAAAACTCTTTAAGATTGTTTAGACACGACCTACCACACACAAAAGCATGCTGACTGTCCTTAATCAGCCCATGTCTATCCAAATACTGTAGGGTCCAAGAGGACACCTTGTCACGCCCTGGGGATTTATCCACCCTGATTTGCCTCAGTGTAGCAAACACCTCCTCCTCTGTAATCTCTACAGGGTCCATGAAGTTGATGCTGCTTTGCCTCATTTCTGTACCTCTCACTTCTCTTTTACCTTGTCTGCTAGAGCAACTTCATGACTTCTTTTAGCACTCCTGGTTTCTTTCTGAAGTGTTCTCTTGCGTTTCTCATACTCCATAAATACCTCATTTATTCCTACTTGTCTATACCTGCTATGCACCTCCTTTTATTGCTTAACCTGGGCCTCAATATTAGGTTAGATTATGAGGACACACAGTCCTCTTTTATTGTCATTTAGTAATGCATGCATTAAGAAATGATACAATATTCCTCCGGTGTGATATCACAGAAACACAAGACAGACCAAGACTGAAAAACCAACAAAAACCACATAATTATAACATATAGTTACAACAGTGCAAGCAATACCATAACTTGATGAAGAACAGGCCATGGGCACGATAAAAAAAAGTTCAAAGTCTCTCAAAAGTCCCACATCTCACGCAGACAGGAGAAGGAAGAAAACTCTGCCTGCCATGCCCGACCACAGTCCGACTCCGAGTCGTCGGAAAACTTTGAGCCTCCAACCAGTCCTCCGACACCGAACACCGAGCACCGAGCACCGAGCACCATCTCTGCCGAGCGCTTAGACTCCAGCCCTGGCCGACAGCAGCAGGCAAAGCCGAGGATTTGGGGCCTTCCCTCTGGAGATTCTCGATTGCACAGTAGCGGCGGCAGCCAACCGGGCATTTCAGAAGTTTCTCCAGATGTTCCTCCGTGCTTCTCACGTCCGTCTCCATCAAATCAGAATTGTGCACGGCACCTATTTAACAAATACGATATCATTTCACCGGAGAGGCTATGCACGCTGCAATATCTCTTGAAAATCAAAGTTCCCTGCACTTGTTTTCTTTACCTTTTATTCTGACAGACACATACAAGCTCTGTACACTCAAAATTTTGTTTTTGAAGGCTTCCAACTTTACAACTACACCTTGGGCACAAAACAGCCTGTCCCATTCCACAGTTGCCAGATCATGTCTGATACCATCAAAATTGGCCTTTCTCCAATTCTGAATCCCAACCCACGGACCAGACCTATCCCTTTGCATATTTACTTTGAAACTAATGGTATTGTGGTCACTGGGTGCAAAGTGTCCCCCTACACAAACTTCTGTCACCAGCCCTATCTCATTCCCCAATAGTAGATCAAGTATTGCACACTCTCTCATGAGGACTTCTACATACTGATGAAGAAAACTTTTCTGAACATATTTGACAAACTCTATCCCATCCAGTCCTTTTACATACGTTATACTTTATTGTTGCCAAACAATTGGTACTAGAACGTACAATCATCACAGCGATATTTGATTCTGCGCTTCACAGTCCCTGGATTACAAATATTAAATATTAAAAATATTTAAAATAGTTAAAATTAGTAAATATTAAACATTTAAATTATAAATCATAAATAAAAAAAGGGTAGTAAGGTAGTGCCAAAAAACTGAGAGGCAGATGTGGATATTTGGAGGGTACAGCCCAGATCTGGGTCAGGATCCGTTCAGCAGTCTTATCACAGCTGGAAAGAAGCTGTTCCCAAATCTGGCCGTACGAGTCCTCAAGCTCCTGAGCCTTCTTCCGGAGGGAAGAGTGTTGGCTGGGTGGGTTGTGTCCTTGATTATCCTGGCAGCACTGCTCCGACAGCGTGCGGTGAAAAGTGAGTCCACAGACGGAAGATTGGTTTGTGTGATGTGCTGTGCCATGTTCACGATCTTCTGCAGCTTCTTTCAGTCTTGGACAGGACAACTTCCATACCAGGTTGTGATGCACCCTAGAAGAATGCTTTCTACGGTGCATCTATAAAAATTAGTGAGGGTTTTAGGGGACAGACCAAATTTCTTTAGTTTTCTTGGGAAGTAAAGGCACTGGTGGGCCTTCTTGGCATTATGTGTTTCCCAGTAATATGTGGAAAGTTAAAATCACCTACTATAATAACCTTATGTTTCTTGCAAAATTCTGCAATCTCTTTACAAATCTGTTCCTCTAAATCCCTAGGACTGTTGGGTGGTGTGTAATATAGCCCCATTAACATCATCATACCTTTCTTATTTCTCAGTTCCACTCATAACACCTTACTAATTGAGTTCTCCAGTCTATCCTGATGGAGAACTGCTGTGACATTTTCCCTCACTAGTAACGCCAGCCCTCTGCTTTAATCCCTCCTGCTCTGTCACATCTAAAACAACAGAACCCTGGAATATTGAGCAGCCAGTCCTGCCCCTCCTGCAACCAAGTCTCACTACTGGCTGCAATGACACAATTCCAGGTGTCTCCACAACCTCTTCACTAACTGTTCTGGCACTCTGCTTCCCATCCCCCTGCAACTCCAGTAGAAATTCCATAACATTCTATCACTGGCAATTGCTCAAGGACATAAGAGCAACCTAGAGTAATGACAGAGACAAATAATGCAGTATTGATAGGATGTTGCCATTGTAGAGAGCATACGAAAGAGGACAATATGAGAAAAAACTATTAAAGAAAAGCTTGAAAGAATTTGTTGATTTTAAGGATGGTTTCTTTATTTTTCATTTAATAGATGCGTTTACAGCACAATTCTGCACATTGCACAATATGTTTAACAGGAAAGAAGAAATAGAACATTTATATTGGTTTCTCCAGATAACAGATAAAAATCACTTTCATTTATATAGTGTCTCTGACAATCTCCCAGAGTGGCTTACAGTAGACACAGTATAGTCAGTGTAGTTGCAAAGGTGAGGGCCTATTTGCCCACAAATAGGTTGATACTAATGGGGGAGACACAAGTGACTGAAGAGAGTGGAATCTGGAGAAGGAAAAAACAAACTGGTGGAAAAACTGGATAGACAATGTTTAGAAGGACAGAGACCAAACATGGGCATACGGGACCAGCTCAGATGAGCATCTTGGTCATCACAGTTGAGTTGGGCCAAAGAGCCTGTTTCTGTATTCCTCCATGACTCCATGAAACAATGGCTGTTAACAGGTCTGCGGCATCTGTGGAGGTAAATAGATGGTTGATATTTTGGATCGAGACCCTGCATCAGGGACTGACAGTGTAAAGTGAAGATAGATGGTATAAAGAAGTGAGCAGGAGGGGAAGACAGTACTGTTTATTTATTTATTGCGATACAACACGGAAAAGGACCTTCCAGTCCTCTGAGCGCAATCCCTGATTAACACTAGCCTAATCGTGGGACAATTTACAAGGACCAATTAACCTACCACTGGTACATCTTTGGCTGTGGGAGGAAGCCAGAGCACCTGGAGGAAACCCGCATGGTCATGGGGAGAACATACAAACTCCTTTGACAACAGTGGGAATTGAACCCAGATCGCTGGCACTGTAAAGTGTTGTACTAACCTCCAGGCAACTCTGCTGTCCCACTGTTGATTGTGGATGTACTAGTAAAACACAGGAGGAGCTTTCTTGCTTCTTAGACTCTTGTGCTGGGATCTCTTACTTCTCCCTCAGGAATTACAAAGCAATTTATACACCTGGCTGTTTTTAGGATGTGGGTGAAAAACAGGCGTCCAGGGGAAAATCATGCAGTCACAGGGAGAACGTGCAAGCTCCATACACAAAATCAGGAATTGAAATTTCTGGAGCTGTGAGGGAACAGAGCTAACCACTGTGCTCCTGTGCTCCAGATCATCATTAAATCAGCCCACAATCTAATTCATCGTTCATCCATTCTGTCCTGGAATTCAACTCAGTTACCAGCCCTTTATCATCTCCATGCACTCTCTGGTCTCTCTCGCTTTCACGTCAAGTGCTCCTTCAAGGATAGATCACCTTCTCCATTTGCTATGTAGTAAAATTTTTTAAAAAGGCCTGACTAGTTCTGCACAGGTCAATAACCAATGCTTCTTTTTGGGTGTAAACCACATTAATGCTGGCACATGCTTCTTGGCAGCCTATTTTCCAGAGAACTTGATGTTGCGTTAGCTCTTCATGCCTTAGCGCCATGGAGTCATAGAGTCATACAGATCAGAGACAGGCCCTTCAGCCCATCAATTCCAGCTGACATTTTTACCCAACTACACTAATCCCATTTGCCCACATGAGACTTGTATCTTCTAGGCATCCCCTGTATCCCAAGCACATTCAATCTTCAGGCATGTCACTCAAAGAGTTGAGCTAATATTATTTTGTGACTATATGCTATTATAACTGTATGTTTAGCGTGCTGTGTGTGACTGTTTATTGTGTTTTGCACCTTGGACCCAGAGGAACAATGTCTCATTGAGGTGTATTCATGTGTATGGTTGAGTGACAATTAAACTTGAACTTGAACTTTACCTAATCACGACTCCTCCGTAGATTTCGTTAAGAGCATGAAATTTCTTGGTGTTCACCTGGCAGAGAATCTCACCTGGTCCCTCAACACCAGGTCCATAGCAAAGAAAGCCCAGCAGCGTCTCTACTTTCTGCGAAGGCTGAGGAAAGTCCTTCTCCCACCCCGCATCCTCACCACATTCTACAGAGGTTGTATTGAGAGCATCCTGAGCAGCTGCATCACTGCCTGGTTTGGGAATTGTACCGTCTCAGATCACAAGACCCTGCAGCAGATAGTGAGGTCAGCTGAAAGATCATCGGGGTCTCTCTTCCCGCCATTACAGACATTTACACCACTCGCTGCATCCGTAAAGCAAACAGCATTATGAAGGACCCCACGCACCCCTCATACAAACTCTTCTCCCTCCTGCCATCTGGCAAAAGGCACCAAAGTATTCGGGCTCTCACAACAGACTATGTAACAATTCTTCCCCCAACCCATCAGACTCCTCAATACCCAGAGCCTGGACTGACACCAATCTACTGCCCGCTACTGTGCCTATTGTCTTGTTTATTATTTATTGTAATGCCTTCACTGTTTTGTGCACTTTATGCAGTCCTGGGTAGGTCTGTAGTCTTGTGTAGTTTTGTGTTGTTTTACATAGTTCGGTGTAGTTTTTGTATTGTTCATGTAGCACCATGGTCCTGATAAACGTTATCTCATTTTTACTGTGTACTGTACCAGCAGTTATGGTTAAAATGACAATAAAAAGTGACTTGACTTGACTTGACATGTGTGCTTAAATGTCTCTTAAATATGGCAACTGTATCTATTGCACCGGCTGCCCTGACAATGAATTCCAGCTCTCAGTCACTCTTTGTGTAAGCTCACCTTTAAAATGCTTTCCCCTCACCTGAAATAAATGCCCACTTCTTTTTGAGATAAAGCAGCATCCATCCAGAGCATGCCTTCTGCTCACTGCTGTTATCAGGAAAAAGGTACAGGAGCCTCAGGACTGACACCACCAGGTTCAGGAACATCCATCAGGCTCTTGAACCAAACGGATAACTTAATTCAACTTCATTTGCCCCATCATTGAAACGTTCCCACAACCTATGGACTCATTTTCAAGGACTTTTCATCTCATGTTCTTGATATTTATTGCTTATTTATTTATTATTATTATTTTTTTTGTATTGGCACATTTTTTTGTCTCTCGCACACCGGTTGAACACCCAAGTTGGTGTGGTGTTTCATTGATCCTATTATGGTTTTTATACCGTCATGGATTTATTGAGTATACATGCAAGAAAATTAATTTCAGGGTTGTATATGGTGACATTTATGTACTTTGACAATAAATTGACTTTGAACTTCAAACTTCGGGAAAAAAAAATTGAGATCCATTTTCTGGGCCGTGATCCACCTCCAACAAAGAAACACCTTCCTCACTTTCTGGAGTGGGACCTGAGCACAGAATCCTCTAAAGAAAGGGCAAGAGTTCTACCCGCTGATTCATGATCTTTGGGGCAAAAATATAAACTCTGTTTTCAAATGTGAAGAGTCCAGAACAACTATTAATTGCTGTCAAAATTCTGTTTATTTTGAAGTGCAAATTTATATAAACATCTGCTTTTGCAGATAGCATTATAAACATTCCAGCGAGATAATCCCACTATTCTGCACTTGGATGCAGAAGAGAGAGGGAAACATTTTTAGAGACTCATGAAATACGCGTGGGAATGCATTAGCTGAGCACGACTTGCGGGAGATAATGTCTGTATCATGGGGGAGATGAATTAGGGCTGAGAGATTGTGGGAAGAGGACAGAAAAATATATATATGTACAGCTCAAACAAAAGGGAAGAGATAAGAAAACTAGAAGATAACATACTAGCAGAAAAAAATCTGTATGAAATAATTGTGTTCAGTGACCAGATCACCACTTAAAATTTCTGTTATCTCTTTCATTGGAAAAGACCCAAGTCCTCGTCCAACATTGAATCTCCGTGGATAGAAGATACAGCATAGGAACAGGCCCTTCTGCCTGCAATGATGTCCCAAAATAATTAATTTAGCAATCAAGTGCGCAACTGAACGAATGTCCTTTACATACACAGTGTTTCCTGCACCTTCGTGAGCCGAGCTAAGAGCTTCTTTAATCTCTCTGCTGTATTTACCTCCACCACCACTCCAGGCGGATATTTCAGAATCTGACCACACTTCAGTGCAACAAACTTGCCCCCCACATCTCCTTTGAACTTACTCCTTCTCATTTTAAATGCATGCCAACTTGCATTAGAAGTTTCAACACTGGGAAAAAGATACTGACTGTCTACTCTAATCTATGCCTCTCATAATCTTATAAACCTCTATCATTTCTTTTTTAAGTCTTCCTCACATCAAAAAAATCACCCAAATTTGTCCAACCTCTCCTTATAGCACATGCCATCTAATCCAAGCATCACCCTCATAAACAACCTTGGCACCCTCGACACAATTTCTACAATGGGACAACCTGAACAAAATGCAATACTCCAGTTGCTGTCTTACTAGAGTTTTATAAATATTGCATTATTTCCAAAAGGTAGAAAACAGGAAATAGAGACAGCAATGGCCACACCATCCCCAGAGCCTATCTGCTGTGCCTTATCCATTTTCCCAGGTGATTCTCAGGGCATTCAAAAATCTGTCAGCTTTAGCTTTGCAGATTCTTGGTAACTGAGCATCTGCAGCACTCTGGGAAAGATAGTATTTGTAGTGGTGGTGATTGCCCGTCATGTCCAATGAGGTCAAGAGTTTCTAAAGTTGAAAAGCCATTGCACTAGGGCAGTTCCACTCTCTTGACCTCACAAGTCTGGGATCAGGGGTACAAATGATCATAGTGCTTTAGGTAAAGAATGAAACACTGCCCTGTGTGGTCAAAGTTGTCTGCATTTGTATAACTAGTGTATTTTAATGTAACAATGGAAATCTCTGGCTACTCTGAGCAAGTCAGGCTGTCTTTCAGAGAGGGAAATAGACTAGTATATGCATATGCTGGAATCTGAAGGTAAGAACCAACTGCTGGACGGACCCAGTAGGCTGAGCAGTATTGCTGAGTTCGGCACATTGTACAAACGATTTCGTTTTCACAAAAATGCATTTTTTGAGAAACAATTAAGGATCCACAATTGTTCAAGATGCAAAGATTTTCTGTTCCCATCACCCACCGGTGCACTATATCCCGTGTAAAACATGAGACATTGTGTCTCTCTGCAACACAAGGCCTTGCGCCAGAGATTTGAAACTTAAAGCATTATTTAAAGATGCAGAGCTCTGGGAAAAGGATCACATGTATTGGTGGTAGTGGAGGAATGAGCAAAGTTCCATACATTTTCATGATGTGTACGTTTCATTTGACTCTTTGAAAGAAATTCATACTAACCTGAGGTGACTGAGCGTGTGAAAACTGGCTGTAGTGACTGCACAGATAGAACCGATGATGAACTGCGAGGCCAATGACATTGTGGAGGCGTTTAGAAAATGTAAGCAAAAAATGTAAACTGAGAAATAACAGTTTCCTGAATGATAAGGAGGTCAGTGACATCCTTTTGTGGACTGTGAAGGAACAATTAGGTCCTTTCGACATCTGGGAGAGAAGCGAGTCCGAGAATAAGATTGCTGTAAGACTCTCAAAGAATTCTCCTCACAGCCTGATTCCAAGGCCTGAGTCTATTGGTGATATCCTCAGAAGGTATAGAGCCATAGCCAGTGGATGCAAATTCAGATGAGTGGATTCACATGCACTTTATCCAACCTCTTCTACTTCATTTGTTAAGCTCGAGGTCATTTCCTCTGCATTGGCAAGAGCAAGCATAGATTAGTCAGCAGTTTGGTACAGCACCACAATGAGCTCCCAGTTGCAAACCAGTTCAACTCCACTTCTCCCACGTCGATGTGTCTGTCCTCGTCCTAGTTCATTGACAGTGGGATACCTAACACTACGTGGTATATGTAGATCACGCCCACTGGGTAGTCCCAAGACTATAAGACATAGGAGTGAAATTAGGCTACCGAACCTATTGAATCTGCTCCGCCATTCCACAAGGCTGATTTGTAATCATTCTCCTGCCTTCTCCTTGTAACTTCTTACACCCTTGCTAATCAAGAACCAATCAACCTCTGCTTTAAATATACCCAGTGACTTGCCCTGCACAGCTGCCTATAACAATTAATTCCACAGATTCACCTCACTGCAGGAAGGATGTGGAAACCATAGAAAGAGTGCAGAGGAGATTTACAAGAATGTTGTCCGGGTTGGAGAGAGTGCCTTATGAGAATAGGTTGAGTGAACTTGGCCTTTTCTCCTTGGAGTGACGGAGGATGAGCGGTGACCTGATAGAGGTGTATAAAATGATGAGAGGCATTAATCGTGTGGATAGCCAGAGGCTTTTTCCCAGGGCTGAAATGGTTAACACAAGGAGGCATAGTTTTAAGGTGCTTGGAAGCAGGTACAGAGGGGATGTCAGGGGTAAGTTTTTCACACAGAGAGTGGTGGGTGTGTGGAAGGCATTGCTAGTGAAGGTAGTGGAGCCTGATACAATAGTGCCTTTTTAAGAGATTCTTAGAGTCTTAGTACATGGAACTTAGAAAAATAGAGGGCCATGCGGTAGGGAAATTCTAGGCAGTTTCTAGAGTAGGTTACATGGTTGGCACAACATTGTGGGCTGAAGGGCCTGTAATGTGCTGTAGATTTCTATGTTCTATATTCTATTTTCTGTTAAATATTCCCTTCTATTCTGAAACTATGCCCTCTGGTCCTAAACTCCCCCACTATTGGAAATATCCCTTCTCCATCCACTGGTGGCGTGGTGACATCAGCGCTGGACTCTGGAACGGAGGTTCCCGAGTTCGAATCCAGTCAGGCCGCTCCCGAGTATGCTTTCCATCTGTACCAGGTTGAGTGTTGAGCTCGCAAATCGACCTCATAAAACAAGGAAAAATACTGCGAACTGTCTGTGCGAGGCGTAGCGCCCCACACAGCCTTCCGATCTGTGCCTTGTAAGGCATGAAAATGCCTGACGCTGGCCTCTCAGGCCTGAGTCGACGTCATCATCATCATCATCATCATCTGTTCAATCTAGGTCTTTCAATATTCAATGGCTTCCAAAGAGTTCCACCCTCATTCTTCTGAACTCCACTGAGTACAGGCCCTGAGCACCAACTGCTCATCCATTTATCCTTTCATTCCCAGGGACATTCTTGTGAGCCTCCATTCAAGGTGAAGAGGGTAATTTCAAAGGAGATGTGAGGGGCAAATTTTTTTACATGGAGAGTGGTCGGTGGGTGGAACATGTTGCCTGGTGCGGTGGTAGAGGAGGAAATATTAAAGACTTTTCCAAGACAGTTAGACAGGTACGTGAATGAAAGGACAATGGAAGTTCATGGACATTGTGTAGTCAGAAGAGGTTAGTTTAGTTACTCATTTACTTGATTACTAATTTAGTTGGTTCAGCACAACATTGTGGGCCAAGGACAAACCAGCACATTTTTTTTTGGATAAACTACTTGCAATACTCTAATTGTGGCCTGACCAATGCCTTATAAAGCCTCAGCATTTACATCCTTGCTTTGATATTCTTTCAAATTAGTCAGGACTTTTTTCTCAGGGTGAGAAGGTCAAATACCAGAAGACATAGGATTAAGGTATGAGGGAGAAAACCTGAAGGAAATCTGTGAAGTTTTCAGAGAATGGGAGATGCTTGGAACATTCTGCCAAGAGAGGTGGGGGAATCTGGTACAATAGTAATGTTTTAGATGCAGTTAGATGGACACATGGACAGGCAAGAAATGGAGGGAGATAGTCTATGTGCAGGCATATGGGATTAGTTTAATTTGGCATCTTGTTTGGCACAGATATGGTGGAGAGATCGGCCTGTTCCTCTATTTTATCATCCTCTCTTTCTGTGTAATGTTTTTAAAATTCAATTGAATCCTGAACAGCTCCGACAGATTGGCAGTTTGCAAATGTGACCATATCTAATAATAAAATTGGGCAGGTCTACATAGATTTATGAAAGGGAAAATATATGTGAAAAACTTGTTGGGATTTTTTGTGATCAGTTGGCAGAATCTGTTTACCAGCATTTCGTCTTTCTGAATGCATTTGGGTAGACTGGTGGACAATAATTGATTGCCCAAGCTAAAGGTTTTAAGTAAACAATGAAAAAAATGTGTTATGTTACAGAAATGAATCAGGATCAGTTTTTGGAAATATATTGAATGAATCATAACACATTGTTATGCTCTAAAGAGAGTCTGAAACATGGATCCTATTCCAATGGGATCACGTGGAGTTTACGTCCCAATAAGAGGAGGTTTTAATTTTATGTCCAAATGAACCTCTAATTTTGTAACAAAAAGAAAGG